>NC_139681.1:21607293-22074793 GCF_964106915.1 Podarcis gaigeae
CAGCTGAAACCAAGCAGGTCCAAGGCTGGCCCCAGAACACCCCATTTCAGGTCCTCCCACTAGCAAACCCACCTGTGCTCACCAAGCTTTCAGTGGGCTTAGTGAGGGCCTCCCTCAGGTGTGTCTTGCTACCAAAACTCATCTCTGTGAGCAGAGGGGCACCTCTACCCTGTTCAATGCCCTCTAGATTATGCCTCATTTATTTGGCAAATATATAGGCAATAGGCATGAGCACTAGGTTCTCAGGCAGGAACACACCTAAATACAATGTGAAGAAATGCAGTAAAAATACAGACTAAAACAATGGAATTGGAAAGCAGCAGGCCAAGAGCAGATGATAAAACTCAGCAGAAGGCTGAGAAACAGTGAAATCAGCTGGTTACCATACTGGAATGCCTGGACAAAGTATTGGAATCATATTTGGGAACACCCTTCTGATGACAGAGGGGCTTGTAAGTGAGCATCTGACAATGACTAATGGTCAGACAAGAACATGTGGTTGAAGTCAGCCTCAACTTGTGCTTTGAATTGTGCCTGAAAATGGACCGGCAACAAATGTCACTGTTTAACTACGTGGGAGAAACTTTGTAAAGGGCAGTGCCAGTTCAAAATGCAGCTGTCTGGCTATCAACAGGAGCTTCTGTGAAGTCTTCAAAGGCAGCCCATGTAGTTGACCAATCTAGTCAACTAGTCATCTAGAGCAGTGTTTCCCAACCTTGGGCCTCCAGATGTTTTTGGCCTACAACTCCCATCATCCCTAGCTAGCAAGACCAGTGGTCAGGGATGATGGGAACTGTAGTTCAAAAACAGCTGGAGGCCCAAGGTTGGGAAACACTGATCTAGAGGTTGCCAGGCCATGGATAATGGTCAACAGGTTTTCTCTTTCCCAGGGGGTGGGGAGTCACAGCTGATGCACTAATCCATGGGTAGGCAAACTAAGGCCCGGGGGCCGGATCCGGCCCAATCAACTTCTAAATCTGGCCTGCAGACAGTCTGGGAATCAGCGTGTTTTTGCATGAGTAGAATGTGTCCTTTTATTTAAAATGCATCTCTGGGTTATTTGTGGGGCATAGGAATTCATTTTCTTTTCTTTTCCAAAATATAGTCCAGCCCCTCACAATGTCTGAGGGACAGTGGACCGGCCCCCTGCTGAAAAAGTTTGCTGACCCCCGATAATCATAGCTGAATTCTATTGGAATTGAAAAATAGTGTTTTATGGTCTTCAAATTTTTGCTCCAGATAATAAAATTTAGTGTTTCAAGTAGAGTTATATGGCACTATGGAGTGTGATATAGCCTGACTGCTTATACAATACCTGCTCCCATTGCAGACTGTGTGTGTGTGTACTGTCTTGCTATGGCATGAATAAGGTAGGGTTGGCCACTGTGAGCTTGGCATTGGTAACTTCAAGACTGGACTACTGCAATGTGCTCTATGTGGGACTTCCCTTGGGCTTTACCTAGAAGATCCAGCTGCTATAGAATTCAACAGCTAATTTGTTGATCCTATCAACACCAAATAACAGTTTTGCTGAAAAGACTGCACTCTGTTTGTGGAATGCTCTCCCCAGGGAGGTTCGCTTGGTGCCTTCATTAAACACCTTTAGGCACCAGGCAAAAGTGTTCCTCCCTAACCAGGCCTTTGGCTGATTGACACTCAGTGCCCTTTCGCTGTGCTCCTCAGATGGGGTACTGCTGGGAGCAACTATATGCCCCCGAGGTGCACTCAGCCTGTCCTGGAAACTGGATTTTCAATGCTGTAGCTCCAGCCTTCTGGTATTATTCACCAGCCAAAACTAGAAAGGCACCTAACAAGATGATGCTTAGGTGTCTACTGAAGACGTTTTTGTTCAGGAAGGCTTTCACCGAGGCCTCTCTACTAACAAACTACTTTCCTATTAGTGGAGAGTGTATGTTGGCTTGTTCTTGGGGATAATTCAACATGTAGCTGCCAACCCCCAAACACCTACGTTCTGCTGCGGTGATTCAGTTGATTGTAAAAGTGGGCCCAGTGTTGGAGTAGGCAAGATGAAGCTTTTTTAAAACTTCTGATAGCTGAGGCATTATTTTTCTCAAGTAAAAATAATTCTGTGATGGTACAAACTCCATGCTGTCTGGGGGCACCCACCCGCTGTGTTTCTGTGTGCATTCCTGACACCACCTTGGGGTGGCTTATTTTGCTGTGCTTCTGTATCAAGAGTAAATTATTTAGTTTCACTCAATGGCAGAGACATACAGGCCCCTAGCAATGGGTTGATTAGAAGAGGACAAGGCTAGAGCAGTGAAAGCAGCAAACAGCCGTTTATGAAGGCAAACAATTTTTTGTGTTCAGCTGAGTCTTAAATTTATTTTTAAGTCTCATATCATGACCACTGTTAGTGGGTCTTGGCAAAGATGTTTACTGTTTACAAAGTTTACTGCGGATTCCTAGTTAATAAAGTGAGGGTTTCTGGAATAGTAGCAGAGGATCAGGCATTTGAAATGAGGTTCAGTCAGTGCAGTAGGGAAGGATGAAGTGATATGGCTTCATTTTAAATTAGGACAGACTCAATTTAACCTGTGGCCTGTTCGTTATCTTCATAACCGCACTTGCTACCTTTAGAAGAACAGAAATAATGAATTCTATGCTCTGCATTGTTGGAGGCAGTATGATTCCAAATACCAACTCACCCTTACCAGATGACTTTGCAAAATATATGATGAATAAACCAGTGATCTCAAGCCCATAGCAGATTGGGGGAGGACGTCTGAAAGCTTTTCTAGTAGGTCCCATGAAGATTCATGAAGGCTAACATTTCCTGTAAGTAGAATAAGAATTTTGCTTGAAAAAATGTGTCACTTTCCAAATGGCAAAATCAAGGAAAAGTCTGGGAACATTTTTCTCTTGGAGGTAAAATTGCTGATGATCTTAAACTGAGTCAGATAACCACAGAATGATGAAGCCAAAGGACCATTTTGTAGCCTAAAAAAACACCCTTAAGATAGTTTTGGGAAATGAAGTTTGCATATGTATCGGATATATGCAATCACACCATTATTATGATAGAAGTGTTTGGTTGTCTAACAGAAGCCATTATTAATTTTGTCTGGCTTACCTTTGCTTTAGAGTATGTGAGATTCTTTTGCAAGAAGTAAAGTGGTTATCTTAGTCATAAGTAGTCACCATTTTTTTGGTCTTGCATTTTGTGGGAATTGTACTAATAAAATGCCCATAACAGGCCATCAGGGGATGCTGGTTTAAAACTTGGGACATCAAAGAGCTGAGTCTTGTACATAACTGGTGAGCTGTCTGGGTCTTTGTGTGTTTAGAGGTAGAGTAGGTCTCATAAGAAGAATCAGCCTCAACTGAGAGCCTGATAAAAGATCCTTTGGGTTCTGGATCTGTCCCTTGAGCTGCTAGGTTTACAATGCATATTGGTTTACAGTGTGTCAGGGAACTGCCATCAGAACGAGAGACGGAGGCAGGGCCACCCAGCGATGCCGGAGAGGGGACGAGCAGGGGGGAAGGATTTCAACGTAACACCCATAGAGAAGAGAGGGAGATGGAGGAATTGGTGACAGGGCTCCAAGACCCTTCCCCCGACGATAGTGGAGAGAGTGCTGGGACGCCCCTGCCTTCCCCTTACTTGCGCAGATGCGTTCCGCGCAGAGAACATAGGCGGAGACTCGGGGTCAAACAGCTTTTATGCTGGAAGAGGTTCAAGAGACGCCCACTCTCGGATTCTGCAAGTGACTAACAGGTCACGGAGGGCGAGCTCCGACCCTGGGCATGGTTGGGGCAAGCAAGCTAACTGAACTGAAGTAAGGTTACGCACAAGTAACCCCTAACTACCATTACACAGTGCTATTGCATCTGTGTAATCTGCCAAAGTATTCAGTTTGTTAGATGATGGCTGCCAGCCTTATTCTTTGAGGAAAGGGATACTTGCTTCTCAATTGTAAAGTGTGTTTGGAGGTTGAAGTGACAGATTAAACAATGCTATGTTCTTTCACTGTTCTTCTATGTCAATAAGCAGAATGCTGTTGTCAAAAGGATGTTCTCTCATGGTCAAGAAAGCAAACTTAGGCTGCGATGGTTTCCCCAGAAACTCAATGGATTGTTTCTATGTTGCTATTGTTAGCCTAGTCTGTGCTTGAGGTTTAAATGTACTGAGCTTTCTTGTTCCTGTTCATTCTACTCAGATATGAATATTTTACAGCCTTCAGTTAACATGGTAATGCATACAATTTCTGACTTACATGCCTTAAATAAAATCTATTCCAGAACAAAATCTGATTGTCATGAATACTTATGCCTTAGCAGCATTTTGAGTGGACTAAGAATGTTTTGAACAGAAAACATTTTTGTTAAATATTTGAAAGTGGGTTTAAGCCCTGCTGCTGCATTCCCTCCCCCAAAATTTGGAATTTCTCTACACAACCCCTAAATCTGCTCTGTTTTCCTTCACTCCCCCTTAAACTTGTTATAATAAATACCTTTAAAGTCTTTGCACTAGTGGAACTGATTAGTTAGATACAGCCCATAGAGATTGGAAGCTGGGTGTTGTTTTTTTGTCTCATACTTATCTCCTAGTTTGGTACATAATGATGCATTTTGTTTCTTGCATCTTGATTCACCACATCTGGACTCTAGTCAGTGACTAACCTGGTGTTAGTTGCTTCAGTATGCATGTAGATAGTAATTTATAATTTTATCTGACTCTTCCCTACGCCCAAAACACTCTTCCTAGTGGAAAGGCCTTAATACTCTGACAGGTCTTCAGAGATAGGTCTTTTTGTCAATTGCAAAGGAGCTATTGGTAGTACATCTCTACAGTGCTTTTAGCACTTTGCATAGGGGTAGTTTTGTTAAGAGGTTCTGCTGAGACTGTTTTAGGATTGTGGGAGGGTTGGTCTTTACCTACCTGCAGTTATGTAAGTCATGCAAGTTGGAAGGCAACCCCCATAGTTTGTTGTTTTAAAACCATAAAGCCCCTCTCAAAATACAAGCACACATTCTAATATTTTTGGAATTCTAAACCTCATATCTGGCCATCCATTTTTTTTACCTGAAGAAAGTACAGGTTTCCTGTGTACCCTTTTCAGAAGAAGGTAGATGTTCCTGCATGGTGACAGAAAATATAATTGGAAGTAGGAGTTAAATTCACTAACTTCTTAATACATTGTCATTTAAATAAAAAACTGGTTATGATGCATTCCAGAAATGACAAAAATAGCAGGGGAAAGAATTCTGACAACCACTTATGTAGCTGGAAAAAAAGCTGTTTTTTACTAGTCTGTTGGATGAGTTTGTTTCAGACATTTCCACAAGAAGGAAATCACTGGTGTGTAACCCAGTAGAAAGAACTGAAGGTTTACAACCCGCCCCTGTCATGGGCCATCGCAGAAAAATAAATTTTGTGATTCATCATGTCTACATTTTTAGGATATTAAAACTTGCCTTCATGTGTTTTCCAGATGTTTGCCTGTTTTGCAATTCTAACTGAGTGTATTTTTCATTTAATTCTAGGCCCTCCCTTAATTTTGCTGACTCAGAGTACAGATTTCCAAGACGGAGGAGAGAGAAGCATAAGCACCAGAGGAAAATATCCTGCAGACTGCCCATGAAAATTACTATTGCTCAGATATTTATGGCTCTTATGGGGGTGCGCAGATAGTGAGAAAAAATATTTTTAAAATGCCCCCACGGCTATAAATTGCAAGATTCTTTTGCTTTATACTTATCAGAATTTGATACGTTTTCAACTTGTTGTCTTTAGAATACAGAAGCATAGCAAATTTACTACACCTCCAAAAACGTATGTTTAGACAAATTGCCCTGAAAGTAATGGGAGCTGTATCTGACTGTTTAGACTGTAAATGCTTGCAATAATGGAAGTTGTAGCAATACTGGGATTTGCGATCTCTGCAGTATTGCTTGAGCAAGACAACAGTTGCAAGTTTCCCCCCTTATTTGCCTCACACAAATGGATGTATCAGTAGAAATAGTTTTGGTTCAGCTTATAAACAATTGCTCCTTTCAGAAAATACTAGCAAGACATGACCAAAAACATCAGCTGTTTTAATTGGAATACAACTTAAGTGCCGTAAGAATGCCTAGAAGAGGCATAATATTTCAAGCCAGAACTCGGTGGCTGTTGGTCGGTCTTGCCTTGCTGTTGAGTTTGTTGCTGTTTATGTACCTCCTTGAATGTGCTCCACAAACGGATGGCAATGGATCACTTCCTGGCATTGTAGGGGAGAGTTTTGGCAAGGAACACTACCAAGCCCTCCTGCAGGAGCAAGAAGAACATTACCAAACCAGAGCTATGAGCCTCAAGCGCCAAATTGCTCAGTTAAAGCAGGAGCTTCAGGAAATGAGTGACAAGTTAAAATTGTTACAGGAGAAGAAAACCCCAAGAGTCAACAGCATGGGCTATCAAGGCACCAAAGAACAAGCACCCAATGATCTCCTGGAATACCTGCATTCTCAAATAGACAAAGCTGAAGTGAGCATGGGGGCCAAGCTGCCTAGTGAATATGGAGTCGTTCCTTTTGAAAGCTTTACTTCCATGAAGGTGTTCCAGCTGGAAATGGGTCTAACGCGACACCCAGAGGAGAAACCTGTCAGGAAAGATAAGCGAGATGAATTGGTGGAAGTAATTGAGGCTGGCCTCGAGGTAATCAATAATCCAGATGAAGAAGATGGTCAAGATGAAGATGACGGAATAGGAGAGAGACAGCTTTACAATGAAAACGATTTTATAGAAGGTATTTTATGCATTTTTGAATTCTAGTTCATAATATGGTAGTCTACACCAAATGGCAGAATTTCTGAGACTGAAGACCGGCTTTCTCCAACCAGGTAGTCTGTAGGTGCTTTGGACTACAATTCCTTTCTGCATATGACCAGGGATGGCAGGAGTTGTAGTCTGAAACATCTGGAGGGTGTAGAAGGTTGCAGTAGGTCATTAAATAACAGGTTTGGGGGATGGCACCATGAAATTGCAAGCACTGCCCTTGACTTGTGTGTGAATTTCCCTATATCCTTTCTACCTGCGGAAGCTTCCAACACTGGTTCTCCAAGTGGGTTTATAAGCATCCCCGGTTTACTTTAACCTGTGTAGCCTTTGCATCATTACCAAGCCAGATAGAGGGCCTAAGTGTGTACAAGGTAAGGGCATGCACTTTTCTGCGGCTCACTCCTATCTCCTTAATCCCTATTCATCCCTTGAGACTGAATCAGCCTTGGTTTATAGATATCACAGGAACGATGCACTTTTCTTTACTGGTAACTGCGATGATATTGGATGGAATTCAGCGTTATGCTTTGATTAACATTCTGTCTGTGCAAGCATTTTAGCTTGCCACACAGAATGTTCCCCGTTCTCTTGCCCCCATGTGCTGTTCTCAGGGTTCTTACCCCTCCAGAGCCAATTTTGGGAGGTGCGGGGTGGGGAATCCCTGTTGTGCATGTGGAAGACTTCAAACAGGCCTTCCAGTACTAACAGGGCTTTTAGGTGAATCCCACCCGCTGCAGTCCTTCTCTTATAATATTTACTCTGTTGCGAATTTAAGGATTAATGATAACTACAACAGAAATCCAGATACTCCATCAAAGCAGGAAATAGTTACTGGCCTAGTGCTTGTGATTTATTTATTTAATTACTTATTTATTAAATTTGTATACCACCCTATATACCTTCAGGTCACAAGGCAGTTTACAGGATAAAATCACAATATAAAAAACATCAAAATAAAAACAAAAGCAACCCAATAACACCCCATCCCAAAAAAATCCAACCCACATTTTAAAAGGGCATTGGATGTGAATCATGTGAATTGGATGTGAAACATGATGTGTTTCATGTTATGCCAATGTGTGTGTAGAGAAGAAGCATTATATCATTGCTCAAGAAAATGAACAATGGTTAGAACCAGATCATTTATATGGTGTAAATTTGCATGAAGCAGTTGGAATGGTGCAGATTTGACAGCTGCCAGCCAAGTAGTCCATTTGAGGGTTAAAAAATGAAACAAAACAAACAAAGACCTTAAATCATTATTCATTTTTGGATCAACTTTTACAATTCCAAATTTAACTCTGTTGCTATCGTTATTTAAAGGAGACTATCAATAACACACTCCCCTACCTGATGAAAATATGTCATAAGCTTTACACTTTTGTGTGTTCGAGTCCCCCTCCCCCAAACAAAAATAATCTGACTGGCCTGAAGTCTCAGGATTCTGTTTTGCATGCACAACTTGTGGTGTATCACTGTCATATGTGTTGGACTACCAGGAGCTCAGTAAACTACCTGAGGGTTTATTCCCTGCCTACCATGGTTTAAAAACAAGGGGGAATTGTCCAGTAGCTGGTGGGTTGCATCTTCTCTGGTGTGCAGGGCTGCCAATTATTGCATATGTATATAATATATTGCTTACTCATTCAGTGTTTTGGCATCTGATTTATAGGAGGCCACTTCATACCATGTCAGAGCACTGATCCATCTAGCTTAGCACTGTGTGCTCCAGAAGTGGGGGAACCTTTTTCAGCCAGGGGGCAACAATCCCTTCTTGGCAACCTAATGATCTGTAGGATGAAAGGGAAGACACTCACAAATAAAAAGCCCATACAGTGTCCTTGTCCACCTTGCAACGATGAGACAAACTCAAAACCCTGAACTTAGCAAACTTCTAAAGGAATTCTCAAGTGCCCTGGGAATGAGGCAGAAAAAAATAGAAGTCTTTTCTCAGAGAAGAAAACCTTTGAGAAATTGGGAGGACAGATTTCAGCATAGAACTAAAACCAGGTAAATATTGAAGTACTGTACAGGGGTTAAATATCCCCCTCACCCCCATAGACAGCAGCTCCATACTCTTGCCTTCTTCCCCCACCCCTGTCCACTTTCCACCAGTCCAGTAACAGATGGCATATTTTTTAAATCACAAGTTGGCAGGAGTACTTCAGTATGTCTCAGGCTGCGGTATAGTCCTGTAATGGGGGTAATAAGTTACATGCAGTACTCAGCATTTTTAGAGTAGTCTGGTGGAACACATATTAGCGATCCCAGACTGGGTGTACTTGAAACTTCTCAGCTGAATTTTCAAACCAGTACACCGTGTGCCCCAAAACGTAGAAAACTGCTGTGACCACCCTTGACTGGCGCATGAATATATTCACTTGTTTAGGAATCTTTGCAGTTCATTATTCTTAGGCTCTAAGAAACTTAACAATGATGGTTTCACTTCATTGCTAATTCTTCAGGCAGAAAAAAAGGTTTTTCTTTTTCTTTTGGATGCTGTGTCATTGTTTCCAAAATGCGGTCAAAAATATGGCAATGATTTCTAAGACTTATTGAAAATGTTCATGTCTAAGATTGCCTTGAGACTGTCATTTTCAAGAAATTGCACCACAGTGGTAAGTACTGCTCTTTTTTTATGCACCTGCTTTGTCTCTGTGTACTTGTGCAGTTTTGTGAATTGCTATCTCAATCTTCAGGTCTTGATAATTTGTTTGCTCCATGAAGGCGCCCATGTTGGCATATTGTTGAATTATACATAATGTATGTGAAGTGCTTTGAATACCCACAGCGCACTCTGTAAATACCAAGACTTTTACATATGCATTTCCCTTAAGAGCAATGCCTTCAGAACAAAGTGAGCATGTTCTCTTCATGGCCACGTGTCTTCATTGTTGGGTTATAGTTGCTGTTGAATCATTCTGCAACACTTAAAGGAAAATCACTCTGGGCAGTAAATCATTAGAGTAGGTTAGTAGCTGGCCGCAGTAATGCTGCATCGCCTCTTTTCGGTACGTTTCTTTTTTTTAAGGCAGTTAGTCTGCAGTTTATAAGATGAGGAAATAGCATTAACTAAACTTTTTCTGGCAAGCCAACAGAAGACTTTTTTTGGTCAGAACTGAGCAACTATGGCAACCAATGACTAAATCTTCCCCTCTTAATATTTTGTTCCCTTTGGTGGTTTCAGTATCTTGTATATCTGCTCACTTCATAAAAATTGTTGCCTGGCTAGCTTGCATCAACAAATGAAGTAGTTTTCCAGACAAATTCAACTGCTTTATTCTTGCCTTGTTACTTTTTTTAAAAAAATGAATTTTAAATAAGAGTTGTTCAGCAGTGGAACAACTACAATTCTATGATTCTATACTTAAAAGCACTTTTAGGGGTTAATCACAAATGTTTAACTCTTAAGAATTGTGCACATTACAAACACACATCACAATGGCAAGTAACAGTAACCTAAAGCATATTTTTTATAAAAATCAAAATTGGCATCTTTATCAGAATATTTAGGTTTTAAAATTTTCAGTAAGCAGACAGTTGCAGTTGTTAAAATACCCATGCACAATTAAAATTATTATCACTTAACTGTGACTCTGTCTAATGATATGGAGAAACCGAATGCAGGTTAAACCATGAGAACAGAATTAGGGTTTGAAGTTCTTTAGGAGTTGTAACTGTAAATGCAGTGATGCCACTATGTATAACACGATAGCAGCAGGTAGGCTAACCTGTGTCCACTCAAACTACTCAACAAGAAAAAAACAAAACACCCCTGAGAATTTGGCTAGATGCACCCAGACTCCATTCAAGAGTTAATTGCTATGGATTTTCCCCATCACCACCAGCAGAATGCAATATTACTGATTTTTGAACTTATAAGCACGTTTTAGTCAAATAATTTGTTTCACTCAGTCACAGAATAAAGTTATTGTTTCTAATTTGGCCATTACAACACCTGAGATTCCCAGCCATTTCACAATGGCTAGTGGCATTCTTTAAGTCATACGATAAAGCCAGAAAATTGCAGAGTTCGCTCTATAAGCCAATCCAAAAATGCCTCATTTTTTTTTAAAAAAAGCAAAACAAAACACTGAAGAAATGAGAATAATCATCAAGGGGTAGGAGGACAGGAATCGTTTGAGCAGTGGAAAGGCCTCAGTAATTCCAGTAGTACAGGCAGAACTTGTAGCAAAACATAGACTGCCACTTGAGCAGGCGAGCAAACATTGGGATGAGGTATTTGTGCTTTTCCCTGTTAGCTGCCAAACCAGATAAAATGAGTGCAATGTATGATGGAAATAATCATGGATAGGGAAGCTGTTGGTTTCTCCAAAACTCATTTCCCTGTGTAGTTGTATCCTTCATGGAAAAATAGTGAACAACTCTGTTGGAAAGAGTGTTGGGTGATGTTTTTGGTTTTTTCCAGAAATGTTTGCAATCTCTCTGGCAAATTTGTTTATAAACTCTTGGGTTTAAAATATTTTAAGAGTTCATTGCTCACTTGGACCCATTCAGTTTTAACAGCCATTTAGTATTGTCATTTCCCCCTGATGAATATTCTTGATTACCAAGACTACCATGTTACTTGGTGTGGGTTCAAAAATGATAAACCAGTTGATAAGTTTTCAGCTTGCCTGGTTGAAGCTGGAAACCATTACATCCAGAAAATGTATCAGTTTTATTTTATTTGCTGATTCAGCCATTCTGTCACAACAAGTTTACTGTACAAGGAGTTTGATATAAATATTACAGTTGTTAACCTTGAGAAATAAACATGGAAATAACTGGACTGCTGATAGTTTTCAATGCATACCGGTAGTCTGTTGCCTGCTTTTAAATTTCCGATGTGTTTTGAGCAGGGCCGTCTTTACCCGGGGTGAAAGGGGTGCAGGGCACCTGGGTGCCAAATTATGGGGGGTGCCAGGCTCCCACCACTGAAGCCGCCTATATAATAATAATAATAATAGTAATTTATTTATACCCCGCCCATCTAGCTGGGTTTCCCCAGCCACTCTGGACGGCTTCCAATCAAGTGTTAAAAGCAGTACAGCATTAAATATTAAAAACTTCCCTAAACAAGGCTGCCTTCAGATGTCTTTTAAAAAGAAGATAGCTGCTTATTTCCTTCACATCTGAAGGGGCAGGGCGTTCCACAGGGCAGGCACCACTACCGAGAAGGCCCTCTGTCTGGTTCCCTGTAACCTCACTTCTCGCAATGAGGGAACCGCCAGAAGGCCCTCGGTGCTGGATCTCAGTGTCCGGGCTGAACGATGGGGGTGGAGACACTCCTTCAGGTATACAGGACCTAAGTGTATTGTATTGAGCTGCTATGCGGCAGCAGGGTCAGTGACACCTTTGACACGACTGATCTCGCACCGCCTGCCTGGCAGCAGCAGGCAGACAAACAGGCGGTGCGAGATCAGCCATGTCAAAGGTGCCACTGACCCCGAGTGAAACACGTATATGCACGCTTTCAAGGGCCCTCCCAGCTCCTCTAGAAATAAGGGTGCTCCCACAATGAAAGGCTGCCTGAGATGGCTCTCCCAAACATGTGCACAATGCCCGCCTGTCTCACCTTCCTACAACCGTAAGCACATGCACATTGATGGCATTGTACATATTCTGTAGGAAACTGGATATACACATTTAAAATTTGTCCATTCAGATTATGTAGAAAAATTAATATTCCTTAAATGTCAGTGAATGAATTAGCATAGTATATTGCAGCAGAACCGAGCATACATTGTGGAGGTAAATTGTGGCCATTTTTAATTAGGCGGTCTTAGCAATTGCACAAGTTATTTGTGTTTGGGGCAGGCTTATAAGTTTCTAAGAAAGATTAGGAGCAGAAACAAAGTCTTCATACTGTTAGAATAGCTGATTTGAGTCTGTTAGTGAAAGGAACACATAACGGACTCTTAAGATGAACCCCGGTTCAGGTGATGTCAGTAAATCATGAGCTTTGCCAAACTGCAAGCTCAGACATTGGAGATGGGATGTAGTTTTGAAAGGTAGTTTGCAACATAGCAGTTTCTGCTAAGAGAGTCTGTGTACTGGTCCAGTAAATGCTTCCGCTGCGCAACCAGCAACAGTTCTCTTTGCAGAGTATTAATTAAGTCCAGTGCAGAGATTCTTGTTGCAGTACAGGCTTCAGAGTCTCAGCAGCAAAGAAATAACAACACAGGGAAGCCTGTCTTTCCAAAGACAGGTTTATTGCAGACAGATAACAGAAACACCTCCGGAGCTTTCAGACATTTTTGCTTCACGCCCCGCAGGCAGAGAAAACAAACACTCTTTATATACTGAGCAACTTAACAACTTAACGAGCTTGACTACTTAAAGTCACATGACATTGCTAACTTGCCAGCGTCTTAGGTTTCACACCCTAACACCCCCTCTCGCTGGCAATACAAAAACAAAATTACTTCATACCCATTTCTTCACAAAAGTTTTCATGCCGCTGAAACCCAAGCGGTTTTGTAAAACCATCAGCTTGATTTTCATGACTGGGACAGTAATTTAATTTAACAATTCCTGCTTTTACCGTTTGACAAACATTTTGAAAGCGGATATCCAAATGTTTTGTACGACCTTTAAACTGCCCATTTTGTGCTAACTTAAGACATGGTTGATTATCACCCCATACAGTGATTGGGGTGATGGCCTTTTCATACATCTCTTGTGCCAAGCATTTGTAAAATTCTAGATCTCTACATAACTCAGATAAGGCACAGAACTCAGCTTCCGTTGACGACAAAGCAATCAGGTTCTGTTTCTTGGATCTCCACCCAATCAGAGAGTTACCAAATTTTATTACACAGCCAGACACTGATTTTCTATCCTTTAAATTTCCCCAATCACTATCTGCCCAACAAGTAATCTGTGCTTGTCCTTCAGCAGATAATTCAAGGCAAAAATCTTTGGTGTATTGTAAATATCTTAACACTCTTTGAATTCCTTTCCATGCATTTACACTAGGTTTTGAAGCTTCTCTGCTGAGTAAGTTAACAGCGTAAGCAATATCTGGTCTACTCCATTGCGAAAGATGAAGTAAGCTTCCCAGTGCTGACTGAAAGATTTCAGCACTCTTGAATTCAGCACTATCCTTGAACTCATTGTCTTTTACAAAACCCATTTCCATTGGTGTTCTAACACCTGCACACTCTGTCATGCCAAACTTTTTCAACATTTGCAATATCTTGCCTTTTTGATTCAGTAGAAAACTGCCATTTTTGGTCCTATCTATCTGAACACCAAGATAGACCTTTACATCACCAAGATTCTTAACTTTGAAGTGTTTATTTAACTCTTTGGCTAGTTTTTTTACTTGTTCTTGTGTCTTTGAAGTATAAATCAGGTCATCTACATAAACAAGCAAAGATTCTTGAGCATCTCCTGAACCTCTGAAATATAAGCAATTGTCAGCCTTGCTCCTGCTAAAACCAATGCCTACCAAAACGTCATTCAAACACTCATTCCAATTATGAGCAGATTGCTTGAGTCCATAAATAGATTTATGTAGTTTCCATACTTGATTTGATTTACCAACTTTCAACCCTGGCGGTAGCTCCATATAGAGCTCTTCAGCCAAGTCTGAATGAAGATAAGCTGTAGAGACATCAAATTGATTCACTTTGAACCCTTTCTGAGCAGCAACTGCTAATAGTGCCCGTAGGGTTTCACTCCTTGAAGTGGGCGCATAGACTTCAGAATAATGTAACCCCTCTCTTTGCGTAAAACCTCGAGCTACAAGCCTTGCTTTGTACTCTGGTTTCCCCATCGCTGTTGTCTTTATCCTGTACACCCACCTACAACTTACTGCCTTGGTACCTTCTGGCAGTTTAGTGATGGAAAACACACCCAGTTCTTTCATAGAATTCAATTCTTTTTGCATGGCCTCACGCCACCTACTGGCCTCCTCCTGGGGTAATTGCTCAACCTCCTCAAAACTTTCAGGTTCGCAATTTGCCAAACAAGCCCAAACACTAATAGCTTGGTACCTTTCAGGAGGTATACCTTTGTTGGCACGCTTGGAACGCCTTAACAGTTCCTGTGATGTTCCTTCAGTTTCCCCCTCTGACCCAGAATCACTAGTCGTCACCTGTTTGTCACTAGTAGTTGAAGAACTTTCTGATTCTGACTTTACACTCTCTTGCTGTACAGGTGAACTTTTAGAGCTAGAAGATTCTGACTTTACAGGTCTCTCTTGCTGTACAGGTGAACTTTTAGAGCTAGAAGATTCTGACTTTACAGACTTGGGTGAACTAAACGATTTATCACCCTTGTCCTCAGACTCAAATTCCTCAGCCTGTTCTGGAACTAATACCTGTCCTGGGGCCTGAGTTTCATTGTTACTGTTCACCACGTCAAATAGTATGTCAGGATTTCCATGAATTTTATTCCAACCATCCTGTTCACAAAATTCCGCACTTCTGCTTATTGTGATTTTCGTTTGATTGCCTTCTACATTCACAAATCTCCAACCTTTTGTGTTTGCTTGATAACCACAGAAAAGCATTTCTTTAGATCTAGGATCGCCTTTCCTACGTTGTGCCCTAGGCACCAGCACATAAGCACGACATCCAAAAACTCTTAGATGATCAATTTTTGGTTTTTTTCCAAATAGCATGAAGTAAGGAGTGTTGCCTACTGTGCTATTGTACACTCTGTTAAAAGTATAATTCGCATACAGTGCAGCCTCAGCCCAAAACCGCTGTGGAAGTCCAGAATCAAACAGCAAAGCAGCAATGGCTTCCTGTAATGTTCGAAATTTTCTTTCAGCAACTGCATTCTCCTGTGGTGAATAGGGATTGGTAAGTCTATGAACTATACCTTTCCTTTTTAACCACGTCTCCAGCGTGTGGTTCACATATTCCCCACCACGATCTGATTGTATTTTACGCACCCTGGTGTCAAATTTACATTCGACTTCTTCAATCCAATCCATCAGGATGGAAGCTGCTTGCGATTTTTCTTTCAGAAAGAAAACCCAACTAGCCCTTGAAAAATCATCCACCAAAATTTGCATAAATCTCGCACCTCCAAGCGATTTGACTGGCATAGGGCCACACACGTCTGTGTGCACAAGTTCAAAGGGTTTCTTGCTTACTCTGTCAGATCTAGGATAGTTACATGTCTTAACCTTAGCATGTTTACAAGCACAACAATCCAGAAAATTTGGACAGGGTTTAATGTTACACTCCTCAGCTAAATCTGGCATCTTGCTTACATACTTAAAGCATATATGAGCTAACCTTCTGTGTAGTAGATGTGCACAACCTGTATGAGGAGCCTTATTTACACACTTAGCTTGCGCTTCACCTGTTGAACATCTACCTGCTGCTAACTGCTCTTCATCCAAAACAAAAAGCCCATCTTCACAGGGAATTTTAACTAGCTCCTTCCCCTGTTTCGAAATGGTGCATACATCATTTTCAAACTCAACCTTAAAACCACTTTTTACCAGGCATGACACACTCAAAAGTCCATTCTTCATTCCTGGAAGAACAAAAACAGGAAGGTTAGTTTGCAAACAATTAACATAAATTGTGCCTTTAAGGCTCATTTCTCGTTTACTATTGTCTGCTATAGTCACAGTTTTTGCAACTGGCAATGTCTTGCAGTTCTTCAAGCTGCCACTAGATGTCGCTGGAACTAAACTGTGACTGGCTCCACTGTCAATTATCCACTTCAAGGTTTGTTGGCTCCTTTTAGGACTCTGTTGTGCTGCCATTGCAGATAGTCCCTTATCAGCACCTGCTCCCCCTCTGGATCGTTGATTCTTGTAGCTCTCACGTCGTCTTCCCCTGTAGCTCCGGAAACTGACCTTGGACTGTTGAAATTCCTGTTGCTTTTCAGGACACTTTGCTATCAAATGAAACCTGCTGCCACATCGAAAACATGACTTGCTGGCCATAGCAGACACTTGTGAGGCTTCCTTACAGCTCTGCCTGCTAGTTCCCCCACGCTGGGAATTATCTGAACATCCAACCCTTGGGGTATTTGAATTATCAATACGTTTTCGATGATGTTGATATTCTTGCTCACACAATCTACC
The DNA here is from genome assembly GCF_964106915.1 of Podarcis gaigeae. Classification (NCBI taxonomy): domain Eukaryota; kingdom Metazoa; phylum Chordata; class Lepidosauria; order Squamata; family Lacertidae; genus Podarcis; species Podarcis gaigeae. Next base: position 21,624,135 of record NC_139681.1, read on the forward strand.
AGTCACATAATTCATATTCAGCTGCTCCTCTGGCAAAACTTGTAAAGTTAGTACTAAGTTTTCAAACCCTGCATGCAGGCTGCTAAGCAGAGTATAAACTTTAATATTTTCAGGAAAATTCACACCTAGAGATGACAGTTGGTTGAAATACTCAGTCATCTGTGACGTGTGTTCAACCACACTATCCCCTGGCTTCAGTTTCAACTCATACAAAGCACGTATAATGTTCACCTTCTCTCCGGGCGTGGCTCTATGGTGAATTCGCCTAAGAGCTTCCCAAATTTCAAATGCAGAACTTAAATTTTCCACATGAGGTAATTGGGAATCGTCTATCGATACCATCAACATGCATCTAGCTTTAGTGTCCATTTTATCATGTTCCCTGTTCTGAGCATGTGCAGCAGCCTCTTGCTCTGCTGTGGCATCTGCTGCAACAGCCACAAACGGCTTTCGCCTCTGGACATAGTCAGCCCACACTTCTTTGGCTTCCAACCAGACTTGAGCCCTCTTAGACCACTGCACGTAATTAGCAGAGTTCAACTTTGTAAAGGGAACCTGGAAATTTTCCACTGCCATTCTTGGGGTCTGCTGCTACTCCCTCTGTGTGCCCTTGCTTCTCTTTCCCCTTGGGATTTGTTTTACTCACTTTTCAGACGCCTCCAGCCTCCTCTGAAGCCTTTTAAACTTTTTTCCCTCCGTCTCTTCACTAGCAACCTACCACCGTCCTCTGTTTTTATTAACAAAACAAAAACACAACGGGAGGTCAGGCTAGCCTTTTGCAGCTAATGAAGCTGTAAATCTTCACTTACGCAGCTCTCTCAACTTTCTGCAGCCTCTCAGTTCCTTTAAGAGCTGGATTTACGACCAAGCCGGTCTTCTCTCATCCGAAAGCTGCTTTCACTTTCTCTGCACACAATACAGCTGTAGAAACGTAGAAGGAGCCATAACCTAAGAGAGTCTGTGTACTGGTCCAGTAAATGCTTCCGCTGCGCAACCAGCAACAGTTCTCTTTGCAGAGTATTAATTAAGTCCAGTGCAGAGATTCTTGTTGCAGTACAGGCTTCAGAGTCTCAGCAGCAAAGAAATAACAACACAGGGAAGCCTGTCTTTCCAAAGACAGGTTTATTGCAGACAGATAACAGAAACACCTCCGGAGCTTTCAGACATTTTTGCTTCACGCCCCGCAGGCAGAGAAAACAAACACTCTTTATATACTGAGCAACTTAACAACTTAACGAGCTTGACTACTTAAAGTCACATGACATTGCTAACTTGCCAGCGTCTTAGGTTTCACACCCTAACAGCTCCCACAATGAAAGGCTGCCTGAGATGGCTCTCCCAAACATGTGCACAATGCCCGCCTGTCTCACCTTCCTACAACCGTAAGCACATGCACATTGATGGCATTGTACATATTCTGTAGGAAACTGGATATACACATTTAAAATTTGTCCATTCAGATTATGTAGAAAAATTAATATTCCTTAAATGTCAGTGAATGAATTAGCATAGTATATTGCAGCAGAACCGAGCATACATTGTGGAGGTAAATTGTGGCCATTTTTAATTAGGCGGTCTTAGCAATTGCACAAGTTATTTGTGTTTGGGGCAGGCTTATAAGTTTCTAAGAAAGATTAGGAGCAGAAACAAAGTCTTCATACTGTTAGAATAGCTGATTTGAGTCTGTTAGTGAAAGGAACACATAACGGACTCTTAAGATGAACCCCGGTTCAGGTGATGTCAGTAAATCATGAGCTTTGCCAAACTGCAAGCTCAGACATTGGAGATGGGATGTAGTTTTGAAAGGTAGTTTGCAACATAGCAGTTTCTGGATTTTTCTTCACAAATGCCATTTCAGCATAAAACCAAGAGATAGAAGTTATTTTTTCAGAAACGTCTGTTAAGAGGTCTGAATGCAGCCTATTTTCAGACTCTTAAATTATTTTTGGTAGGGGCATGGTGACCTAGTCCTCAGTGGACTGAGTAGCTGAGCAGAGCTTTGACATCATTAATCTTGATGGGATCTGTAAAAATCTACGTAGGACTGGTGATTAATTCTCTAGCAGCTATGCATGATAACTCTGTTTGCTCATAGAGAATTATAATCTTCTGACAATCTTAGCAAATTTTTGGTGTTTCTCCCCACCTTCAACCCTATGCTATGCATATTTACTTGACAGCTGTGTGTTGGACTTCTGTGGGACTTAGTCCAGGGGATACTTATATAGTATTGCAGCCTTCAGGTATCTTAACACTTTCAAACTATCAGTACAGAAAGACAGGTGTTGTCTTTATTCTTACTCCTTTGGGGTTTTTAATTATTAATGTTGTACAGTCATACCTTGGGTTAAATATGCTTCAGGTTGAGTGCTTTCGGGTTGCGCTCCGCGGTGATCCGGAAGTAACGGAACGCGTTACTTCCGGGTTTCGACGCTTGCACATGCGCAGTCAAAATGATGTCACGTGCATGTGCAGAAGCGGCGAATTGCAATGCGCAGGCATGGGTTGTGTTCGCTTCAGGATGCAAACGGGGATCCAGAATGGATCCTGTTCGTATCCAGAGGTACCACTGTATAGTGTTGGCCACATTACTGTTATATGTTTACTATTAACTAGAAATTGTGTGTGTGTGGAGGGGTGTTAAGTGGAATGTAAGTTGAGCAGTAGGCCTGGGCGATGTATTGATACATTGCCTGGAAACCTGTTTAAAGTTAAAATCGCAAGAGCGATTCCAGAATTTTGGAGCAGGAATCCCCGTGTTTGCATTTGCAGTGTCACGCGGTGCCCTGGCTGAAGTGCTCCACTCAGAACAACGCTGCCCGCTCTGGCCTTGTTGCCAGGAAGCAGCAGGAGCTGTGTACAGTGACGCCGATCATCTGCATGGCTGGCAACTGCCTCCTACTTCCCTGCCTCCTTTCCAACATCATAATATATTGGGATATCACAAGTTTTAGCTGGCGATATATTATGATATATTTCGAAAGCAAATTTTCCTAGCCTGGTCAAACATTTAATGTGCATGACAGCTAGGCATTGCGCACATTCACTTGGCTTCATGGAGAATGTGCATATAATGCTTCCATGAAGAGGGAATAGTGCACATTTCCTGGTCAATATGCAATAATCTTCAACAGGCCTTGGAGAATGTGTGCATATTGACTGCTTGCGTGTTTCCCACAGGCACTGTAAGAACAGGATGCTGGACTGAATGGGCCATTGACCTGACCTAGCATTATTCTTATTAGGTTTTTTCCCCTTCTTGCTTTTATTGTGTATTTTGTGTTTTTATCTTGTATTTTTAATTTGTGAACTGCACTGAACTCTGCGGATGCAGGGTTGTATTAAATAACTAAATAACTAAATAACTAAATAACTAAAGTAAAACAAAACCTTTTTCCTTCCAGTAGTTTTCTGGAAAATATTTGGCAAAACTGTCATCCAACTTCGCCGCTGATAAATACGATATAGATTTTAGAGAGGCTGTTTTTGCACAGCTCTATGAAAAACTATTCCCTTAAACTTACCCTTTTGATCCTTTCCAGTTAAGCAAATATTTGACTCAAAATTTTCTCTTTGAGCAGCATTTATAAAAATTTCTGCAAATGACAGTAGTGTTTGTTTTGATTAGATCTACCACAGTTCATTTTCTATCAAGGAAACTGATGGAGAGAAAATTATTTACCTCCTGCAATGGGCATTTTTGAGTCCAGCTATGGAAATAGTTTCCTACTATTTGGTTTCTGTAATGCATATTTGCTCTTTGGAGACAATACAAGTTTATTGTCAGTGCTTGCCAAATTTGTCATCCTTTAGTTCAGGACTTCTAAATGCTCGCAGATTACATTAAGGATACGGGAACTATTTAGAGGGAAAAAATGATAATGCTTTCTAGTACTTGTTCCTTTGCAACTTCTGCTTCTCCCTCTCCTCCCAAAAACCTTGGATGAATTATGTACACTTAGCCTTTGATAAGCCTAAAGAAGTAGCATCTTTTTTCTTTTTCAAAGAGAAATTGGGAATGGTCGTTTCAATTGCTAACGGATACTTTTATAAAAACTGTATTTGGCAGTAATTATAATGAAAGCTTTCTTGAGAGCCTGATGTTGCCAAGAAGCAGGTTAGACTTAAATGAGTACAAATTTGTTCTATGAAAGTCAGCCAGCTGATTTTAAAGTATTGATCTTCTTGAAGAAGGATCAGTCGCAGCTTAACACAGTCAAGCCAAGTCATCTGCTGCTTAGTGTAGGACTTGACCTACTAAGCATCTTAATCTGTCAATAAAATTCTACAATAGATAATGAAGGCAGGAGTGATTTTCATTTTGAACATTGGTTACGGCTCTCTCTCTCTCTCTCTCTCTCTCTCTCTCTCTCTGCCCCCTCTCCCTGCAAGAGTGCAATTTACAACTTGGCTAGCATTTTGAGACTAGGAGACACACGGGTTGGTGCTCTTGTTGCAGAAATAGTTAAGGAACTGCCTTGTAGAATCAGATCATTGTTCCATCTGCTGTGACTCGCAGCAGCTTGTCTAGCATTTGGCTAAGGTCCTTTCCTCATCTTGGTACTTGAAATACTTTAAGTGGAATTACGAGGGGTTGAATCTGGGTTTTATATATGAGAAGATTGTGCTCTGGAGTTCCTTTCACATTTTCAATCTTGACAGCTGAGTTTGTTTGTTTTTCTACATAATAATGTACCTGGCTGAGCACCATCCTGAATATTGACACTCTCCTCACAATGTATAGTAATTCCTGAAGCAGTGGAATTTGTCACTGAGTTTAAAGTCTGTGACTGAATCAGTTCCTCCTGTAAATTGTTCCTAAGGTTATTACCGTACTGAGAGAGACAAAGGGACACAATATGAACTGTTCTACAAGAAGGCAGATGATATGGAGTACAGGCATGTCACACTGTTTCGTCCATTTGGGCCCCTAATGAAAGTGAAGAGTGAAACTGTTGACATCTCCAGGTCAATAATAAACATTATTGTTCCCCTTGCTGGAAGGACGGAGGTTTTTGCACAGTTCATGCAAAACTTCAGGTAAGTGCTTCAGAAACTAGGCCCTATACCAATCCTATGTAGTCATTTTCCTACAGTAGAAGGCAAATGCAGTGAATCTTCCAATCAGCTATAACGCTTAGTGGTATTGTAGAACACTGGTAGTTCCAGTTTGGAGAAGCATCTTCTCAATTTAAAATCTGAGATGCTTTTTTGCCTCTGAAATATAGGGTAGTGTGCAAAATGTGACCATAGATTGCTGGAGTATTTGGTACCTGATGTGGAAAGGATTAAACACTAGCCACATCTCAAGAAGCAGTAATGGGAAGAAGGCACAAAGAATGAATGAACTGCAGCCGTTTGTCATTCATTTATAATGGACATCACCCCTATAAGCCTGGTATTCCCGACAGTGCAGTGACTTAGTGAATAATTTGGTCGGATTGCTTTCTAGGATGCAATAGGTAAATATATTTGTAAATAGAACAAATCCAGTATGCGATATTTGCTATTTTAAATTACAAAACCCCTTGTTAAGCTATTGCAATACCAAATACTTGTTTTGCTTCTCCAGGGAAGTGTGCATTAACCAGGACAAGCGGATTCACCTCACAGTTGTATATTTTGGACATGAGGGTCTTTCTGACGTCAAGAGCATCTTAGAATCAGTTGCTAGGTGAGTTGAAAAAGTTCAAACTTCTTATTATGTAAAAAACAAAGCAGCAATTAGCTGTTTAAATATGTCTTAATGAGGTGCTGGTATAATGCTTCCCCCAGATAAGGCAAAGGGTTTTGATAACTGTCTGGGGTGAGTAGAAAACCTTCAGAGAAGCCCATGCAATGTTATCACTTTGCATTTTAGTGAGTGAGTAGCAAAGTTTTTATTTTTCTGAATTTATTTTTTAGCGAAATCAATATTCTACTGTTCCTTTACAAGAAAACACATTGCAACAAACCACAACAAACACAAATCAATGCAAAAACCTCACATAAGAATAAACAGCCTTTGTTTAAAAAAGCAACAACAAGAGGGAAAAAAGACCCCAAACTCAGCAGCAGCAGAAATAATAGAATCAGCCGTTACCAAAAGCTTCCCAAAACAGCTGTTTCTTTATTTCATATAGCTGTATACTGCTTAATACCAGAGCAGTCTCTAAGCAGTTTCTAAAAAGATGTCACTGCTGGTAGTGTTGAGGCCAGGTTGGCATTTCTGGGGGAAACAGTTCACAATAACTGTATTGGGGACATCTTTGTTCTCTATATTCACTGAATTCATGTAACTGTTAGATAGCTTTTTTGAACAAAAATCCTTGGTAGCTCTAAGATTTGCTGATGTGGCATTTTTTTTCTAAAGCATAAAAATATCCTATGCCAGTAGGAGATTTTAAATGACAAAATAGAGGATGCTGATAAGCGTTCAGAGACTTCCATATGTGATTATGGTTCTGTGTTCAAAATACATCTACATTGGTAAATGGGGGCTTTTTTGGTGGGGGAGCAGTAATTTACAACAAACTTATTGCAGGCAAGGTGTTTCAAGTTTTTCTTGAAACTATTTAATTTAGTGGTAGAAGTGAAATCTTGCTACCATCTTGATCCTATATATTTCTGTCTCATATCTGGGAGAAACTCTTTTTACCTGGAGCAGAATATAGAAACTAAAGATAAAAATGTATTGACTTGCAAAGAAGGCATCAAGAGTTCTAGAGTTCAAGTGCCACTACAGATAACACTTTAATTTGTCACCTGGTTTCCCTTGCTTCTGACAGAATCCAACAGAAACATGTCCCAATTGGCAGCATCCATAAGTGCAAAACCTATTCCATAAAAGAGATAGAGCCCAGGCTGTATATGAAACACAGTTTCCCTAGCTGAAGCTGACGTGTCATGAACTGAACATTTTAACATCACTCTTTCTCTATGTCCCCACCCCTCTTTTTTCCTTTCCTTAGAGAGGCTAACTTTCATAATTACACCCTGGTTTCTTTGAATGAGGAATTCAATCGTGGTCGGGGACTAGATGTGGGTGCCAGAGCCTGGGAAAAAGGCGAGGTCTTGATGTTCTTCTGCGATGTTGATATTTATTTCACAGCCGAGTTCTTAAATAGCTGCCGCTTGAATGCTGAGCCAGGTATGTTCACACTAGGTTCCTAAAGTCAGCAGAGGCAGCCAAGGCTTCTGGAAAGTGGGAGGGCTGCAAGTCCCAGCAGCTCTACTCAATACTGCTTCTCAGTGCTCTTCCCATAGAAGTGTCTGCTATCATCCATGATAGTTAAATGGAATGAAATGGCTCAGAGGCAGGATTCCTCCACCTAGCAGATCCTAATAGGAATGTTGTCTGTATGCATCACATGCATAGTTCCCACTGGCCACCATGAAAAGCATAACACTGGGATAGGTGTGGGCAGATAATTTGTTAGGGACTGGAAACTTGAGTATAAAACAAAGATGGGAACTGAGCTTCAAATAGTGGAGTGGCATAGACCACCTGGTAGAGCATTCGGCGCTGCATGCAGAAGACCCCCAAGTTCAACTCACAGCATCTTCCATTAGCACTGGAATGTCTCCTGTCCGAAACCAGAAAGCTGCTGCCACTCACGTAAACAGTTATGAGCTAGATGGACCAATGTTCTCACTTGGATTAAGCAGTTTTCCATGTTCCTGTCACCTATCTTCTCTTGCCCAGCACCCCCACAGGCAGGGGACAACTCCACTGTGCATTTTTAAACTGGCACTGGCACCTCTTCATTAGATCCTACGTGATAAAAGAATTAAATCTTGGTCTCCCCAAGATGTGACATTCTAATCACTATCCAACACCCTTGGCAAGAGCCACATCTGGAATTGGGCCAAAATTTACAGCAATGGCAAAACTATACCTTTTATTTTGGAGGGATGTTGAGGTTAGGAGTCATGTGCCTTTCATGACCCTTTTCGAAAGTTTTATTTATAGTTACCTTCATCAGAACGATCTCCTCCAGTCAGGAATAATTTTGAACACTCTTGCTTTTAACTCCTCAGGTTATTTGATGCTCTCGTTCCAGACCCAAATATAATATTTGGCTGTGCATGCTTGGTTCCATTCCGCCTTTGTGCTGTGATTGATGCATAACATGAGTTTTTTGAGCAAAAGTCTTAAGAGGCAGACTTTTTTCTTTTCTTTTGCTTTTAGATGGATTACTGTTTAATAAAAAAAAATAGAGGAAACGTGCAGCTGCTTTTTTCTGCCCAAAGATGTCCCATAAGAAATAACGAATCTCTCCTGTCTCTGTAGGGAAGAAAGTTTTCTATCCTGTGGTATTCAGCCTTTATAATCCTGCCATTGTCTATGCTAATCAAGATGTGCCACCCCCTGTGGAGCAGCAGTTGGTAAGTGACTGGAGTTTAAAGAAGCTTAAAAACCTTGTTCTCCATATTAACCGTAGCAGCTTCAATGCAGTGTTTGATGGAAGAACTGTTTATCGTGGAAAGTAGGTCCTTTAAATTTAGCTCTGCTGAGCCTTCTCCATTAAGCAGAGAGGACAAGAGTCAGATCAAAAGAAAAAAGAAATTTGAAATATTTAAAACACTGCATGGGATGATGAAAACTTATGAATTCAACACTCACTGAAACATAAAACAAATGTGTAAATGAGCACATTCATTTACATGCCAAGGAGCATGTAAATCATTAAATGCTAGGTAGGGGAAATTCAAATGTGAAATAAAGATTTCAGCAATTTACTCAAGAGCAATTAACTTAGAAGAATTTGGAAATAAAAATAATTAACCAAACAGATACTAGTAAGCCTTAAATTGCATACTCCTTAAATGTTCCATAGTCCAAAAAGCTTCCTAAATTCCCAACTATTCATCCGTTTAACCTAAAGATAAAAAATGGAGAAGGAAAATTATAGCTTTATCCACATATAGACTGGTGCTAATGCCAGTCATCCTCTTCATCTTCATCATCATCTTCTTCATCATCATCATCATAAAATTTTATTTGTATCTTGCCCTCCCTGGCCAAAGCCGAGCTCAGAGCGGCTAACAAGTAAAAATAGCACAGTGTACAAAAAATCACACAATTAATTAAAATACATTCTAAAATCAATTCAGAATCAAATTAATGGCAACCATTGGGCTAGAGTTCTATGGGGATTACAGAAAGAGAGAGGGGGTCAGACTGTGCCTTGGCCAAAGGCCTGCCGGAACTGCTCTGTCTTGCAGGCCTTGCAGAAAGATGTCAAGTCCCACAGGGCCCTAGAGCGTTCCAGTAGATTGGGGCCACGGCCAAAAGAGCCCTGGCTCTGGTTGAGGCCGACCTAACCTCCCTGTGGCCTGGGATCTCCAAGATGTTTTTATTTGAAGACTGTAAGGTCCTCCGTGGGACCTACCAGGAGAGGCGGTCCCGTAGGTATGAGGGTCCTAGGCTGTATAGGGCCTTAAAGGTTAAAACCAGCACCTTAAACCTGATCCTGTACTCCAGTTTACCCCATACCCTTCAGTAAAAATGACAATAATTCAGCAGCATCTATGAATGATGCATATAAACATCTTGCAAAGCTTGCAGAGTTTTGTGTTCAGTTTTTTTTAAAAAAAGTATCAGAGAGTCAGTGGTCAAAGGTGAACAATTCTACCACACCATTTGCGGAAAAATAAAATGGCATTTTCCTAATGATACATGGTGTTTGCTTCATTAAAGAAGAAAACTGAGAAACATTAGATGAGGGCAAAACTGGAAATCTGTTACTGTGTAATGTGTAGCACACTGGCTGGAGTACAAGGTAGGCTAACGTCCTATTCATGCTGCGTGTAAAGCTGGGAGCCTCCACAGCTGAAGGCCTATGTGGTCAAGGAAGCCTGCTAAAGCTGGGGATCACACAGGGAGTTCATAGAAGACCAAGGAGATAGAAGATGAGGAATTGCGGTGTGTGTTTCTTTACACAGGGTGATTTGATTACTTTGCACCGACTTCTGCCTGCCAAATGTGCCTATGGAAGTGCCGCCAGCAGCATCCCAGAAGCATAAAGCCTTCAAACTGAGCTTTGTGGGGCTGAGCCAACCCAGGATCCATTAAATCCTGTGTTATCCCTGCTGCTGCATCAGGTGTGACCTGGGCCCAACCAGTGCACCAGCTCCAAGCTGGCGTTGCAGTCGTTCTGCCGCTGCTTCTTCATGAAGCCAGGCTGTGGACGGGGCGAGCTAGGATCGCTTCCTTAGTCTCACTTCAACTTGAACTTGATGGGACAACGAACATGGAAATCCCAGCGAAAACACATTCAGGGCACATTATGACCGTGTTTTGTTATAGAGAAGCAGGTAGTCTACATGCCATTTTTGGAAATAAACTCGTGTTGCCTGTTATGCCTAGTTTTGCCTTGATGCCGTTGTTTCAACTGCCTCTTGGCACTGCAAATTTTTGTATGATTTCACTAACACATGCATTTTTATGGACCCTTTACCCTCTCGTATGCATTTTTGTACATGCTACTTGGCTAGACAACTGCAAAATTCGAAGGACAGCTGTGCTTCGGTTCTCAGATTGTTTTGGAAACTGCCAATTAGGTACCTTTAAATGCAAATCGAATTGAAATTCTCCCCCATCCCTAGTGGGTGGTGAGTGAATTGTTTACTGGGATAATTAATTTCAGATCCTGTTTCTTCTCAAAATGCCTAAATATGCATACTTTTATAATTGTAGGTGCACAAAAAGGATTCTGGTTTTTGGAGGGATTTTGGTTTTGGAATGACTTGTCAGTATCGAACAGATTTCCTGGCTGTCGGTAAGATGCTTTGCTTTATGATTTTTGTCTTGGATTTTGCCAGATATCCTCTGTTTACTATTGACATGGGGATGTTGCTTCTTGCTGGATATTCTGCACCAATACCCAGCTCAAGTGACTCTTGCTCTCACTAAGGAAGAGAAATGATTTCTTCCAGGAAACTATTACTTTACATTATTTCTGTCCGGCCTTTCAGTCTAAAGACACCCAGGGCATACTTAATTAAATCATGGTTCTTGAACTTTGTAGGAAAAAAATGTGTGTTATTCACCCATGCGGTTTCTTACTTGAGCATTTAAAAAGCTAGCACAAGCCTCACAGCTTAGTTTTGTCTATATATGTTGGCACCACCTTGTGGCTTAACTGAGTTTTGATATTGTGTAATAGCTTTATGTCTTATTTTAGTTACTGTACAATATTAATGCTGCTTTTAAAAAATGCAGTAGCACTGCACCCATTTTTTTTTGTCTTGCCTCTCTTCATATTTGTAATTAAGGCAAATTACTGTTTACTTCCTGTTTGTCCATGGGCACCCCAAGCCTAAGTATGTGTGACTCTGCTCCAGCTTCTAGATTTTTTTGTTCCCTGTCCATGAAAGACGAGTATGTTCATAGTGCCATAGGATTAGGTTATCTAAAGAAGAAGAACAATTGCTAGGGAAGGGATAACTGGAGGAGACAAATAAAGCCAATTCAGTGGAACAAGAGTTTGGGTAGGGAGATCAGAAACAATTCCAAAGAAAAAGAGAAAGGAATAACCACTTTTGCTATAGAATTCATCAGTCTTAGTAATTTTGTGTGTTCCCACTGATTGTTGTTTGGCTTTGGGGCCTAAACTAACTCTTGCTGATTTTTAAAGGAAACTTTTTATTACAAAATTTGACTATTGCTGACAAGGAATTGCTCTTTTGCCGTGTCCATATTATACATTTTTTTGCTTTTAAACAGTTCATGTTTTTCTATAATCTGGACTTCTCAGTTTATTACTTGCATTTTGTTGTACACCTGTGCTAATTATTTTAGTATTTTTCTGCCAGAAAGGGTGCATTTTATGCTACTTCTGTTCTTTGTGAAGTATTGTGTTTAATACTGAATTTTATTCTTTTAATGCTTTTAATAAATAAAATAAATGATAAATTGCAATGACTAATATTTCTTTGCTTTATGGCTTGCTTTAACTGCAGTTGAGAGTAGAGGAGATTGTTGAATGGGAAAGTGTGTGTATAAATGGCAGTGCTTTCTTGTAAAAAATGCACAAATGTGTGTGTGTTCGTAGCTTCCCTTAATGGATCTGTTTTTTTAAAAAAAGGTTTTTTATTCAAAATTAAAACAAGACATATTATCCAAAAATATATCATCCTTGTCGTCCCCCCCATTTTCCTCCCTCCCCCAGCCTCCCACACAACCCCCCCCGCCCCCCCGACTTCCCTCAGTTACAGTCTTTGGTTTCTCTGAGACTTCTGTTTTCTGCATGTTACAAAGTTGTATAGATCCTCAAACTGTTTAGCTGATTATTATCAATAAAAAGTTTGTGAATGTTTATTCAAAACCTGCCAAGGAGTCCCTTAATGAATCTGGAAACGAATTCCTCCCTTTCAGGAATAAGATTTTATATGACATCAGGACCTGAGTCCTAGCATGTGTGTAGCTATAGCTTTCTTGCAGAGCTTATAGGCAATTGTTAGCTTATATCAGGAATGGGGAATATGTGGACCTCAAGAGATTGTTGGACTCCATTCCCTTAATCCCCTACCATTGGCTGATGTTGGTGGGAACTGGAGTTGAACAAACTTTGGAGGATTATGGGTTCCCCATTTTTTGCTTTCACCTACCTTTCAGTTACAAGAGTTCTCGGACTTCATTTTTTGCCATCTTCATGTTTTAAAAATGTCGAATACAGTGGTACCTCGGGTTAAGTACTTAATTCGTTCTGGAGGTCCGTTCTTAACCTGAAACTGTTCTTAACCTGAAGCACCACTTTAGCTAATGGGGGCTCCTGCTGCTGCTGCGCCACCGGAGCATGACTTCTGTTCCCATCCTGAAGCAAAGTTCTTAACTTGAAGCACTATTTCTGGGTTAGCGGAGTCTGTAACCTGAAGCATATGTAACCCGAGGTACCACTGTAACTGCTAAAGAATTAGCAGCAAGATGGCTGCACTCATTGTGCAGATTTTTCATGATTTCTGATGGATCTAGGTTCTGGAAGCTGTTCACAACTGAGGACAACAGTTGAATAATTCCAACTAAAATATAAGATGTGATCATCTTTGTTAAACAGGTTCCCCTTCTCTGTTAGTGATTACATACATAAAATTTTGTTGACTCCTAGGTGATTAGAATCTGAAGCTCTTCAAACAAGGTAAAGGTAAAGGTAAAGGTACCCCTGCCCGTACGGGCTAGTCTTGACAGACTCTGGGGTTGTGCGCCCATCAAACAAGGACTTGCCCTTTATTACCTACCTTGCAACTTGAGATCTCTACTTTCAATTATCTTTTAACCTTGTGAGTCCTGCTGGTTTATCTTGCTTGGAGATATAGGATCTTGAAAAGGAATGTATCTTCTCTACACCTCGGCTTGTGAAGTAATTTGATTACGGCATTTCTGATTTCTGTCTTTGATTTATTGCAGGGGGGTTTGACTTGGAAGTCAAAGGCTGGGGTGGAGAAGATGTCCACCTTTATCGAAAGTACTTGCATGGCGATCTAATTGTGGCCAGGACCCCAGTCCCTGGCCTCTTCCATCTCTGGCATGAGAAGCATTGTGCCGATGAACTGACTCCGGAGCAATATCGCATGTGTATCCAGTCTAAAGCCATGAATGAGGCCTCTCACTCTCACCTTGGGATGCTGGTGTTCAGAGAGGAGATTGAGACCCACCTGCGTAAGCAGGCGTACAGGACTAACAGTGAAGCAATAGGTTAAAATGATCCTCAGTGCAATCCTAAGACTCTTGAGCTGCTATGAACCAGCATCATTCTGAAGCCTTAATTACAACTCAGCTAAAAAAAACAACGCAGTGCCTCTCTCTTGCTGAAGATGATTTCAAAGATCTATTTCTCTGGCCAGCTGTTACCTACACATTGCACCAGATCAGGCACTTGAGCGAAAGGAAGCATTTCAGTTTGCTTTTAACATGTCTAACTGCATGGGGGGTTGTGGGCAAGGGAACAAGAACAGAGTATATTAACTTTTCTGCATCTAGATCTTTCTTTTAACATTTTCATTTTTCAGATTTGCATTATGTGGGAATAAGAGTCACAGTGAATGAAAAACTGCCTTCTCCACTGCCTATCATTATTCTGTGCTGCTTGCTTCACTGTAGTTTTTTTAGAAAGGGACACTATAAGTACGTACGCATTCCGTGGGAAGAATAAAGCCCTGAGGCAAAAGCCCGTGGAGAATTATATGCAAAAAAACCCACCATGGTATGTTGTGCAGCCAGAATCACTGAATTCGCCTTATTAACCATCAGGTGCATAAATCAAGTTGCAAAAATATGTATTTAAGGTATTTAAAAGAAAGGACGTTGAACAGTTTACAATAATATTGCATTGCTGTTCTTTATTGGATTGTAAATGAATTGAGCTTGTATGCTGTGTGCTTATTCTAGCTACTGGCCAAATACCTTTTTTTTGCATGTTTTGGGATGTAGAAAGAAATGCTGTCTTGAACATAAGCAGTTAATTTCACTGCCTCATTATTACACTTCTGATATCCTTTGTTCTTCAGGTGAGTGTTGAAGTCTCTGTCACTTGGGAGAGGGGACAGGAGAAAAGACGGCAATCGCTTGTGAACTTGGGGCTGTTTTATTTTACTTTTGGCACTGGGCACAATAATGTCTCCTGCTTAGGCCCCATTGAAACGAACAAGAGTTGCAGAAAAGCAGAGCTGTGCTTTTGTGCAGTCTCTTATCCGTTTCGAATGGGGTCTGCGACAGGAACACTGGGAGCATTGTGCCAATTGAATTTGTGGGCAATGAAAATAATACGGCTTTTAGCTCTGAAAGACTATGTACTGTTTGAAAATAGTTCTGGACACTGATCTTTTTTAAAAACATGTAATTTGCCTTTATAACATTGTGAAGAACAATGTAACTTGTCTGAAGTGGAGAGAATGTAATGCAAGTTGGCTTGCTGTTGTCTTCTCTTTATAATTAAATTGAATACTACTGTGTTTTAATATAGGACTGGTTTCTTGTTTTGAGGTCATGAAGCAATGTGGTACAGCCCTAAAGTGTGTTGTGAATGCATATAGTGTAGTGTGGCCAGCAAAAAAGAAAGCAAATATTGTGTACTTCCAAAGATGCAAGTTATGGCTGTAGATTGAAGATGATGGCATATTTTCTGTGAGGAATCGTATGCATAGAAATCCAGTTGCATGAGAAATCAGGGAAGCTGCAAAGAACAGTCACAACAGGGTTTGTTTGTTTTTAAAAATCAAAGTGGCACCTGATATAGGCGCTGTTTTTCCTGCCTATTTCAAATAAAGAAGAATAATGGATTGAAGATGGAGTTGGGAAGCCACCCTTATTGGTTAACTATCTACACCTTGCTCCTGCTATAGCTGAACTGATTTCATTCTTCTGTACCTTCACAGGCTGATACCATATCTGTCTTTATAGACAAAGGTAAAGAGCTATATCAATGCTGTGAGTTCCTGGTTTTGTTTTCCAGGAATTGCCCCCACATTCCAACAACCTTTCATCAGCGTAATAGCAATACACTTTCTTTGCTTTTAATTTCACGTTTTGTAATGTTCAGTGTGTCATTTTGGTAGTGGAATAAGAAATGCCCAACCAAATGAACTTTCAGTCATACAAGTGCCAATCCGTAGAAGAATTTTCCCAACACCAGATTCTTTAATCGTTTAAAGAACTGCCTTGTGATTCAGTATCTGGGAAAATTGCCAGCAAGACAGAAGACGGAAGATGAACTACTTTAAGGACATAAGAGACCAGCTGGATCAGACCAATAACATGTTTGCTCCAGAACAAATGATGTTAGTAAAATAATGGAGGAGGTGGCTTTTCAGCATAGAATCTGCACTGAGAATCTTGGGCAGTAAGCCCAAATTGAAAATTCTACAATAGGGGCAGCGGTCCCTGCAGCAGAAAACATCCAGGCCATGTTATTGTCTCTGTATGTCTTCCTTGCAGCTAATAGTTTGGGAGCCATGGGGGAGGGGGTTCTTGCACTGATGAATTGATGTGGGGCTAATGTATGCACCTAACTTTTTTTTCAGGAAAAAAGAAAAACATTGGGAGAGCCAACTGCAGAACTCCCACATAGCTTGCTGTTTGATCCCTTTGACAAGGATCCATATTTAGGCTCATGTATGGGATTTGCAATAGCCTGGTGGGATTTGACTTTTGCTTGGCTGACCCCCCACCCCCACCCCTCACCCTCATGCTGTGTCATAAACTGCTTTTGAACCTTCCCTTCCTTTGCTGTGCAGCATTTAGCAAGAGGGAAGTTGAGAATAACAAGTGTAAAATATCCCAGGGCACCCAAACTGATTCCACAGTTAATCTGGATTTAACCAGTTGTCTACAGTCAGAATATCTGTCCCAGGCCACTTTGTAGGTCCTGTGAAGTTGGCCATATTCACAAGCTTATTATTCTGCTTGTGGGGTACTTGGTGTTCCCTTCACTATACCAAAGTAAGGGAAATTTAAAGAATATATTGTATTTTTGGGAATAATATTTTATTCCACTTAGGGTTTTTTTGGATTTTCTTTTGTTTTCTGTTTTAAAACTGTTATTTCTGTGGTGGAGTGAATTTTATTTACACATTTGCACACCACCCAGAATAGTTTTAATGAAGGGTGTCTAAGTAATAACTTCACAAAGACTAATTATAGGGTTGAGGACATAGCAGCCTACATAATACATAAGTTTGATCTTGACTGTTCAGCAGTTCTCAGAGTCCAGCATTGAATGTGTAGAGCAAACCTGATTATCGTGGGGAGCTTTTTGTGTCAGCTACCAAAGGCCCGCAATCTGCTTCCATGGAAGTAAAATTGTAATGCTTTACCTTGTATTTGCTGTGCATTTTTTTGGTGTTGCTCATACCTGTCCTTTTGGTTTCACAGCTGGATATGTTGTGAATTGTTAATCTCCTATGAGAGAGATTAGGATTCCTAAGTGAATTCAGTTTCCTTTAACAAATGCAACTCCAAGCAAACACTCTTTAAAAAAAGCTTTTCCTAGGGAAGAACTCTTATCACCCATGCTGTGTTTTATTGTGGGATTAATTACAGCTTTTATGAGAAGGCGTCTTGACCTGTCTCTACTCACTGAGAAATAGAACAAGACCCTGTTTGTTCAGTGTTAATCAAAAGTAAATTGCATGGTATGCAAGGATCAAACTGTCTCATTTCTGTCACTGTTCATCAGCAAATAAATGCCCAGTGTTTAAATTCCCCTTTCTTTTTGTCAAATTGTGAAGCATCAACACAGCCTGTCTGGTTTGTTCTGACGTACCTAGTAAGACAATTGAAAGCATATATTCACATCTCTTTCTATAAGTGGGAAACAATGACTTCCCAGAGAAGACAGTATAGAGGAGTTGGTCAAAGCTGTAGTATCCTAAATAGGGTCATTCTACAGATTTAGTTGGCCAGATTGAATCTGCTCCTTTTATTTTCACTCCACTTTTTAGGGCAAAGTGTTCTGTGAATAAGTCCTCCTGGACCATGAATAACTGAGGGTGATTTTGCTTAAGTGAACAAGATTCCTATTCTGACTCCTAGACAAAAAAAACAGCTGTTCAGCGTAGCAGTCTAGAAACTAGCAAATTTACTGAAAGAACGCAACTTGCAGTCATGGTCTAGTTATCAGAGTGCTCTCATAAGGAAGGAACCAATAGAGTTGCTTTCTTTTTCCCAGGGAAGAAACATTTTAAAGGAAAAGGAAAGTAGCGATTTGATTAGGTTACTATAGGCTGTCCCAAAGTAGAGAGCTGTAGAGGGAAGTGAGAGGTGATACTATGACAAGTTAGAAACAGGCTACATGTTGGCAGGGGGGAAGGATGGGGGTTGCAGCCGTGGAAGTTGGCAGGAGATACTGTTGTACCATTCCTTTCTTGAGTTTTGTCTGAAACACAAGGAGGGGCAGCAAAGCTGCTTACCATCAGGTTAAATCAAAAGAAAAGGAGCAGGACACTTTCTACAGCCTTGGAAAGACTTTATGAGGTAGATGCCAAGATTGCCCAAACCCAGGAAGTAAGGAATCTTGTTTGGACTAAGCAGCAACAAAAATCCAACCTGAGTCCACCACCAACCAGACCTTGCAAAAATAATAAGCTGCCGGTACTCCCTGTTGTCCCCTAGCCTGGCTTAGGAGTTCCCCCAGACCTTACTGGATGTCCCTGCAGATAATTCATACTTCTAGAGTAGGGATTCCTAAATTTGGGTTTTCAGCTGTTGTTGGACTACAACTCCCATCATCTCTAGCTAGCAGGACCCAATGGTCAGGGGTGGTGGGAATTGTTGTCCCAAAACACCTGGAGTCCCAAGTTTAGGAAACCCTGTTCTAGAGAATGACCTAAGAACTGCATCAGAATTTCCCAACCAATAGAAGCTCAGCTAACACTTAACTTTCCAGGACTTCAGTAAGTGCATTCTCACAGACCCACAATTGCTGTTAATCAAGCAGGCAGCCAAATTGACCTTGAGCTCACAGCCATCACTAAAGAACACAGGTGCACTCAATCCATGATCTCATCCTTATTAGTAAGAGCTTCCTTTCTCACCAGAACTCACTTATCTGGTTACTCAGAAACAAAAGTTTGATGAAGGCCTAAGCAGAAGAAAGGCTTTTCTGACAGCAGAGACCACTAGATGTGGAAGTACAGAAAAAGAGCACTCAAAGCCAGGTTTCCAGAGGCAATCAGACTACGCTTATCCCAGAAATGCCTCTTCTTGAATCACCATTGCCTGAAACAGGTAGGCAACCTTTTCTCTGGTGAGGGCTGCATCCTATTGAGGGTAATCTGGTGGGGGAACACCCCTTCTCCCTGCCTTTCGCCCTCTTTGCCACCCACAAAATTAGGACATGGGTCACAGGGTACCTATCCTGACCCAAAGGGTCAGGGATTCAGAGGTATAAGACAAGTACCATCACAGGAGCCGACCAGACCAAGGCCCTGTTTGCATGGCCATTCCCCAGAATGAACACTTGAAAAATTAACTGGTGTATAAGGCTGCAGTCCTGGGACCACCTACCTGAGAGTAAGCCCAACTGAATTCAATAGGACTGACTTCTGAGTAGATACAGCTCAGATTATGCTCCATGGGACCAAGCAGAAATGCTTTTGCAAAAGTTACTTTAAGTATTCATATTATTGTATATGTAGGCAGGCGAGCGACTACTTTTTTGTGGGCTAGTCTCTTTTGTAGATTAACTAATTAGTGATTTATTGGCATACTATATTTCTGCCCTGCAGGTGTGTTCACTGAAGAACTCTGATTCTGCGTTTGATGGAGTCACATGCAAGGTTTGTGGCTAGTTTTCTTAGCTTGCTATGTGGTAGATCATTGCTCTGTCAGTTTTGCTCATGTGCTATACTGCCTCTGGCTGAATGCCTCAGTGTATAATACTAATATGTTAAAGTTTTACAGATAAATTGCATCTGTCTCACGTGTACTGTGCATGGTGACTCACCCCTAGGCAATACAACTAATAGCTAAATAGTATAACCAAGTATTGCTGGGTCCTGAAGTAGTGCGGCATGATAGACTGGACTAATTGCAAGGTGCCTTCTAGCCCCTGAATTCTATATGTCTATGGCTCAGGTTTTTAATCTTCCTCCTGTGATAGGCGTAGCTTAAAATATTAAGACTCATTGACATACAACTTCTATATACCTTTATCAGTTTACTTTTTGTGTCCACCTGGTGGCATGTGAGATCTTCAGCTTTTTATGTAGGATTTTGACCTACTGGATGCTTAAAACTTGTCTTGTGAAATTAAAATCCATTTTCTGGAGATGTAGATTCAGTCCAGTTTGTTCCCGCTACAATCAATGACGGGAGTTTTTGAGTACCATTTTACGAATGTAACAAGAAACTCTTTCACACATAATGTAACCTGGATTTGTCACCAATTGTACGCTGAATAGGAAGCCACTCATAGCTAATCCAGACTCTTGAATGAATACACCAGTAGGACACAGGTGTTCTCAAATACCTGTTCATTGCATTTGCACTATATTTTAGTTGCACACTTAAAAGCCAACAACGAAGGTTAAACACATTCTGTATGAAGAGGTTCTGTCACTAAGCCAAAGTCTCTGGCACACTTTTGTGTCCTGACCCTATGTAAAGGTAAAGGGACCCCGACCATTAGGTCCAGTCGTGACCGACTTTGGGGTTGTGGTGCTCATCTCACTTTATTGGCCGAGGGAGCCGATGTACAGCTTCGGGGTCATGTGGCCAGCATGATTAAGCCGCTTCTGGCAAACCAGAGCAGCGCACGGAAACACCGTTTACCTTCCCGTCGTACCTATTTATCTACTTGCACTTTGATGTGCTTTCGAACTGCTAGGTTGACAGGAGCAGGGACTGAGCAATGGGAGCTCACCCTGCCGCGGGGATTCAAACTGCCGACCTTCTGATCAGCAAGTCCTAGGCTCTGTGGTTTAACCCACAGCGCCACCCACATCCCCCTGAGCCTATGACAAGCAGTCAATTATTGGAAATGACTGAATCCTTTCCCCAGTGACTGTTGGCTTCCCAAAATTCTAGTAGGGGCAAAGAAAGATGGCACATGTGCTCTGACTTATTGTTGCACAATCTGCCTTGTATATAAAAGACACCCTTCCCTTTGTGCTGTATACAAACTATTCTCCCTCTTGTAAGGGAGAGGTTTCCATTGTCATCGACTTGTCCTATAGCAGAACTCACCTGGCACTCAGCCACCTCCTGCTTCTTAGCTCCTGCTTGCAGGGGGTTGACTAGCCTAGATGATCCTCATGGTCCTTTCCAACTGTATGATTCTATGACTCTTGACTATGGAATCCTGGGGGGTCGAATAGAAACAGTGTTGCTAGGCAATCAACTGCCGAAGACACAAGAGGGCAGGTGCCTTTCAACAGCAATCTTCTCCTCACAAAGTAAAGGGATACTTGTAGTTTCCTTTGTGAAGAGCCTAGGTAAGTCCACTAACCTTCCTGGGTGGGCGATGCTGTGGCCAGGCCCCGAATTGTGCAAGTGATCTGACCAATGGCAGACCAAATCACACGGCTATTGGCCAATGCCAGCAGCCCTTGTTTGGGTGTTCCCCTGGGAGCAGGCCCAACCAGCCAATGGGGACACTCCCAGGGACTGTTAAATTGCAACCTGCCCGGCAGTCGTTCCTGCCTTTTTGTTGGAATATCTTCCTGCATTGGACCACATCGTAGGGCAAATGAGGTCCCTAAATTTAAAAATGTCCATTTGGGGACTCTGTTGCCTTTAATTTGTGTTGCTGGTGGCAACAGGAGTTGCCCATTTGTGTGTAAGCAACAACATTTTGTGGCCCATTATAAATGCTCCTTCACACTTCACTTGGGCTCTTCTCTGTCAGAAATCCTGGCCTCCACAGCCTTGCATTACCATCTTCTGGTGCTCTTTTATTTTGGTAGGTTTTATACTGGTGATTTTTAGAGTCTATTTTCTATTTATACCATCCCCTGCTTATTTCAACAATAATCAGTTTAGAAATAAGCCTAAATAAATAAATAAATAAATAGAGGGGGCCCAACTTGTAAGGTAATTCAAAATCTTTAATTTTGTTGGCCTGCAGCCATAGATTTCTATGTTGAGTTATAACCAACTTTGTTTGACTGTGTTGGAAGGAAAGTTTGCTTTCCTAATGCTTCTGGGGACCTATTTTTTATACCTAGTGTACAGTTACTATATAGCGGATTTGGATGGTGTAGGGCAGAGCTGGGGGACCTGTGTCACTCCAGATATTGTTGAACTGACAACTATAACCACCAGCCCTAATCAGCATGGCCAGCAGTCAGGAATTATGGGAGTTGTAGTCCAACAATATCTGGAGGGTCACAGGTCCCCATCGAGGTTGTATCCTGATTTTCATGTGGGGCAGTGGAGGGTATGGAAGTGGCTATTGGCAAAACATTAGCATTATATCATGACCCCACCACACCAGGACAGAAACTGAAATGTCTCCTTAGCTAGGATGTTTGTCAACATAGCCAGCAGGCTAAGAGTACTGTTTTGTTAGGTTAGCTTTAAAAAATAATAAATAAAGGAGACACTTAAGTGCTTAAAGGCTGAATGGATGTTAGTAATTGTTACAACAATCTTATAATGTTGGCCAGTATTATCTTTGTCAGAGGCTGGGAATGGGTGTGCGCTGAGGGTAAGAGGCTTGTCTCTTTCCCAGACTGATGTTTGAACTGGAAACTTCAGCTAACACTCTTGTTCACAGTGCTGTGATGCTATCAGTCCTCTTTTGGTTCAACCCTGTGGGTTTCCCCTAGGATCTCTTAATTTGCCTCATCCAATCAGCTTGCTGCTTTACACATTGAAAAATGGCCAAGGAACCTCTGAAAGCCTACTTTTCGGGAGCAGAAAAAGTGACAACGATCCATGCTGTCTGGTTGAAGCAATTCTGATTTTATTAATGCAAGCACATCTAGTCAAACACAGAATATCCTGCTTTATGGTACAGCTTTATATGTAGCAATTCAGCTCAGAATAACAAAAACACGGATGGCGAAGGAATGTATCAAACCAAAGGAAAATAATAATAATAATAATAATATAATAATAGAAAGCCATATAGAAATGGCACTTTTTCAAGTATATATACTAGAACCAATTGACCACTGGAGTGCACATTCATGTAAAAGCTTTTTCTGTCTTCTTAAATATGTATACACAAAGTGTCCCAGAACTGCATTTCAAATATATATCTCTGAAATTTAAAGCATCCTTTTGTAAATTTCAAATACATTAACAAAGCTGATATACAATCCCTTTCATAGTGTTTGACAATGTTGCTAGCTAGGACATCTCCAAAAGTGCAAAAAACCCACTGTAATAATACAGTATAAATATTCTCTTACCTCCAGGGCTGAAGATCAATACTTCAGCATTGGGGGGTGGGGGGGGGATAGCAGCAGGTCACAAATAATCAAAGCCACTAATTCTGTCTCTGTCTTTGTGGGGCCATCTTTCTGTTAATACATAATATTCTGCTTCCTCTTTTGACGTGTATAAATCTGTTCCATTGCTTCTGTTTAGTTAATTTGTTTTTCCTTATTCACTGAACAATTTTTGTGGTGGCAGTGAAATGCTTTGGCAAATCATATTTGTTTTTTCAATAAAACTGAGTTTTCTTCCTAGAGAAACATGTATTAACTTGAAAACAGGGGTAGGGTGGAATAGTAAGATCTTTTCACACATTTACCGTATGTTTATAGGTGTTGCAAATATGGTATATTAATTGGCCCACTATGGGTTCTTAGTTTAATTGTTCTCGAGAAAGTAGTAGGTACATGATAATATATAATTATCACTTAATTAAAACAAGTATTTTTAATCCAGCGCTTGGTGTTTGTTTTTTGTCTCCTAATTGAAAAATTAATTAGGAAAAAGCTGGATAGTAACAAGATTTTTAAGCAACTGAGAAATCTGAAGCCTAATGATTCTTATCAGTGAATTAGCCATCTACTCAAGAACAATTAAAAATAAGTTAAATTAGGCTAGCTTAATTGGTTCTGGAATATGCTCCTAAACTTGGGTCTGTAGGGATTTGTTCCGAATGGGGTGGTTTTGCTCTTCTGGGCTGGTTCGCATATGGATGTTCGACACTTGAAAAGTGAAACATCAAATCATGATTTTGCATGTGAGTGAGCACCTCAAACGCAATACTCTTCTATTGGAGTCAATTCACACATTCAGCTGCCGCCTGAGTAATCAAGTGATGTGGCTTGTGTGTGAGGACAGCTTGAAGTCTTTCAAAGGAGCAGGGAAAATAGTGTAGCTCTGAGAAATGAAAATATCAAAATAGCATGATAGGAGATTTCTAATGAGTAGGAAGCGTTTCCTCAAAGCAATATAATAAATTAAGAAGGGAGGCATCACAATGCTTATAAATTTGAAATTGTGCCTTGCACAGCTGTGATTGCGCCAGAATGTGGTGGTTTGTCTTGACAACCTCTTACAAGTTCCACTGTCACCAATAATTATACAACAAGCTCCATCATCCCAGGAGGAGTTAGGTATCAAAATGTGACTTCACGTTACATATATTGGGTTGTCTCCAGCATCGGTCTGAGTAGACCCACTGAAATGGATGGAGCCAAATTAGTCATATCCATTGATTTCAGTGGGCCTACTCTGAGCATGACTGTATATATTATAAACAGTTATAACTACAAAAGTTACTTAATCGGGTAAATTGCTCTTACATGTTATCATAAGGTCAGGGGGCATGAACTAATATCGATAGTCAATTGGCCTACCAATAGAAGCAATGCATGGCAGCAGCAAACTGTTCTCAAATTCACTGCAGGATGTTTTAACCCAGGAATAACCAATGTGGTCCTCTAAAAGTTGCTCCCATTATCCCTGATTATTGGTTTTGTCAGCTGAGGCTGCTGGGAGGTGCAATATATCAACTTCCAGAGGACACCACACTGGCTACCAATGGCTTTAATATTTTACCTGATCTTTGAGCTCACCTTAACGTAGCAAAGCCTTTTTATAAAGTCCACCTTGAACCTTGTGTTGCAAATATTCTGGTTGACCTCCTTCGACTAATTTAAGGATTTGTTCGTCAGAGGCTAGTTTGTAAAAGACAACACATCATTGGCAGTTAATCTTTTGCTGAGTCTGTGACAACTGTACTCTCCCTCTCTTAAAATCCCTGATAAACAAACACACAAATGTAAACTAAAGACTTATTGGGTCTAGTAAAGGAAGGGGAGGGGAGGAGGAAAGATGAAGGAGGATCTAGCAATTATCCTATTTTACCTTGTCAAACCTTGTAATAAAAATAAGTTCTGCTGCACCATTACTGTAGGCATACTCTAGTTCATGTGCCATATCTTCCAGTTTATTTACAAAGCTGTAGCTGGTTTTTTTAAATTATTATTTAAAGACATCCATATTTTTATTTTGCTTGCTTCCAACCCGAGTTGCAGAAGAAGGTACGCTAAACATTTTCAGTACCTTGTAAGGCACTATTCTCTGATGTAAGAGGGGAGCAGCTATGCTGCTACAGTGGTTTTTAAGGCCAGACTAAAGGAGACAGTCTTTGTGCTGAACTGCAGAGGCTCCCACACTGTTTCCTTGCAGTCAAGGGTCTATTTACACCAGGGGTGAACCTTTTTGGCCTTGTCGGCCAGATCTTTCTCCGCCCTGCCCCCACCTCCATCGGCCAACTCTGACAGGTGGGCGGGACTACCGGCCTGTCTGCCAATCATACCAAACTTTACAAAACTGGCAGAATTAAATGGTGAAGCTGGACCTGATCTGGACCGCTACAGGTGGGGGTGGATAGGCTTTTGTGTGCTCTCCAGAAAAACAAAAGAATTGGCTTGGATCCTAAGAGAGGTTTACTTATGGAAGTTCATGGAAATAAAGTTTCCCACCGTTCCCCCTGCCCTGCGGCAATCTTGGCCTCTTAAAAACAAAAGACACTTCTCTGGATGACTGGGAGCCCTCCTAAATTATTTGGGATGGGTTGCAGGGAGCTGTTGGGAGAGGATGAGACAGGAAATTTTTAATTCCATGAACTTAAGTAAACTCCAAGTCCAATTTGGGAGGCTGCAGTAGCCCATCCCACATTGTTCGGGAGGGAGCCCTGATCCTTCAAAGAAGCAGGGGGAGGAGAAGGAACACTTGACTTCCATTAACTCCCTTACATTAGTGTATCTTACGATCCAAGGCACTATATGTACAAATCTAGCATATTGGGTAGAAAAATCTTCTCCAAGGTATGTTTCTTTTATTTGAACATTCACACATGCAAGCAACACCACCCCTCTGTCTATAGCGGTACACTCCAGGCAAAGCTTTACTGCTTGACTCTGTTGACTGTATAAATTGGCCCCAAGAGCACAATTTTCTAGTGCTCCACAAAGTAAATGAGGCTAGGAAAGCAGCATAAAGACAAAAGAAAGGGAAACCCAGAACATTGAGAAGAAATTCCAGAAGTGTAGCAGTGTAGAATCCATTGCAATAGAAGCAACAAAGAAACATGTGGCACGTTGGAAACTCAGATCTGTTGCGGTGTGAGCTTTCATAGACAAAGTCCTACTTCACTAGATGGAAAAGGGGGCACAAGGTGTGGCTTGGAAGCTGCTTTTTGCCTTCTGTTTTCTGTGATGCAGCAGGAGAAGCAAGCTCTTCAAAAATATCAGATGCCCAAAATTAGGGTTATAGTTCAACCAAGGGCTCTGTGCTTATACCGTCCTCAGTCAACCTGCACCTGTTCTGGGAAACGCGCTTGTCCCTCTTTAGGTCTGTGGAAGCCTTGCTGATTTCAAACGCATTGGTCCCACATGACAACATTTATTTTCAGGAAGCGTTGGGTGGATCAAGGCATAGCAGAAACCAAACCTGCAAAATGTTGAGCCCGTCTGAGACTGTGCGCGTGTTAGGTGGAAGAAACCGAACATGAAAATAAAGATCTGGATGTCATCACAATAAGACACCACCATAGATACCACTCCCCACAATCCATTTCATCTCTGAGAACAGGGCCCGGCCCTTGATTTTTCTTCTTCTTTTTATAGATAAAAAACAAAATCCTTCATTTTTTTAAGTGCCTTAAGGTTGATGTGAAATATTTAGCACATTTTTTTTCTTCTGTAATTCATAAAAGGCATTGTATCTACAAAACAGACCCCAACCAGTGAGGCCTTCCTGTTTCAAATCACGTCTTCAAGGATTTAAAAACAATGTTTTTTTTTAGTGTGTGCTTTAGAATCCAGAGCAGAAGTCCAAAATCTCAGGCTCTGTTGAGCAGAGTTGTCCTAAAAATGAAGAGATAAAAATGAAAAGATAATGTCAGCAAATCATCTTAAATGTTGTCACCTTAAGTTACATTAAGAGAAATAGATGCAACTGTGAATATACTTGAGATCAGCTCACATTACTGGCTGGTATAAGTTCAGATCTCCCTACTGCATAGCTGGATGATTAGGTTTCTAGCTTTCTCTGTTACCTGTGTACTTAGTTTACCCCAGTATTCTCAATCATTTGATAATGACTTGCCAGTCCTCAACCATGTATTGAAAACTGACCACAGATCAGGTTTCTGGTCCTTGATATGGGAACTGGTGTTCCCTGGTTGGTTGGTTTTTTATATTAAAAAAATCTAGACTAATGCTTGAGTTTAGCTACTACACCTACACTGTATCTCTCAAGCAAAAAGTCATTTTGGATCCAGCCTTTGTCCAGCAAGGCCTTGACTGCTGTGCAATTCAGAGCTGTTCTACTGTGTTGGATTTAAATTTGCAGCAAAATGAAGTGGAAATAAGATCGCAGAATGTTGATGGGCTGTAGTGCCTCAGGCAACAGGTGGGAAATATCACTTCTCAATACTATCCAACTAAAATATTAAAAACCCACACAAAACATCCTGCAGAAAGGAAACTAGTAGACCAGGGAGAAGTCTTTTGCTGGTTGTGTTGGCTTTCTATTTTTCAACAAAGGTGAGCAATGTACAATGTCACCCCCCCATACTGTACAGTCATGTCTTGCATGGGGGGTTATGTTCCCCTGGGTGGTCTGGGTGTTTGGCTTTTAGTGTAGTCCTTCAAAGCAGAAATAGACCAATAAGTCGTGTGTGGCTTTGATTTTAATTTGAGCTAGAGGAGAATTAATGGCCTTCTAATTCTTGCCTCTCAATTGAGGAAAGCATCATGGAGTCCATGAGCATGGCAAACTTTGGTGGCACCTCTTCTTTACCTAATGTGTAGCTCCCATGCCAAATTTAAGAAGGCTCAAAAGACCAGTAGCGTAGGCTGCATTTCGCAGTATGAAAAAGAACCAAGTAGCTGGTTTCATTACCTGAGTGTCTTCCAGCTGTCTTTCTCCATATGATTTTCTGGACCTTCACTTTCAAATGATGCAATAAACAAAGCTGAGGGTTGGGAGGGTGGGGCAGAGAAGGACGGAAAGTCAGTCAGAACATGTAACAAGATTTTAATCACATAGGAACAGAGGAAGTGGCCTTATATGTAATAAGAACGTTGCCCAACCTAGCTCAGTACTGCTTTGACTGGCAGTGTCTTTCCACAACTTGGGACAGGGAACATTCCCACCCCTATCTGTTCCTTCCGCAACTCAAGCAGAGCTACAGCCTTTCTCCTTTTATAGCCATAATGATGTCAAACGATAGCATTTTAGGAGACATAAAGGATAGAATACATTTTTCCCCTCTTATCTCCATGGTATTCTGTAAAGCATGGATAGTTATAACTACACCTGCCGCCTTGGACCCTAAGCCTATAAAACACTGTGGTTGCATTATTGTCAGCAGCCTTGCAAGTATGTATCCTTTCAAATGGAGCCCTAACAGCCGAAGGAATCCTCTAATGGATTCTTAGAATACTGCCACGTGGTTTATGCTTGTCAGTTGCAGAGTTTATATATTTTCCTCTTCCTCTTCAGCACCAACAACATCCACAGCTGTTGGCAAATCTGCCCATTTTCACTTTCACTGTTGAGCCTTTTGCACATGTCGTTTGTGGAAATGAGCAAATTTTGCGTGAGCTGCCGAAGAATCTTACCTTCTTCACTATAAATAGGTGCTGTGAGCAGGTAGCTCTGGATTTTCTTGTCCTTCTCAAAAGGACACTCCACCTGCTTCCATGTGATAAAATCGTGGATTTGCCTTGAAACTTCCCAGAACTTCTGTGTGTGAGATAAAATTATTCAAATCAGCATTTCATTATTGTTTATTTCATGCCACCTTCTGAACTTTGGTTAAGCCTGTAGTTCAACGGTTAGAGATGACAGTGTGCAGCCCCCCCCTCCCCGGGGGAACAGGGCCATCAAAAGGCTTGTCAACTCTATGGGCTGCATTCAGTGCCACACAAAACAACTTTCTCTTCCTTTCCCCATGCACCCTTCCTTCCAGAAAGTGCACCAGTCTCCCCCAAACCCTCCAGAGCTGGTTTGAGGTATGTGCAGGAAGAGCCAAGGAGTTTGGTTGCACAAGCACTAGGACAGCACTGGCTGCATCCCTACGGATTTGCAGTCACCTCCATTGGCACAGCTGCAATGGGCCTTTTTAAAGCTGCTGCAATCGTGCACATGGCAGCAGCCACCTCACTCCCTCCTCCCATGTAGAAGCACCAGATCATGCAACCAGCTCCTCTGTGCAGTCCTGGCATCACCAGCTTTGTGGCCGAGCAGGGATTTGAACCCAGGCCTCCCAGGTCCTGTTCTGGCACTAGGTAAAATAGTTTCATCCCCTGCCCATTATGCAGCCAGCACTTCCATCTTCTACAGATGGGGACATAGGAGACAGAGGTTCTGTGTTCAATGTTGTGATAGCAAGTAACCCATTTTTTTGTCGTTGCTGAGATGCACTCACTTCAAATGCAATCCCCGCCCCCTGCCCCTGATTGGTTAATTGCTCTAGCTTAAACGTGAGGCTGTGAGCAAGCTGTGACAAAACTATTCTGAAGGAACAGAATGCAAACAGATCGGTATAAAAATGGCCAAGTGGCAAGCCTCACTGACTACATATGGCATTCTGTTCTTTTGCTTGGATGTTTTGTATGCCTGCAGTGCTCACTGTGCAACTGCTTCATTCACTGCCTGCAAAACAAGCTGTACCTTGAAGTTTATCTGTCCGTTGGGCAAGTGGTTGGTGTGTATTTTATGCAGAAAGTAGATATCTTTAATGAAGAGGTTGAAAACGG
Organism: Podarcis gaigeae; assembly: GCF_964106915.1. NCBI lineage: Eukaryota > Metazoa > Chordata > Lepidosauria > Squamata > Lacertidae > Podarcis > Podarcis gaigeae. The sequence goes on from NC_139681.1 coordinate 21,653,790, forward strand.
GGATGACTATTTTCTCCCTGCTGCTGTGTGCTGTCTGCGATCTCTGTGCTGCTCCTTGAAGGGCTGTTCGGTAATTGCAAAAGTTGCTGGATGGGTCCATGTGATGCTGTTCGGATCAAAAAGAGAATTTGTTAGAATTCCTCTGAGTACAAAGGCTTACAAAATTTGCTTTATAGTGATCAGGATGGGGTAATCTGATAATTACAAACATCCTCCCCACAGAACCTTCTTGAGACTGGAGGAAGTGCTATTTCATTCCTTTAGTCAGGTTGCATTCTGAGGAACCAAAGGAGTATGGAGAGTTCTGTATGAAATGGGTGCTTGTCTATATGCTGCATGGGCAGGTTTGGATTTGACCTGGGAGTTGTGATCCAGAGATTTTCAGGGTTGGTTCATACATCCATGTACATCATTTGATTACCTGACACCTGATGACCTACAGCTGCACATATGAACTCTGTCCACTGGAAAGCCTTGTGCTGGAGTGATGGGAAAGATATTGCCTATGATTTGTTGGGTGCACACATATAAGTCACCCGGCATTACTAAATATTGCCTTTGGAGAGAAACATTTGCTATTTTATTGTTTGAAAGTGGGGTGTGCTTCTTTCACCAACTGGTTTTTGTTGCAAGGGTCTACTTAGGTTCCAAGTGGCAGAATATTAGTGAAATTTCCAGTGATTCAGGACAAGCCCCCAACAATATCTTTCAAATATTCCAAACCATTTCGCCCTCCTTGCTTTCTCTCTTCCCCAGTTGTGCTTGTTTTCAAATGATTTAAAAATAACGAGAGGTTTGTGGCAGGAATTACTCTGGTTAAATGTTGATCATCACTCTCCACCAGATGGCAGACTTAAATTGGAGATGAATATACATCATGAAGGCAAAAGGAGAATCACTAGGGTTTAAACAGGGCTGATACCACAAGGACTGAGGTGGGGGAGGGGGCACCGGCCACAATTAGGGATATTCCAAGTCCTTTCTCTGAAAGTTCAGCTCCCGTTTTTTAGAAGGATCTTTTACTTATGGACTAAAGATGCACAGGCACTATTCTGCCCAATTGCTCAGTAAGATGAACCAATGTATTCCTTCTCTGCAGTGTTCCAGCCCAATGTGTGCAAAGCTGCAGGTGTCTGATGAGTACTGGGGAACTTTTAAATATTATTTTCTACTGAAACTGAATTAAAGTTTGTGAAGAAATTCAATGGCTTTTGAGAGATCAGGCTATCTTAGCTGTTTCTTACTCAGCATCTTATAGTGTACCTTTTGAGCTTCATTCATACTGTTTGGCTATGGGCAGAGAACAATTACTAAACACAGTTTTAAAGACTTTTTTAAAAGGAAGAAATACATGGCACATTTCTGGCAGTACGTGGCAAAGCATGAACCATTTATGGTGCTATAATGTTAGTATTATCAAAATGAATGGTTTGGATTTTCATATCATGCTTTAAAATCCATTTTTCTGGGCTGTTCTAGTAATGCATTGATGCGGATTTTTGCTGTTGTGTTGTGAACCACTTGGGACATGTGGAAAAAGCAGCGTATAAATGATGATGATGATGATGATGATGATGATGATGATGTAATTACCTCTAAAACATCAAATTTGGCTGTTTTGACTTTGGACCAAGTTTTCTTTAGCCGGGCAACAGGACTCAAGTTCATACCCGCTAAAAACAGAAAGAAAAAAACGAATGGAAAATTTTCAGCAAATCCTTGAAAACATCCCTGTATGTCTGTCAGGATGCTTCCTGCAGTATTGTTGGTGCTATGTTCTCCAAATCACTACTTCTGCAGGCAGTGGCGTAGCGTGGGTTGTCAGCACCCGGGGCAAGGCAAGTAATTTGCGCTCCCTAACCCGTGGATTTGCGCTCCCTAACCCGTGGATTTGCGCCCCCTAACCCTAACCCCCAGATGTTGCGCCCGGTGCGGCCGGCCCCCCCTGCACCCCTCACGCTACGCCACTGTCTGCAGGCAGTTGTGTCAAAGGAGGGTAGTGCAAATGTATTGAAGGGCTCTGCTAACCCCAGGTAAGAGATCAGAAACAGGCCATGGGATTGCTTGCTCCTTCTCACTTGTTCCTCTCCTCTCCAGACTGCATCCCTCCTTAGCCACCCTTTCTATGGTTAAGCACTGCACTGGCACCAGCACTGACCTGGCATCCCACTTAACCAGGATTCTTAAGCCCCCTTCCCTGAAGAGGGAACATCTGTAAGTTGGGGTTGCAGCTCTCTTAACTGGGGCTGCGCAACCCTTCCAGCCCATTTGCATGTTTAAAGTGCACTTCTGCAGTGGGTGAAAACCCCGATCTTCCAAGAGCCTAACTCACACAGGTAACCTCCATGAATACAGAAGGCTGCTGGCTGCAAAAGTGCACTTTAAAGCAAGGTGGGACTGGATGTGTCCCCACAGCCTACATCTATGTGTGTTTCCTCTTAGGTGACAATGCCAGTTTTGAGTCTAGGACAGGAATTCTTCTTAGCTCAATCCCAATTAAGACGGCTGTTGCGTACCTTAAACATGTTTTAACACAGGATGGAGGGAAATTTTGCTATTGAGAAAACAATTCTGTGTCCACTTTTGGTCACTTTTGTTACATCTGTGCCAAAGGTTTGAAGCTGGGAGAAGTTTGCATTTTCAGGATTTGGATAATCTCTGATTATCCCCCCCCCCCCAAAAAAAAATGCCCTTTTATGTAATCAGGACAATTCACACATTAGGCATACACCTAAAATATTCTAAGTGTGCACTAGATTATGTAGACAAGAAGAGGCGCACTTGTCTTTTGCAAACATGCACTGACTCACTCTCACCAGGGAGCCAGGATTGGTTGTACCTCTCCGTCAAATATGCTTTGAGCATCAAACTCTGATTTGCCACTCTGCAACGCATGAAAAGGTCTTGTGTGGCTCGTCTCTTTGGCAAGCGCAGACTACTTTTACCTGTCGTTCCCCTGTCTCTTCTTTTGATCTCCCACCGCTTACCAGTTAATTATTTGGAGAGTCTCACTTGGTAATATCTTTGATGCCCATTTGTCATCCAGAGTGCAGCACTCTCAGCGGGACGCTGCATCTACTCAAACACCATCATTCTACTGACGCTGTCACACACATTGCCCACAGGTGCCTTGCGGAAGAGTACTCACAGATAATGGCCATCATGGAATTAAAGTTTCCAATGTTGAAGCACTCTCTTGCCACATCAATGAAAAATTCCACTATTCTTGTCCGCTGCTTTTTCTTCACAACCTGAAATTTTAAATGCAAAACCTTGAATGGGAGAAGTGGGGTAGCATTTACTCAATGGAGGCATGGCATCCCGCAAGCAAACAACATTTGTTTTTAAAGGCTTTGAGGAAGAGCATCTCAGTGGAAAAGGTGTTGATGCTCCTATCCTGATTTGAGTCACCTCCCCCCCTTTTTAGAGTAAGCCTTTGTGATAGTGATCTAAGATCCCTGTTTTGTTTAAAGAGCCATTATATTTGGAAGATCATGAAAACTTTGTATGTCCATGGATGCTGGAATCCTGTAGCCTTATGTAAGGAAGAAACTAGGCATTGGGGAAATTTTGTCAAGCAAAGAAAGAATGGTTTTAGTGACTGGAATACCAAATACATTTAAAACATTCTGTCCTCAAATGTAGAAAATAGGAAATATTCTATCCAGGGGAGGTGTTCTTCTGTAGGGTGGAAGCAGGGGGTTTGCTTCACTATAGCACTGAGGATTTATAATCCAGCTTTTTTAAACGTTACTGTTGATAAGATATCCTGAGGTAAAGCACTAAGCTCACTTCAAATCTGCAGGGAAATGAGACTAAGCAACAGCATTTGCACAATTATTAAGGCAGAGCAGGAAAACTGCCTCAGACAAGGCAGTGAAAAATTGCCGGCCACTCACTCTCGCTCACCTCACTATTGGCTGCTAGTCCTGATGCTACCACCTAGCAAAGTGAACATGTCTGCCACCCCATGCACCTTCTTCTCCATCACTGCCCAGAGTGAGGCATTTTTCCAGGAGAGTCCTGGTGCCACCGCTGCAATTTGCCACAGTGGGGAAAAAAAATATGCACTTAAATCTCCCCCTGAAAACAAAGGGTTTTTAAATTCTTAGCTTTGTCCAAATGACTGCCCCATGTTGTTGTTTTTAAAACACATTTGCTTCCCACATGACGTGTTGCTGAGTTGCATTTTTTGCCTATGCTGTTTGTAATTAGCTTCTGAGAATTAATGGGTTTGGTACAATTATCAGTCACTGTTCACTAGCCTTGTTGATCAATGCTTGCTTTGTGCATTATTTTTTCAAGTTTTGTTTCTGAGGGCTAACAAACGTTATTTATTTTTCTTAAAGGCAGAATCACATGTAGAGAGAGGCTATATTAGAACCTTTCTCCCAGCATGCAAGATTTTACATGCAGAAAATTAACTGACATGGTGGAACATCCAAAAATGTCATTGCCTACCTGCAATCTAAAGTGATATAATTCAGGAAGGACACTACCCTATGATTCTGCCACATGACTAAGAATTTTGGAAAAATGCACTCCAAAATTTATCACTGTAAGTTTTTCACTACCATACTGATTTCGTACGTCTGGAAGATGATGTTTTGGGATACATTTCCATCTTCCGGTCAGACTCTGACATGTTACGAATCCTATGTGCGGTTGGTGTCCACCTGTTTGTGTACAGAGAAGACACTTCTGTTGAGGTAAGCTTACATATCCTCTATATTGGGTTTTCCCAAACTCTAAAAAAGCTGTTCAGCTCTCAGTCACTAATGGTTGTTCTAAGTACCTCTAGAAACTTTCATGTCACAGGCACACAATTCTCCCTTCCTTTTTATTATATGGAGTTTGAGAAAGAGGCACATGCTGTATGTTTTAGTTTGGCACTGTAAGCAGCTCAAGCGAAGCTTGCATCTTGGAAGCCACAAAGACTATTGCATCTCCACACCTACACACTGTTCATTCTAAAGCGAAGATGTACTGTTTGTTACAAGGCATGATGTAAAAGGTAAAAAGGTAAAGGTAAAGCACCCCTGTATGGTTAAGTCCAGTCAAAGGTGACTATGGGGTTGCAGCGCTCATCTCACTTTCAGGCTGAGGAAGCCAGCATTTTTCCACAGACAGCTTTCTGGGTCATGTGGCCAGCATGACTAAACAACTTCTGGCGCAATGGAACACTGTGACAGAAGCCTGAGTGCACGGAAACACCATTTACCTCCCCCCCACAGCGGTACCTATTTATCTACTTGCACTGGCATGCTTTCAAAGTGCTAGGTTGGCAGAAGCTGGGACAGAGCAACGGGAGCTCACTCCGTCGCAGGGATTCGAACCGCCGACCTTCTGATTGGCAAGCCCAAGAGGCTCAGTGGTTTAGACAAGGCATGATGTGTGTTCATATGACCAAACCCATTCCTGTTCCCTCGCTGTGGTCCAGTTCATACATTTCCAGAGCAACATGGTTGCTGTTTCCCACAGCCCCCATCCCATAAAGTTCCAGAAATACATGACACACTGAATTGTGTTGGAGGTGAAAGTCACAGGGGACTTTGCAGTGCCACATCTGCTAGAACTCAAGGGGAAGTACAGTGATGAAGTAGCCTCCTGGGATATCACTACATCCTACAGTATTAGCGTCGCATGGGATGGAGCCAGGTGAAGCAGCAGTAATGCTGCTTGGGGAATGTATGAATTGGGCTTTTGCTACGCAGCATGAGTCAAATCAGAATAGGACGAGAACGGGTGCAAAAAATACAAATGGAAGCTGACTTCAAGTGTCAACAAATATTCTGTAAAGGATTGCATTTTTGCATGGGCGGGTGCATTCATATGCATCCTGAGCCAGAAGAGATGTTACTTGGTGGGAGGTGGCTAAGATACACAGAGTTTCAGCCAAGGCAGTTTGGAATGAGTTGGGTCAAAAGCTGAGAGTGAAGGAAGAGTAGCTTGTCGGTTCACAGGCGGCGCATTTCCCTTGTCAGTACTTGCCTTACAAATCTCCGTCGCCACCAACATGCTGAGGCAATTAAACCAGTTGTCATACGCCTCCAGAGTGTAAGTCTTAGTAACGTCGCCTCGGCACTGCAAAAGAAAGGTTGTAAATTATGCCTGTATGAAGCGCTTGCAAAAAAATGGTTGTTTCCAGTGATACCCATGCATCTCCACACAAGTGACTTCAGCTTGCATGCTTTAAAGACAGACACACTCTCCAGGCTGCGATTCAACGGCGACGTGGGGCAAATGAACTCCCCCATCCCATGTGGTATCCTCCTTACCAGATAAGTGCCCTCTGTTATTGGGGAAATGTTATGTCCCAAGTTCCGTCAGATGCAAAAGTATTCCCCGTTTGAGACATTTCCAGCAATCAAGTGCCCCACATGGGCAATTCCCCCTCACCTCACAGGATTACAGCCTATGTGAGGTCGGGGAGCAGGGCTGAAGTCTCTGGCTCTGCCTCCTATGTCACTTCCTTGTCACCTGGTCTGTGCACCTCTCACATATTGCAAGGGTAACTTCTTCAGGGGATGGGACCGCTGTAAGTGTTGGATATGTAATGATGGTGCCAGGTGAGACTCACCGGGGAAAACTTTCCACAAGTGGGCAGCCACACTGTACAAATGTGTGAGATGCACCATCTGGGCAATGACAACACCCCCTAAGGAAGGGGTGAGGCCATGAAGCATGGCTCTATTGTTTCCTCCCTTGCACAATTATAATTGTGGAAGGGGAACACCCCAAATATGGCCAATTGTTATGGCTATAAGTGCACCATTAAAAGTAAGAATTTTGGTTCTCTTTTATATCATTCTGAATTTTTGATCTGGACTGCTGTCTGGGAAACCACTTACAGCATTCAGAGAGAAAGGGGTGTATATTTCTCGTGCTTTTCCTCCTGGGGTGTTTGTGAAAATAGTAAGGATTTGCATATTGTCTTCAATAAGTGTTTAGGAATGAAAAGCGGGGGGGGGGGGATACACACTGTCCAAACCCATTTTGTCATATTTAAGAGATGACTGCATGTTCAGTAACATTATATGCTAGTAGAGAACAATAGCTAAGGTGGGCGTACTCAACTCACTGTATGTAACTGAGAAACTTCAAATTGCTTTTAAACTTGAAGGAAGGTTGGAAAAAAACAACAACATATGACACTTTGCTACCTGGGGACTTTAAGGAAAGAGGCTCAAAATAATAAGTACTGGTGTGAATTATGATATTTAATCTTTTCTTGTTGTTGTGTCTAGACAGATCCCAGTCTTGTACAATATCCCTGCAGACTTCCTTGACCTCTGAATTCCATAATTGCTAACTTGCAGAAAAGAACTGCTACATAAGGTGCTCTTTACATGTTCTCCCAGCTGTGTAGGTGGCAGCTCACAAATAGGGATCTCTCTCCCTCCTACCTGAATAAAATCCACAGGGCACCTTAGAGACAAAGGGGATGGGGGCAGCGATAGGGGCTATTGTCTTATCCAGCAATTTGTTTGTTTATCCTCAATGCTTAAGTCTCATAAAGCATGAACAAAAAAGAAGGCCTCCTTCATCTGTCATGCTATATGTATGCACAATATATTAAAATGTACTGAAAGCCTCAGCTAGCGAAGAAATCAGTGCAGTCAGCTTATTTAACAGGAGCTGTCCTATTAGAGCAGAGCTAGCCATATGGTCCTTACAGATGATATTGGACTTCAGCTCTCATAATCCCTGAATATTTACCAAGCTTGCTCGAGTTGAGAGTTCAGCATCATCTGAATAGCACCACATTGGCTATCCTTTCTTGATTCTTCCACATCCAAGTGCAGCTTGGTTGTTTGACAGTTCAAGAAACTAGCTAAATACTGCGGGTGATAATTTTCCTATTTCTTTACATTCGATTCTCGGGTGTAGAAAAACTTGGTATGTGCCATAGGAACTGGGTGTCAACTTAAATGTGGCAGATTGGGCAGCTATTGATGGAATGTCTACGCCAGTTGTTGTGTACCAAAACTCACATCAGTTCCAGTCACCACAGGGCTGTGATTGATGGGAGTTGGGGTCCAAAATATCTAGAGGGCACCTGCTTGGCAAAGGGTGGCCTGCGCTATGGATTTAGTCTGGTGTAACAGTCATCCGCTTTCTTGAGGAAATCCTGGAAACACTAGTTCTGGGTGGGAGATAGTAGCCTAGTGATTTCTGGCCAAGGATCTTAATCCTAACCCATACTGTGCCCTTACCAAGCTACAATGCTCAAGATTCTTTGGGGGAAACTATAACACTTAAACTGTTACAGAAACAAGATAAGTTTGCCTTTGACTTTAAACACCTTTATAAGCCATGCACACAATATTACCTGTAGCTCTGTTTCAAATTGCCACTGCGTTCACACTTTGTACGCACCTTGTGATTATCCAGGGAGTCCACGTGGCTGACTATTTGCATGAGGTCCTCGGGGTAAATGTTGCTCACCCTCTCCTAGATACAGCAAGATAGGAAAGGCCGTCAATTTTGCAAGCACACATATGAGGAACAGAGAACTGTGACAGCCAGCCAGCCCTGTCGGGCCAGATCTTAATTGACATCTGTTTAACAGAATAGGTTTTGGGTCCTGTAAAAGACACACCTTGTGCTGCTTCACAGAGTCGCACAGCAGAGAGGAGTGATGGGTGGGCAAAATAACCATTAATGTAGTGGGTCAGGTGGTTTCACAGCTGCATATTCACCAGCAGAGCTTCCAGGTTAATATTTGGCATCCCTTACTCCAGGTCAGTGAACCAGGGGACAGTAATGCAGATATGTGCTTGGACCTTTAAGATAGGTGGTCCTTGGGAAAGATTTCTGCTTTCATTTGTCTCTCCTAGGCTCTGGGTGTGTTAGCCTTGCTCTGAGATGACATTTGAAACCAGTCCTGGTAGCATGTATGGATGGGTTGAGCAGCTGAAGTACTTATTAGAACGATTTAGAAGACAGTGAGCTTCTGACGTTGACTGTGACTCCTCTTCCCCCTCCCTTTCCCTCCTTGAGATATTCCAAGTCAGGAACAAGAGTTTGATAATGCAATGAATCTCCTAAAAGAGGTTGCAGGAGTGAGAAAGTGATCAGTCGCAAGTGGTCTTTTCTCTCTCCAGCTCAAGTGAGTTCATTGTCTCTGTAACTGCCAGGCTCCCTTCTTCCTTCAGTCTTATACCTAGAAGCCACTTTTCTCAAACCTTCAAGCTGTAACTCAGAGCTCGGCTGGAGAACAGCTTGCCCTGGCCCTGCTAAACCTTCAAGTAGATGGAAGATAAAGGAACTCACCAGCTCAATGTGTGTGAGTTGCTGCGCAAGGACAAGTGGGTCACAGCAAACACTCAGTATGTCCTTCTGTGACGACTGAGGCTTTGTTTTAAGAATTGTGCCTTTGTCAGTCACGGGTTGGCGGAACTTCTCTCTGATCTCCTGGTACTGATTGCGTGCCGCAAGAGTCATCAGTAGAGTCTGCGTCATCTGGCTGATGATCTTCTTCACAGTTCCATTTTCCTAATCAATAAAACAGACTGGTGTTAATTATTCCTGGCAGAGGAAATTCTAGATTGTCTCTCTGTTAATCAGAATTACGCTGGAAAGATTTCTGACTGGGATACTAGAATTCAGCATCAAGTAAGTTCATGTGCTGAATAAGCCCTCAGGAGGATTGGAGAGCTTCTTGCAGATGAATTGTATCATCATTCCGATTTGTGTAGGATTGCCAGGTGATTTGAGATACCAGCCAAAACAGGGAGGATGCTAAGTACTTAAATGACTTGAGTCAACAATGCCCCTGAATGGAAGCTACAACTGCCAATCCATTCTAGTCATATAGAACTACTAGAACAGCTTACAGTTTATACACTTAGGCAGCCAGCCAGCCAGCAATTAGTTAGCCTAGGATAGCTCAGTTGGGTAGAGTGTGGTGCTGATAATGCCAAGGTTGCAGGTTTAATCCCTACATGGGACAGCTGCATATTCCTGCACTGAAAGGAGTTGGACTACATGAGCCTGAGGATTCTAACTATACAACTCAATGATTCTAGTTCAGTTAACAGTTGGACGGGTTTGTTTCAAATCACATGGGAGGTAACAATCAAGGAAAGAGCCAGCTCAGTGACTCCTAGCCCAAAGCACAGTTCAACATCAGCTCCAACATCAGGAATGCAGGAGAATATGAGGGGAAGTGAGTATATTAAGATGCTCCACCTTTCCTTGATAGAGGCATCTAGTCAAGAATATTCAGGCTGCTTTCTATGTTATCTGTGTAATGTATAGCCTTGCTAAAGTCCTGCGGAAGAGGAACAATAACCTCTCAACTTAGAAACAAGCTCTAGTTATGTATATAAGCAGGGACAACATTGCTACAACTGACAGAGTCTGCATAAACTCTCTTTGCTGACGATGGTGTTAATTTGGCTTGTTGCTCAATTGTGACCTCAAGCACATGGCCATGAACCTTGATAAATGTTGTCATCTTGCTTGCATAGGCATGCAGGCTGCTTGATCTTCCTTTAGTATTCCTTACTGCGCTGAGATTTTAAAGAACTGCCTACGCAATCCACTTGGGCCCTGCTCATGTCTGAAATCCTTGGTATGTCTTGCATCTTTGCTTACTCAGGCAGCAAAAGCAGCCTGTCTGTGTCATCCTTGAGTCTCCACGGCTAGCGACATTGCCAATGTCAGCATGTTTATTTTATGGCTGTTACCTGACTGATACGTTACCACTGCATATATATATATATAAGCACAAAAGTCTAACAAGTAGAACCATGTCCCTAGGATGCCCTAGACATCAGAAACATTGGCTGAGAGAGTTTCCTTGGCTAGACTAATGTGTGACTAAACCTACAGCAGAGGTTAATCTCACTGGGCCTCCTCGCAGAGTGTCACATGTGTGATGTCACGCGCACGCAAAGGGCCGCCTTCCCAATGTCGGGCAGAGCTTGGCGCCTCTGGCATGCACCAACTCCCCCCTTGTTTCCACAGATACTTCAGATATTGCATTTTGGGGATATATTGACAAGAGTGAGTAAGCAATCTTCATAAAGATCAGATTTTTCAAATGGTGATTTGATGTTCCCACATTGTTACCACTTAAATGTGAAGGATTGCACATGGCTCTCAATTGAAAAGACATATGTCTAGATCAGGCTTATATCCTAGGTACACTTAAAGGTAAAGGGACCCCTGACCATTAGGTCCAGTCGTGGCCGACTATGGGGTTGCAGCGCTCAGCTCGCTTTATTGGCCGAGGGAGCCAGCGTACAGCTTCCGGTGGCCAGCATGACTAAGCCGCTTCTGGTGAACCAGAGCAGAGCAAGGAAATGCCATTTACCTTCCTGCCAGAGCGGTACCTATTTATCTACTTGCACTCTGATGTGCTTTCGAACTGCTAGGTTGGCAGGAGCTGGGACCGAGCAAAGGGAGCTCACCCCATCGTGGGGATTCGAACCACCGATCTTCTGATCGGCAAGTCCTAGGCTCTGTGGTTTAACCCACAGCGCCACCCGCGTCCCTCTGCTAGGTAGACTTACCTGGTTGTAAATCACACTGAAGCCAGTGGGGCTTACTTCTGAGTAGACATGTACAGAAATTGTACATCACAAGCAGGTGGCCTTATAGCATTTTATTGTTCTTTTGCATAGGTATGCAAACACATATACACCACTCTCCCTGTCCCCATTTTATTGGCTCACATGCTATTGTTGATCTTGTTGGATATTTGTAGGCATATTTTACAGCCTGAGAAGCATAGACCTTTACCAAGGTGAATTATTTTTACAACTTATTATTCTTGATTCAGGTATAGCCTCGCTGATGAATGGGAGACAAGGAGGAGACAGGAGTGTTTCCTCCAATTTTGAAAATGACCCAGATAATGAAAACTGAACATAAAACAAAATATAATTGTTTTCCTTTAGTGTGAGATTGTACGAGTGTTTATGCGCACACCGTTTAAAAACCCAGCACATAGCCTTAATCATTTCCTCTTGCCTTCAGGTTGTGACAGCTTAATAAAATGCAGGTAAACAACATTGCTGACATCCTGAAACTTGTCATGCTACTCTTGACAACACCTTTAATATCAAAGCATCACCTCCAATCATCATGCATTGCTGCCAAAGTTGTTGAACCACTCTATTCTTTTTGGCCATTAACATTTTAAACAGACACATGCCTGTCACTCTTAAACCTCTGGGGCCAAGCTCAAATATATATTTGGAACAGTCATTTCAAAAAGACAGCATTCTTCTTGCTCTACCCTTTATAGTACTTAGGCAACATGCCTAACCAGACATAGACTCAGGAAGCAAATACCACTGAACTCAGCTAGACTTTGGAGTAAACAACTTTAGGATTATGCTGCAAGGATCTAGTTAGAGCCTTTTATCCCCCTCCTCCCTGTGTGTTTTCAGAATCTATTTGATTTATCAACATAAAACAAGGTGCAACAGGCGGTTTTTAATCACAAGGCCATGTGTGAATTTTGTACCTTGGCACCACTTGGTAGGCTGTGCCTTGATGCACAGACAATTCATATCGAATCAGAACTGTAGAGTTGGAAGGGACCCCAAGGGTCATCTAGTCCAACCCTCTGCAAGGCAGGAAACTCAGCTAAAGCATCCATGACAGATGGCTGCCAACCTGCCTGAAAAGCCCTTTCTAATTTTACAGTGAGATATGGAAATTCTAATGGAATATGTTGACATCACACCAGCAGGAAGAAAAAATAATAGGCCAGTTGCCTTACAGAAATATGATGAACATCCAAGCACTATCCAAGTGGAGCCTGCAATAAAATGTTGCAGTGTACCCTCCCTCCCTAGAAGGAGTGCTTCTGTTCAGGGTTCTAGGCAGCTGTTCCTTCCAAACATGACATTCCACTCTCTTCCAACTGTTGTTTTTCTATTCCAATTGATTCTTAGTGTCCTTGGCTACTGAGTGCACTCAGTTTTCATTTAGCTGTATTTTCTGGTGTAGCAGAGGGCTACCTACTTAAGACTTGTTTTTGTTTTAATTTAAGAAAACCACAACATTTTGCTCTTCTGCAAACCTGAGGGCTTCCCTAAGCAGTGGCGGAGCTAGTCACTCGGGAACCCGAAGCGGCGCATATGCTGTGCACCGGGGGTGGGTTGCTTCACCTGGGGGGCCGATTGGCGAAGCGGTGATCCACTCAAGGGGGGGGGCTGATTGGTGTGGCAGTTATCCACCCGGGGGCCAATCAGTGCAGCAATGATCAGCTGGGGGGGGGATTTTGTTACCCCCCCGGAATGACACGTGGGGGCGGGCTTCCCCCACCGCCCCATGCCAACTGATACCTCCCTCTCCCCCAACCCCAGTGGCCTTTCTGGGCTCATGTCTTCAGTGCTCACCACTTGAGATTAGGGGGACAAAGTGAAACACAGATATGGTGGTTTGGGCTCTCTCATTGCTAGGATTACATTAAGACTTGGTCCCATTTGTGGGTTGCAATGGTAGCAAGTACCGTGAGTTACTCAATAGTGGTGATGTGGTCAGTTAAACATAAAATGTGAGGTGTAAGAGGTCCCTGAAAAGGCAGAAAGGGCCAAATCCTCTGCTCCTGTTAATACCATTTAGGCAAGTCATGGTCAGCAGTTGTGGCGCCTCAATGCATCTAGCAAATATTTGCAACCTGTCAAGACAAATTATAGGTTGGGACGGGTGGCGGTGGTGTCTGTTCCACCTGCATGTGTGTGTATTCATTTTCCCCCTTACCTCATCACACTGTGTGATCCTGTGAGCAATTTCCTTCAGCTCTTTCATAGATTTTTCATCCTGGAAGTCATAGGGGAAGGTTTCAGTCCATTCTTTCAGGAGCTGAATGATCTTGGCAGCAAAGGACTTCAGCTTTGCCTAGGAAAGAATGCAGAGTGGTTAATCAACGAGCCAAGGAGACTTTCCTTGACGGTGACTTCTGGGTAACCAGATGGCACCCCAAGTGCCAAATCTTTGAATCATTAACAGTGGCATATGAAAACAAAAGGAAAAATAAGTTGTGTTAGGCTAAAGTCTCAGCTGGTCTTACAAATCCCTTTCTGTCTTTCTTCCAAATAGAGAGCATTAAAAAGAAAGCAGGTGTGTCTAATGCTTAGCTCAGCATCCTCAAGGCTTTGCATCAGTGTGGTGTGTGTTGGGGGGGGGCAGCTTGGTTCTTTCAGCTGTCTCAAGTGCATACACAACAGCCATAAAAGAAAGGAAAAATTAAGGGACACCTTTGATGCAAAGTTTTAGCGGCTTGCTCTACGGCTTGAAAGCACATTTTGTCAGAAAGTTCTGTCTCCAGCTTCTTCCATACAGACAATGCATCCCTTGGGTTTATTTTGTTTTAGACATTAGCCAGTCAAAGTTAAGCATGTTGATTTAAGCGTATGCTTAGCTTCCTCGTTAAAAACAACAGGAAGCGAAAGCGCTTTTAACTGTGGCTGGATTGTGGCATTTATTTATGCATCCCGCAGCGCTGCATGTCCTCATAGCAGCTTACAAAATATCAACATAAAAATAAATGTGGTTTCATGCCAATTTGATGCATGATATTTAAAATGCATAGAAAACCGCTCCAAAAACACACATAGACAAGCAGGCATGGTGAAGGAAAGGCACTGTCTTCTCTGGCAGCTCAAAAGCTGTTTGTTTTTTAAAAAAACCAAAACAAAAGAAGGTTTTGCCAGGTGGGTTTTGCCAGGGAGAGTTACAACGAGAAAGCACTCCAGGTTTGCAAAGATTGCCCTAAGCAGAGCTGCTTCTGAATATCATAATGAATATGAAGGAATAAAGTGCTGAGGTGCTTCTTCAGATACTGAGGGCCCAGGGCTTTTGGGGCTCTGAAAATCAAAACCAGCACTTTGAACAAGCTTGCAAAGTGGGAAGGGACAGAGGTCAGTGGCAGAACATATTCGTGACATGTAAAAGATCTTGGGTTCAACCTGGTATCTCCAGGTAGGGCTTATGAAAGACTTCTGCCTAACACCTTTGATTGCTGCTGCCAGTTACTGAGCTGTATAGACCATCGGTCTAACTCGTTCCTAAATCCAATGTAAATATTTAAGATAGGTGGTGATTCCTGCAGCAAATGGCCATTGGGCACCTTGAATTGGACCAAGTGTCATTTCCAGCACTTCCCAAAATCCAGTGCATTTACTATACAGTGGTACCTCGGATTAAGTACTTAATTCGTTCCAGAGGTCCGTTCTTAACCTGAAACTGTTCTTAACCTGAAGCACCACTTTAGCTAATGGGGCCTCCTGCTGCCGCCGCACCGCTGGAGCACGATTTCTGTTCTTATCCTGAAGCAAAGTTTTTAACCTGAAGCACTATTTCTGGGTTAGCAGAGTCTGTAACCTGAAGCGTATTTAACCTGAGGTACCACAGTACAAGGAACATGCACATCTTTCTACATTGTAATCAGGTGTCATGAGGCAAGATCATTCTTCTAGTTTCATTACATATTGGTTGGAGTCTAGCATCAGCAAATTCCAATGGAGCATTTTTTGGAGGGAGATGGAAATTTAGATTTCCTTCATTACTGAGTCATTTGAGCTTCATCCAGGCTTTGGAGGGTGGGGACTTCCTAAATACTCCTTGGTCCCAGGGCATCTTATTCATTTCTCCTAATAGCTCTGTTGTTGTACCTTTTCTTCACCCTGCTTGGGTATATTAGCTAATGACATTTAATTAAAGTTCTCAGCGAGAGAAAATTATTTAAGTTTTGCTGTGAGAAGGAGCAGAAATAATGCTCTCAGCAAAGTTTGGGGGAGCAACCATTTCCTTTGTTTGTCATTCTAGCCAGTTGCTTTAAGTTTCTCCCCACCCACGGCCACTTCAAGCAAGCAAGGGAAGGGTTATTCCTTCCGTGATTTCCACCCTTGCCTGGGAATTTACAGAGCTCTAGGGGATGTCAAGCAGACAGGTTCCCTTTTCGGAGAAAGAAGAAAATGCCTTGCGATTGCTTAACATAAAGAAAGTGATCCTTAGGCTCCAGTATTTCAGGCTTTGGTTTTTTTTTTTTTTGTTCTTTGTTTTAAGAAAAATAACCCAGCAGCTCTTTATTGATTCTTAACAACTCACCAAAGACAATCTGCTGGAGACTTAGCCACTTGCTTGCGATATTAATGTCTAACCAGATTACATAGGAATTCTAGGAAAGGGTTAAGGACTGCAAGGAATAACTGTTCTACCACCCAGCAGATGCAGCGTCTAGGGCGGAAACTGGCAGTTCCTGGGCTAGACTCTGTGTTTTAATATTTGTCCCCAAGGTTAACAAGGAAAGAGTGATGTGTGGAAGGAGAAACAGAGGACTTAAGCAGCAGTCTCTGAAGGGTTGGTAGCACGATAATGGCCAATCACCCTCTATGCCTACTTCTAAAATTCCAAAGACCAGGTTCACATGTGAATATATATCCTTTAATTTCACTGTGCTTGATTACTGTGCACTTGATGATGGAAAGAAAACTAGAACTGAGAACTAGAACTCAGAATACACATTTTTCTAAGAAAATGGTCAAGATATTTCCCTCCCCCCCCCCCCCCGCAAAGAAGTCCATTTTGCAAAAATCCTCTGCCATTTATCATGTTGACCACCATTTCCCTCTCCAACCACCCTTGAGCAGTGCTGGGCTTTGGTTGGGATGCAAATTGATGGCCAAGCTGCCAGCACAGTTGCTGCATCTCCAGCATCAGCAACAAAAAATATTCGGGGGGAAGCGACAAAGAAGCTGTGCTAATGATGAGCCACACCCACAAGGAATAGTTGGCGAACTCCTCCTCCTCCTGAAAGAAATCTGGAGAAATGGTTCCCCCAATTCCTCTCCCCACAAAAAGGGTGAAGAAATTCAAGATACAGTGAAGCGTTTAGGGAAGGGGAACATGTGGGCTTCCAGACATTGCTGGACTCTCATCTCCCATCATCTCCAACCAGCAGGGCCCATAATGGCCAGGGGTGATGGCAGCTGTAGATGGGATCTGAAAGGTCACAGGCTCCCCCCCCCCCCTTTTAGGCAATTAGTTCTTCTGGGAAAGTATCAGTCCTCCCCATCCCCAGTTGAGATGCTTGTTAGTTTCACAATAAATCAGTGTTTCCCAAACTTTGGGTCTCCAGCTGTTTTTGGACTACAACTCCCATCATCCCTAGCCAGCAGGACCACAGTGGTCAGTGATGATGGGAATTGTAGTTTATAAACAGCTGGAGACCCAAGTTTGAGAAACACTGCAATAAATCAAACTGAGCTGTTCAAAGAGAAGAGAGTGGGTAATAATAATAATAATAATAATAATAATAATAATAATAATATTTTTGCTATATTTCACACATACCCAGTGGAAAATTTTGGCAGTGGAAACAGCCCTCCTTTGCTTTACTGGTGGTGGGGGAGGGCAGTGTTGACAGCTATCATGCATGCAGGTCCTAAATAGTTCTACCTTTTCAGCAATTTTCTGGATTCTAGCTACAAATTACATTCTGGCAGTTCCCTAAGGAGGGCAATATCTGATCCCCCCCCTTTTCCCTATTATATAGCCTTGTAAAGTTAACTTGCTACTTTTTGGCAGGGTTAACAGCCCTCTGACATATTTATGAAAACGTGGTATTTTAAAACACCGAGACCCTCTCTCTTGTCAAATAAAGCAGCAAAAGCCTCCCAAGTGGATCTGAGCAGGGCTAAAGTTTGTGTTTAATCTGTCAGCTTGTGTCTTGGAACATTTTCTGTGAGATTTTGCTAGTGGCTGGTGATGTCATTAATAAAGGAATGATAAGTATAAGCACATAACCACAAAGCCTGGCTTCTTGCCAGGGTTTCTGCTCACACACCACCCAACCGGTATTTGATTTAATAGTTTGTTTATCCAGGTACCTTATCACAGGGCATCAGAGCTCTGTTTGTGTGTTTCATCTATTTTGCACAGTAGTAAGCTTTGACTGGCAGCACTAATACTTTTCAGAACTCATGATTCCTTAGCAGATCATGGACAAAATTAAAACAAGAACTGTTCTGCTGAAGAAAGCTCAACAGACGCAATAAACAATGCAGTCTCCTCCAACATTTGAGAAGAGGAAACCAGAATCTTGATACATAACCATTTCCTCTTACTATGTAAGAGTTAATGTCTCTGGAATATGAACGGGTGACACAAGAAAGACTTCAAATACTGTCCTGAAAATAAATATTTGCAAGCTTTTGAAAGGACAGAGGAGATAGGACTCCTAGAGTCTGGACTCCAGTGCATCACTCTTCTATCCTTAGCCCTTCTCTTCTGTTGGAGATGCCCAGAAGCATGGAGAAAGCAAGGGACTGATTCATTATACATGGTTTAATGAGGATCAGCTCCAATGTATATGTATGCTGGGCTTGTTAAAGCAACTTATTTGTTTAGGGACAGTGGTGCCCAATGGGCTTGGTGAGGGGTGAGGCAGGACAGTGAATGGTAAGTGGAACCGGGAGTTATAATAATCAATGCTAGTTCACAGAATCAGAGAATTGTAGAGTTGGAAGGGACCACGAGGGTTCATGTAGTCTAACCCACTGCAATACGGGAATATTCTGCCCAATGGGGGGCTCGAAACCACGAGCCTGAGAGTAAGAGTCTCATGCTCTACTGACTGAGCTGTCCCAGTCTAGCAACTCTCCCAACCCCCCGTCCATTTTTCTAACAGGTCCCACTCCTGATCTTTAGCAACAGACTGACATAAGATAAATTAATGGCTGTTGCTAGGTATAAATTGCAGTGTGTTTCCTACATGTGTAGCATTAGCATGCCCAGAATCTATTGCCTGAGAATGCTGCAGTCGTAGGCACCTGGCACATGAGGCTGTCTCTGTAAAGTCTCACACAGATAATGTTTTGTTGGTTTTAACATTTGACTCAGATGATGCCTAGGTGCGTTCAGTAATGGCTGCTAAGGTGAAATTTACAGGTGTTTGTTTCAAGGAAGACTTACACAGCCGTGCTTATCACGATGTAAATGCAATCACCCTGGCAGCATTGCTGTGCAAAACAGCCAACGCGGTTGCTCAGCGCACGAAAACAACTATGAGATTCAGTTCTCCTACCCACAGCAAGAACACTGTGCCAGTTCCAGTAAGTACAACTGGCAGTAAAGTTCGTATTACTGAGTATATACAGCACGTGCAAAAACAAGCAGGTTAGCAAAAGGGTACAGCTGGTGACTAGGAGATTGTATCTGTTAGTTGGAAGAACCTGTTTGACAAGAGGATGTAGAGATTTCAGGGAGAGAAGAAGAAAAAATACATTGCTTCTAAACCAGTGAGAAGCTTTGTATTTCACATACCTTGTCTGCGTCGACTCCAGTCTCCAGTTGCTGCTTCTGTTTAAGGCAGATTTGCCCCACTTTAGCTAGGAGTTCATGGGGGTGAATGAAGACTCGGGAACTCAGTAGGAAGGTAAAGATATATGTCCTCTGTGTTGGAAAGACAAGGAAAAGAATAAAAAAAGGGAATGTGAATGTCTTCTTCTCAGGGTTAGAATCTAATCATCAGATAACTGGTATCATTTTGACAACCACCAGCCAAAATAGACTAAGCTTTTGAGTTTCATACTAACATATAACTATGTTCTCAGAAATTCATACCAGCGGATCTTAACCACAGTTTACTTGGAAGTAAGGCCTGCACCACGTATTTACATACGCAGATAACTACATTTTTCTACAGATGGTGTGATTTTTCTTGGTTGCAGGCCATGTAAGATTTGAGTCCTGGTCTGGGCAAAAGGCGATATATAAATAATGATGATGATAATAATAACAACTACAAGGTGTTCAAAGCAGGTACAATGATTGCACAGTAGTAGTGGCACTGCCGTAACCTGTGTGTTTCATTAGACCCTCCTGCATGCTTGGCCCCTTCTGCATGTGTTCATTGTACACATTTTTAATGCCTGAGGAGGCCTGCAAATGTAAATAATTTTTTGCTTCTGTCTGTAGTCTTAGATCACTCCATTTCCACATGCAACAAGTAGTATCCATGCATGTGTGAACCAAGCTTGATGTAAGTAAGACAAAACTTCTAGTTTAGAGTTGCAGTCTTTGTTCAGTGTAATAATTTGTGTTTACAGTTCCCTCTTAGTCTGCACAGAGTTAGAGTAAGGAGTATGGACTTCCTTCTAAGAGGAATATGGATCTTTGTTCCTGGAATCGTTGTGAAAATGTTAAGAATCAATGGCACAATTCTAAGCAGGCATAGGATTCCCAGAGTAATCCCTTCCCCCACAAGTAACTTACCATGTAGTTAGTACCAATGCAGTTTAACCTGGTCTACTCAGAAGTCCTATTGAATTCAATGGGGTTTATAAATGGGCTTAGAATTGCAGACTTAGGCTGGAAGGATCTGGTGTACACCCTCAACTCTGAATTTAATCTGAAAATTTCATTGTATAGACAACATACCGGTACATAGCACAGCTTGCCAACAGTACAGTAGATAGACATGTATAATTTGTGAGCAATCTCTACCAAATTGCCTAGTACTGTGTACCAGTACCATTGCTTGACAAGGTCAAATACTCTCCATTCTCCAGACCCCTCAACCTCTATGCTTCCCTTGACTCTCCATCTGTCAGTGAATAAAGATTTCTCTCTCTCCCTGCTTGTCCTATGGTCAAAGCCACAAGACCACCAAGGGATATTTTATTTTTACTGACTGTGATTCATTGTCTCAAAGTTGTTGTAGTGCCAGAAAGCAGAAGATAACTGAATTCATTGTGCAAAGACTTTAATATAATTATTGTATGCAAGAGGTTTCTGTTTTCATATTTTTGCC
The DNA here is from genome assembly GCF_964106915.1 of Podarcis gaigeae. Lineage (NCBI taxonomy): Eukaryota > Metazoa > Chordata > Lepidosauria > Squamata > Lacertidae > Podarcis > Podarcis gaigeae. The sequence goes on from NC_139681.1 coordinate 21,674,569, forward strand.
TTTGGACTGCAGTGGGAAAATCCTAATTGTCCAAGAAAAATATGCTTGAAAATACATGGTGTGGCAGGCAGTAGATCATGTCTAACTGCCTTGCCTCAGCATCACCTTATCTTCTTGTTTGAGACGTAATATCTAAGGTAGGGTTGCCATACATCCGGGCAGTGAAGTAGCTGAAAGCTCAACAACTTTTGTGTCTGGATTTTCACCTTTTTAAATATGGCAACCTTATCTAATACCCCTTACAGATGACTTGCTTATTCAGAATTCATCCTGATTTGTTTGTGAAGAGGTTAGCTGACTTTGCATCAAGCAAGTTTTATCCCACACTTTCCAATATTTATTTTTCCATCATTCTCCTTACTGCAAAAGTCCAATCTTTGTGGAAAGCAGTTTTGTCACACAAAATCTCCATACCAGCTTTAACTGTACAACCTGAATGTTTCAGTATGCTATTGAATACCACCTGAAAACAGCAGCCATTTGGAAGTGCCCTACCTGTCAATTAAATCATTAGAGACAATGTGCATGGGTCTGATAATACGCAAATAAATCCTGTAGGGCTTTTTGTGTTTTTTTCCTTCAAGGCTACGGTGGTCAAGCCAACTATTTGGGTGGTGGCTGCAGGATCCATGATTCATACAAGTCTGCATTTGTGATTAGGCCACAGTCTTTGAAGATAGTTAAGGTAATGTTGAAATGTTCCCTTTGAAAATCCTACATATTTTATGTATCAGCCCACAGTGTGTACCAGTCACATAGTGTATTTTTCTCTCACCTCTTTTAACAGCAGCTGAGTACTAGAACAGAAGTAGATGAATCTCCTTAAATCTGCAGAACAGAATATAACGCTTTTCTTCCCCTCTCTCCATCTTATTGCCAGAGATGAGCAGCTAACATTTGCAAAATATATGACCATTTATTTTTATAGAAAACCCCATCATACATTACATTTTAATGCCAGCTGAGTGAATCCATCATGTTAATGCAGAACTTATGATCTATGGAAGAATTACTAAGATCTTAAACTCGCTTGAGGACAGATGAATTATCAATAGCTGGGGCAACATATGTTCAGAGGTCTGGAACTCATCACAGTAGAAGGGAGTGGAGCACGAAGGAAGCATGACTGATAGAACATTAATATGAGGTTGGAGAAGGCTATGTGCACTGGGTTTCATGATGCTCAGAATGCCTGTTTAGTTTGGGAGACAAACGACCTATGTCCAGTTATGCTATGACTTTAACCTTAAAAAAACAACAGACTGCTGTAGTTCCCCACCCCCTTGATTTAGTCCTAGTTCATATATGCCCTTACAGCTTCTATGTGGCCAGGAACCCACAACTGTTCCCAAGTGGAAGCAGAAGTGGTATGGGATATAATCACATCATCTTGCTTCTCTAAATGTTCTCTGCAGATGTTCCCACTTCTGTGTGGGATTCTGCCATTTAGAGAGGGTAAGTGTGGGCTGTTGCCTCTCTCACACGTGTATTTCAGCTCACATGATTGCTCCTTAGGAACATCTTTACCTCAAGTTCTTCACTACAGTCATTGCTGTTTTCTGATGCTTGTTGCTGACTTGGGGGGGGGGGTGTTTCTATAATATTTGGAAATCTTAATTTTATGTTTGAAGTGACGGCTCAGGACCGCAATACTCTGCGTCCATCATCTGAGGCCCTTCCACGTGTGGTCTGGAGGGTGGCAACATGAGAATGGGCCTTCTCTGTAATGGCTCCCCATTTGTGGAATGCTCTCCCCAGGGAGGTTTGCCTGGCTCCTTCATTATATATTTCTAGGTGCCAGGCGAAAATGTTCCCCTTCAACTAGGCCTTTGGCTGATTAATATTCTACAGCCATTTAAATGTCTCTGTGGGAAGGGGGAGTTATTGTCTTGCTGTTTTGTTTTCACTTATTTACTTGTTTTTATCCCGTATTTTATTCTGTGAATCGTCCTGAGATCTTATGATATAAATAATAATAATAAAGAAATGTCCTTCCTTTGCTGATATTTGAGAACCACCTGTAAAATGGAGCTAAGCTTGTTAAGCAAGTTTGGTATCTTTTTTTGGGGGGGGGGATAGCAGCTGGCATCTGTTTCTTTGGTGGAAGGTTATCAATTCATTCTTGTTATTTAATGCACAGTTTCAAGTTCTGATAAGTCAAAAACCTTTGACCAAAGCAGGAAAAAAGACTCATTCTCCAATCTGTCTGCTCACACAAAGATAGCCAAGCTTGCTGTGACAAATTATTGACTCAGCTGACAGTGACAGGACAAGAGGGTACAGTTGTGTGTTTGCAAGTGATAAACGCTTCACACATTTTCCTGTTCCCCTGTTCTCCTTCCTTTGCCGGCAAGCTGTACAAAGTGCAGAACTGGATGTAATATACAAAGAAGATGGCCCTGCAGTTTGAATTGTGTCCCCCAAGCTTCTAGTTCAAGTGAACACCTACCCTGACATTACAACGAGCATTCCCCCCACCTCACTTTATATCATTGCTTGGTGGGACAAAAACACACACACATTGCAATGGTTTCAGGACACAATGTAAATTGAAGCAAACATTACAGAACATGAACTTGAAGATAGCACCCCCATGTTGAGTTCTTGTTCCATGTTCTCTGAACAGAGTGGCCAGAGATCAAGGATGAGGCAGCTAAAAGTCCAGCAACATCAAAGAGGGCCAGATGTTCCCTGTTTCTCTTGTATGCAGTAGATTTACTTTGTCTGTGATGGCATAGGATTCCAACAAGAATTTATGGTATCTGTGTTATGGTTGTCATTGGTAAAACATTAGGTTGGAACGCACACCAAGTTAGTCAAACTTAGTTCCCACTGAAACCAATGGGCCTCGCGTCTTGTCTAATCTGTCCCAGTGAGGCCTAGGTTCAACTAACAGTCTGGAACCAACCCATAGTCCGTAATTGCCTTTGAGGGAGATTCTGGGGGTGCTTATTTAAAACATTGTTACTCGTGTACATATATGTTGACTGGAGTTCCTTGCCTTTCATCCCTCTGTCTCCCACTCTGCTCCTGGGCACGTGCAACTTAAACCCAAACTGAGTATTTCACAAGAATATTGTGAGCAGTTTGCTGACTTTTAACGCAAAACTGAAGAGCAGCTGTGTGAGCAGAGGAAAAGCTGGGGCAGGGGTACTTAATCCTTTCTCCTCTGCTGCTGGTTGCTTAGAAATAACCTCCAGGGACTGTTTTACTTTCTGCAGAGGAAAAGATGTGGGGACTCCATATATTTCGCCCAGGGAGCAAGACAACAACTTGGTGTGGGACTGATTTTGAGCAGGAAAGGTTAAGCTGCCCCCTCTTCAGCTCACAACTGCAGCTTCCAAGGTTGCTTCTCCGTAAACAGCAACAAACGATCAGGAGGCTGTTTATATCTCCCATGTTTTGCCCTTGAAACCCTGAGGTGGAGCTGGGAAGAGCTTGGGCAGATGCATTTTGATTCTAGAGCACATGTTTGCAACCATACATACATGGGCCTCAGTTATTTCCACTCCCATCTCCTGTCTCCAAACCAACATATTATGATACTGAAAGATCAACATCTTTCCTCTTGCTGCTATTATGCAATGAGACAACCTGTTTCGCTGAGTGATTAAACATTCTCATGTTTGTTTGTTTTTAAGAGGAAATTGTTGTAGTTGGTTAGCTATAGAGTGGCTGGGAAACTCAGCCAGATGGGCAGGGTATAAACAATAAATTATTATTATTATATCCTGCTTCTGAAGCCAGGGCAAGACAGGCAGGCTGCTGCGGAGTTAATGGATGCAGCATTGTGATGGAAAGTCTTCGGCAAAATCTGAGTGGGGGGAAAAGAGCCTTAGGCTCTTCCTTGATCTGCAAATAAGGGTGCTGCAAGACTGTTCCTCGTTTCCATCTGTCAAACGTTGGAGGGAATGAAAGGGAAAATGGACAGGTGTGGCTATAGTCCTTCATGGTAGCGTGCCAATTGCCTGCTGCTTTGTGCCACCTCCATTCCAACTCTTGAAGTTAGGAAGAACTGAAAGCGGTTTATCTTGGAAAACTGAATAAATTCCCCCCGCACTCTACTGGAGAAAACCGGTAACAGTGGTGTTGGCGTATGTCATGCAGAAGCTTTTGCTACATGTGTCAGTGCAAAGAATCTGACATGTAAGCAGCTCTGCCCTGTCAGTGACCCTTCTTCCAACAAGCTAGGCCACATTCTTCTGAGGACAGCATGTTATAATTCAGTCCCCTGCACTAATTCTAGTTTGGGACTCTATTCTGAACAGTCTGCATAAAGCAGGAAATTGCTGTCTAAAGCTGAGATAACTCCAGTCCGAATGCTGGCTTTTCAAAGGCTGTGGGATGGGAGCCATGAATAACAAAGGCTGTCAATACAGACAGGGCCACCAATTTCTCCATTTATCACAATCAAGAAGGTTGTCTAAGGCATCAGACTCCCAGGTTCACTAGGGAATCATGAAAATATTTTAATACCTTTACATTTTAAAACTTTGCTTATATTATTAGCCATCGTGTTTGCAGAGAAAGTTCAAATTTTGTGTGGGTTTTTTAATTTATTTTTTACACTGTACATTCAGAAGACATAAATCCCAAACAAACACAACCCATATTACTAGGTTTGGAAGGAATATTCCATTCTAAGAAATGCAGGGGGTCTCTGTTGATAGAAAAGACTCCTTCTTGCAGAGAGTTACCTTCCACAAGTTGTTAGGTGAGAAAAATGGTCAAAGCGGCTACGCTGTTCTAATATACTTCCACCTGCTCCTCTCCTGCCATATGTTTGCACTGTTTTCTGTGCCGCAAGAGATCTTGCGCATCTGGGAGAATGATTCTAGCCTAACCTTTGCTTCTACAGGTTAGTGTCTAATGTGCAGTGTATGTGTATGTGTGTTGTGGGAGAAACCATTCAAACATACTCCGTCCCTTATTATCACCTGCAGTCTAAAATAGCACAAGTCTAGTCTAGTAACAATTTTTCAGCCTCAATTACTGTTTGTGTAGGCCAGAGGTTTCACTGTCTCTGGGAGTGGTTCTGCATTTGAGACCAACGTGTTTTGTTTCTCGTGGACAAAAGGTTTGCAAAACAAGAAACTACAGAGGCCTATGTGGCATTTCCCCAGTGTTCAGAAGATGGGGAAATACCTGGGGAAAACCAGGACTAAACACTTCTGCAGAGGGGGGTGGAAAACAGCCTCCATGCAAATAGTCACAAGTTTATGAGCCAGAATGTCGGGTTAGATACGAGAAACTTGGGTTCCAATTCCCATTTGGCTCTGAAACTTGTGGGGTTGTGCAGGGGCAAGTCCAATATCTCTTAGCGAAACCTTCCTGGCACTGTTGTTGTGAAGCAGAAATTCCGCACTGAGCTCCTTGAAAGAAAGTCAATTATACCAAATATAAATTGGGTGCAATCTGATGCGCCTGCTCAGAATGCTTGGTAGGGAGCAATGCCTGGAAAGCACCCCAAAATTCAATGTCTTTTCCTTAATGTGTTAACTTCCAATGTGCAGAGAGGCTTTTATGTGGGGAATACTTTACAGCTGAGCCCTCCCACACACAGTCTGGAGCGAGACACTTCTCTGAAAAGGTTGGCACATGCAGTGTCCCTAACGTTTTGAATAGGTTTCCATATGTTAAAAGGAAACCAGGGAAACCGTTTAAGACACTGAGGGGTGGGTGGGTCTAACTTTCACAAAATCTTTGATTGCATTTCATGTGGGAGTGTGTCCAAACCTGTGCCTACCTGACCCCAATCTCATATACTGCTGTGTGTAGGCAGGCAACCGTGTCTGGGAAGGTGATTTGAGACGTTCTGTACTAGAGCCCTGTAAAATAAGAAAATCAGCCCACTTGCAATCCCGGTAACGGCTTTTAAATGTCTACAGTGAGGTGGCCCCAAATACACTATCACTCATTATGCCAATGCTGCAGGCAGACATGCTGGAAGTGTGGGTAATTAGGGTGTGGGAGGGTACTTTGCCCTTAGATAATCCAGTATTCCTTTACAGGGGGGTTAGGCAACTGGGGGCCCAAACCAGCATCTGAATCCCCCAGTCTGCACCCAACAGAAGCCCTGATCCCAAAGACCTCCCCCCCTTGTTAAAATGTGTTTACAGGAGAAGAGGTACTCAGGAGTGGCAGATGCTTCACCCACGAAATACCACTGGGTGAAGCAGCCATCGTGCTCTGGCCCTCATACTGGTCCCGGGTGATGTATCGATACATCAGCCAAGCCTAGAGTGGACACTGCAAACTAGGAATGTGCACCAGATTTGGTTAAATCCCAGTGGGCAGAGGGCTCAGTCCTGCTGGCTGCGGGGGTCTCCTTCACCAGTATGTTCCCTGCGGGGAATGTGCTGGCAAACAACATCCCAAGAGGCTTGCAGTGGGGTCAGAGGGAGAGGGGGCAGACAAAGTGCCTCCTTTCTCCCTTGCCCCCTTTTGGTTAGGGTTTAAAACTTTAAGAAAACATTAGGGCTTTCTCCCCCACCCCACAACTGTTTTGGGGGCCCAGATCCATTTCAGAATGGAGGCGTGTGTGCCCAGCCCTTCTGCCAACTCCATTTTTGTGAGAGTGGTTCAGGAGTGAACAATTTGTTCTGGATGGAAGTCTGCGCACAGTGAGTTGGAGGGAAGCAGCTGATGAGCTTATTTTAGTGGCCTGTGATTAATGTAATTTGAATGTCATTTTTTAAAAACACTGCAAAATGCATAATACAGCAAGAGAACACTTAACGTACTGCATTCCTCTGCGTGTGCTTTCCTTAAAAAGGACAGACTCGAGCCAGCTCTTGAGTAATGATGTATGAACTTAGAAAGGGTGAGAGCTGAAAAACAAGTTGGATTCTCTTCTAAAACAACCTACACTGATCTGATTCTTAGGATGGGAAAAAATGAGGGAAGCGATCAAGTTTGCAAGTAAATTTGCAGCTCAAAGTCCCCCCTGCCCCCGCTCAAAACTGCTTATGTTGCCTCAAGAAGCAGTTTCCTTTTTAAATAGATTCATAGACTTCTAGAAAGAGGACTGAAATGAAAGTTGGATCCAGATGACCTGTTCATTATTGAGCATTCATCCTGATTTGTTTGCACAAGGTTTGCAGTCATGTTAGACGTTGGCTGTTTATGGAGCATTCATTCTGATTTGTTTGTGAAGAGGTTAAGCAAAGCAAATCTTATTCCAACTTCCCAGTGCTTCTTGCCACTTTCCTTATCATTAAAATCCAATCGGTGGGGTGGGGTGGGGTCAGAGGTTTGTTGCACAGGAGCCCCAAGTCAACATTAATAGTGTAACCTGAATCCCACCCAAATATGGCAACAGTGTTGAAGCACGCTAAATGAGGCTTGACAAAGTTGCAGGTCCCAGGCAGTAAGGCAGAATTGTTGTCTCGTATGAAAAGCCAAAAAACCCATGCATGCATGCAGAAATGCTGAAAGTCAGAGAGATAGCTCAACTTCCCCACCCTGCCCCGCCAAAAAGGCTTGCTTTCTATGTGTGGGGAGTTTTACACAGATGAGACCATTCCAAACATTCACCAACCACTGACAACTATTAGTGTCAACCAAAACATCATCCTGGGCAGATACCGGACAAATGTTTCAATTTTTAGACACAGGACCCAGTTAATGCTAGATGGTAGCACCAGCCACTACTCTAAGGGACTATTCAGATGCAGCACCAACATGCATGGAGGCTACAAGCAACTATCATGATATTTTTTCTGTGCCACCATGGTTGTGCAAACAAAATGAGGCTGTGGAATCTTTGGGGTTGAAAATTACACCCCATTTAGTTTCCAGCAGCTGGAGAGAATTTGGGAGAAGGGGAAAACCATGAACCCTTGGCCCAATTTGAGATAATACAAAAGAAGGTTTGGGGCCTTGAAACTGAAAAGGTCGAAGTGGATTCCTATAGCTCCTAAACTTGTTGCTAAGAGACACGCTTAATTGAAGGAGGGGTGAAGGAGAACAGGAAGAGAACATGTAAAAGGGAAGACTAAAATAGTAACTGTTACTTAAGGACCAAGAATGCAGTGATAACTTCTGAGGAGGAAGAAGAAAAATATTTTCCCCTTCAGCTCATTCTGTTCAATCCAGAATGTTTTGTCTGAATATTTTTCTGAAATGTTTGCTTGCAATGGGCATTAAGGGTTGCAGCTAAGGACATTCCGTTCCTAACCTCCAGAAAGCTGAAGTCTTGCGAGTACGCATATTTTCCTGGGTACTAGGCAAATGAAGTCCTGTATGCACAGAATCCTCTATGGAACTGTGTGTACCTCTTCTCTCTCTCCTCCCCCCCCACCACCCTTGCAGTTTTCCTCTTACCCTCCAGCGTGGCCAGAAGAAGATGGGGGAAAAACTTGTTACACTCCAAGTGACCTTTTTTGTGCCTTTCTGGAATTTGTATCCAGTTGGAGACATGGGCATGGGACAATTTCTGCTTGGGAATGGTGAGGAAGTAGCTGGTCATTAAAATGGTGTGCTAACATGGCCCCAGAATTTAATCTGCGCAAAGACTGCATAAAGGCAACTTTTGTTTCCATTGTTAATTATGTCAGTAGTGTAAGGAGACAGCTGGATAGCTCCCTTGGTTAGAGTGTGGTGCTGATAATGCCAAGGTTGCAGGTTCGATCCCCGTAAGTGACAGCTGCCTGTTCTCGCATTGCAGGGGGCTGGACTAGATGATCCTCATTGTTATTTCCAACTCCATGACACTATGAAATGGGGCAAGAATGGCACACCAGTCTTGGGTATAACCTGGATAATGGCACCAAAAGGCAAGGATTGTGCAATATATAGGCCACTATTGAAACATTGTATTTTCTTGCTGCAGACTGTGCAATTCCCCCTTCTTCTTTAATTGATTTGAAAGATAAAACTGCAAATCTCACAGTCCTTGGCAGAAAATGATAGCCAAAGTCCACAGTGATTATGCTTTTCTCTGTCTCCTGATTCAATTCAGGAGGCATAGAAAACTCCTGCATATACTTGGGTGGGAGGGCATAATTTCCGGCTAAGGACAGACCACACATCTGGTTATCCCTTCTCTTACCAAAATTAACTATTACTTTATGTTTGGAAAAAGGAGAAACCAGCAGGGGAGGGCTGGCTAGTGCCAGGAGCAGGAGACAAATGCAGTTTCAAGCTGGTCCCAATTTAAATGTGACAAGTTTTTGGTTTGTTTGTTTTTAAGCTGGTGTTCATATTTGGAATCCTTCAACCTTCATAGTTTGCCCCTAATTCATAGATACATAGAAGTATAAATATGCCCCCCCAGCATCATAAAGGAAAGATCAAACATGCATGTTGTGCTGTATGCATTTAAAAGGTCAGGAAAGAATAGAGCAAACTATTTAGAAGCAACCTTCCAGGGTTTACACATACATGGGAACTGCCTGTCTACTAGGTGGAATGCAATTACAGGTCAGCATAACTGGTTTAATAGGCTGGCAGGACTCAATAACTTTTTATCATGTGACTAAAGTTGAGTATATCAGACATTCTCCTCCTTCAAGATGTACACAAATTGGCAGATTTGATTGTGGGAGCAGGAGGAGGAGAATATGAAGAGATTGTTTTAAAAGGTGATAATGTAGCTTGCCCCTGAAATCAGGGGCCTCTGAGATATAACAATACTCATGTTACTTGACATTTCATTTTGTCCCATTCTTAGCATGCATGAACAGTCATGCCTTGGTTCTCGAACTGAATCCGTTCCGGAAGTTTGTTCAACTTCCGAAAACGTTCGAAAACCCAAGGCGCAGCTTCCGATTGGCTGCAGGAGCTTCCCGCACTCAATCAAAAGCCACGGAAGCCATGACGGACATTCGGCTTCCAAAAAAAGTTTGCATACTGGAACACTCACTTCCGGGTTTGCGGCATTCGGGAGCCAAAACATTTGAATCACAAGGCATTTGAAAACCAATTTATGACTGTACTTAAATACTCAACAGTCACAGCAGTATGCAAACCAAGAGGCTTAAGCCACTGCCAAACGTCATCCCAGTTTAAGGGTGGATACTTTCTAACACACCTCAGATGAAAATTTATTCACTTAATTTTTGTGTGAGATAAGCCCCTCATTGTTGAAACGGCACGATCAAATCATTTCCCTGAGGTCTGGCAATCAGCATGCTGTCTTAAGGAATTTACGAAGGTGTATACTCAGAAAGTGCATTTTTAAAACACTGGATGCAGCAAATCTGCATTTGTTTTGCTATTTATATTTAGTTTCATGAATTTCCTCTAATCCAAGTAACTCAGGTTGGTATAGTTTCTCCTCAAAATAACCCTATGAAGCCAGTTAACAAAGAGAGAGTGACTAGCCTAAGGCTACCAAGTGAGCTTTGAGTCAAGGTCCCCCCAGTCCAAATCCAAATAATAAAAGCTTGAAAATTCGAAATGCAGTGTATACTAACGAAGATCTGACCAGCAAAGTGAGAAAGCTGACAGTTCAACAACCAAACAAAAGTATCTAGGCCATATCTGCACAGCAAAGTTCTACTGATTTTATACAAGTTCTTCTTTTGTTTTTACATGGCTTTCTCCACTAGGATCCTTAGCTGGATAATGCTGAGAAAAGCCTCTGGTCAGAGGGAGGAGATTCCCCCCTCCCCCTCCCCCCAAACTACAGATCACAAAGCTCCTTAGGGAGAGAAAATGACTTTTTAAGAAATTTAATTGTATTGTGTAAATACGCTCACCATGTTTCCATGGGAAAAGCTGCTTCAACCAACCAACCAACCAACCAACCAACCAACCAACCAACCAACCAGTTGCTAACTAAAAATCCTAGGAAAGTGTTATAAACTTATAAACACCAAGGATGAATTCAGTTCTCCTCCAGCAGCTCTGCATACCCTCAAGTCCCCAGGCCATGAAAACGGTGGCAAAAAATAAGGAAAACTCCAACCATTTACTTACATCTGGATAATAGTCTGTGGTGGGTACTAGGCGCTCAATCAGGGCCTCTAGTGATCCAGAGATGAGACTCCCATCTTGATAAACAGGATCTCCACTCCTCTCTCCTGTATCTGGCTGCACCTGCCCACTACATCCGGAACCAAGCATGCTGGAAAATATTGGTGTCTGGGGCATAGTTTCCTGCAAAAGTGGAGGGAGAAAATGGAAGCGATGTGAGCCATATACAGCTGCTTTTTCATGTGTCTCATTGGTGCTTTCCCATGTTTTGAAGAAATATCAGCCTGATCCTGTGCAACATTAGGCCTGCTTAAGTCCACTACAATTATTCGGCTTAGACCTCTGGCCAACTCTTCATAGGGTCAGACTGCTTTTTTTGTACTGCACATAACATAGCATGAACTTTGGAAGAGGAATTTGCAGTCCCAACATGCCCAAGTGTGCACGAAGCCTTTTGTCTGGCTTTGTTGTTAAATTAAATACGCATTGATAGGCCTACATTGTGCACTGGCTAGCAGCATGACATTTGTGTCTCACAATAAGAGTGTTTGAAGACAACCTTGAGGACACATTCTTACAAAGGAGTAAACCAAACGATCAGTCTTAAAAACTGTTCATAAGGATTCCTATGAAAACAAGTAACTATTAAAAGAGAAGCTTAAGATTCACAATTAAAATATTCCAATGAAAAACCCACAAATTAAACACATGGTGGAAGTGAGTTGCCTTACAACAGGAGTTGGGGACCTGTACCCTTCCGAGGGTTGTTCAACTTAATCCTCAATAGCCTCAGCCCAAGTGATCAGTGGTCATGGTTGGTGGGCTCTTCGTCCAGCAAATCTGGAAGCTCCTCACTCCTGGGTTTAAACTTTGTAAGTAAAGACTTCAAACAATGGGCCTTACTTGGGGGGAGAATTCTCAAGAGAAATGACACTGCTCTTCCAAGGCCATCGATGTTCAAGCATCCCAAGGATGGGGCTTGTGTAGTGAAGTCTCTTCAATGGATCTTAACAGGACAGGAAATATCCACATGACATGAGGAGCTTCCCAAGGTGGAACAAAGCAATTCTGCCTGACCCGTTTAGATGGCTACTTAGCAGAAAACTGACTCAAGCATGGCTGTTCTGCTTCATCTGGTTTAGATCTTGACAGCAGTTCATCTCATTTGCCCTGCCCTCTCATACATGAACAGTTCTAGAAATGTCTGAAGATGTGTCTGCTAACACAACATCTGCCAAAGAGCAGGTAATCTAGGGAGGCAGTTGGCTTCTGGAACACTGAAGAACGCGTTCCTGGGGTGATGCTTTCAAAGGTGTGTGGGCTATAGGGACAGTTGGGAAAGGGAGCAGTTGGTTAAACCGAGTATCTGATTCTGGCAGCTTTCTCTAAGCATGGTCAGAGGAAGGTAGCAGGAACCAGGTCTTATCCTAGGACAGAAACACATGTGGCCAGACTGCCTGTTTGTCTTAACAACAGACTGGTGAGTGCAAACACAACCTTACAGTGTCTTGTGTTTCTGTCTTGCTTCAGGGAAAAATAGTATACCTGCTATCCTGGATTATTGGCAGAGATCAGAGCTCCCCCCACCCAGCTTTTCTCCTAGCTATCAGACTGAAGTATGCGATAGTCAACAACTACAAATATGTGTGGCTGCAAAGCAAATTTACATGGGAGGCGAAAACAATCGAGTTGCCATGGTGTGCTTAGATCATGAAACGTGAATGTCAGAGTGATTATGCATCAGCCCTCCATATGCTTTCTCAGTATCTCGTGTTTACTAGCCTGAATTTTCAAGGTTGCTAAGCTATATCAGGAGTAGCTGCTAAGAGAAATCCTCAATAGTGGCTCAGGTGACATCACTTTGCTTCCTTCGTGCCATGGTTATTGGGATGGCTTTGTAAACATTTCATGGCTGGTATGTATGGTATCACGTCCATGAGACTGTGTTATTGCCATGAACAAGGGATCTAGTGGAAAATTAGTTTCCTGAAATATGTGAATACTCAAGGCCTATAGCCAAAGATAGGGCTCTTTATTGCTAGTTAATATGCAATTCTTCACCTTTGCATTTCCTGGTCATGAGCAATTTTGCCATCTCAGTTTTCTTTTCTTTGCAGTCTCTCTCTCCCCTGCCCCAGCTGTGCTTTCCCTCTATTCTTTGGACTCTACTTTCTTCGGCGGGTTGGCACTGCTTTCTCAGGACCTTTCCTTTCCAAACCCCCATTTCTTCCATATCGCCTTTCCTGCTGCCTGCCATGCTTGTTTCTGGGCTATGAGCTGCTGAGCCAATGGCAGTCAGAGACATTTCTGCTTTCTGTGATGTTAGAGCAACTAAGTCAGTCACTGCCAGGCACATCATAAACCACAAAGTCCCCTTAATCACACTAAAATGTAGATATCCTGCAATATCTGAGGATTCATTAACTAAGTTATAACACATCACTGTTAAGTACTGCTAGAGCTCCTGTATGCCATCACTCAGAATTCTACCATGCATATGTAATGTCTATATGGCACATGAAAAATTCCACCAGCCATGGAGCTTCAGCAAACTTTATAATGGGCATGCATGACTCCTTACTGCCCTTTGATGCATATGCAAGCAAACAGTTCATGAACCTCCCACTACCTGATGAAAATTCATGGATGTTCATTGCAAGGTCCAAGGTGGTGAGTCAACCTCACTTCATCATTAATACTAACACTAAAATAATTGTTGCTTTCTACTGTTAACCCTCTTCCACTCCCCGCATTCCTGGCAGCTCAACACAATATGAAGGACATGCAGCTGCCTGGCTTATCAAAATCTAGGGAGCTACTGTGAAACCCAAAACAAACCGTGAATGGTGTAACACAAATGCCTCACACCTCTTAGGACAATAGGGGCTAGAACAAGGCTATTGCAACTCTCATAACTGCTCCCATTGCAGGTCCTTCCCTTCACACAATTTACTTATATAAAAAAGAGGGGGATGGAACTACTTTTGGGACAACCTTGAGGAGGCAATACCACAACATGATGTGAGCTGGGGGAGCAACATTAAATTTCATATGGGACATTAATTCAGTGTGAGCCAGCTCTGCTATATAAAGCACCAGCCAAACATTATGTTCCCTTTTAAGGCAGCTTCACCGCCCCCCCAAGCAATATTTAGCAAGCCAGTTGGGGACTTGTCTAAGTTAATTCCAACATCACCCTGACACCAAGACATAACTAAAAGAAGAAAACTCCTGCCAGCTCATATGTTAGGACAGAATCCTGCACAGCTGTTTACGACTTAGAAGGCAGAATGTCCCTAATAGTAAACAGCAGCATATCCCTCCCACAGTTCAGGCCAGTGTTTGTCATTTAAATGTTTGAAGTGACTCATGTGAATGGGGACGAGAGACAAAATGTACAGCATCTAATTGACATATAATTGAGAAATGAGACACGGCAATTCTATGCACAAGTGCTTTCTTGGTAATGTTCTGTGGTATTTCACAAATTTAGTCACAAGGCATCCTTGTAGGCTCACATGACAGCTTGACAAATGGGATGTTTCTTTGGGAAGAAGGGAGGGAGGGACGTGGAAGGCAGCTTGACTCTGTTTATTATGCAAGTTGCCTGTGAGTTTACTCCTTCCTTTTAAGGGATATGGCAGTGGTTTTTAATGAGCTACCCATGTACAGTGTGCACTGTCAGGCTATTTCATCTAGATGCATGCCCAAACTGCAGATTATGGAATAGGAGGAAACATGCTTCTTTCATAGTATTAAAACGCAGGGTCAGGCAATGAAATTGATTCATTGGCAGGGTTAACACAGGCAAAAGGAGGTATTCCTTCACAAAGTGAATAATTAACATAGGATTCAAAGCAACAAGATGCAGGGATCTGCTTAGACCAGTGGGGCCTGCAACAAAATGTTGTCATGTAAAGGTAAAGGGACCCCTGACCATTAGGTCCAGTCGTGGCCGACTCTGGGGTTGTGACGCTCATCTCACTTTATTGGCCGAGGGAGCTGGCGTACAGCTTCCAGGTCATGTGGGCAGCATGACTAAGCTGCTTCTGGCGAACCAGAAGGTGCACGGAAACGCCGTTTACCTTCCCGCCAGAGTGGTACCTATTTATCTACTTGCACTTTGACATGCTTTCGAACTGCTAGGTTGGCAGGAACAGGGACCGAGCACCAGGAGCTCACCCTGTTGCGGGGATTCGAACTGCCGACCTTCTGATCGGCAAGTCCTAGGCTCTGTGGTTTAACCCACAGCGCCACCCGCATCCCAAAATGTTGTCATGTAGTGCACTTCTTTTCAAGGTTAGAGCCTGCCAGCCAAGCCCTCTTCCAGGAACACCATTCCATACTGCTCCCAGTTGCCATTCCACCAATGGACATTCAGCATCCTGAGGCCACTGACTATGGGCAGTACTAACTAGATGGTTTTGGTAGTGTTGGGGTTTCCCTTTTAAGATTTCCCCTTAGGGAAATATTTTTGTACTTTTGGAAACCTTGGGTTTGCTTCCAAGCCTGCTGCTCCCTCCCTCTTATTCATCAGTGGCCCCATTTAGGGTACAATCCTGATAATAATAATAATAATAATAATAATAATAATAATAATAATAATAATAATGATGATGTTATTTATACACCAGCCACTCTGGGGAGCTTCCAACGCATACAAAAACATAATAAAATGTCAGACATTAAAAACTTCCCAATACAGGGCTGCTTTCAGATCTCTTATAAAAGTTGTGTAGTTCTTATCTCCTATCAGTTGAGGAAGACAGGTGTATCAACAGCTCTCAGCTTTGATAGTTGAAAGTTACCATGTTAAGAGGCAGTAGACCTCTGAACACCAGATGTGGAGGGCAGACCACATGGGAGGGCTGTTGCCTTCATGCCCTTTCTCATCATCTGGCCAGCTGTTGATGTAAACAAAATGCTGGACAAAATGAACCTTTGGCCTGACCCAGAAGGACCACTCTTGTGTTCTTAGGCACCTAGATTTGAATATGAAGAGTAGAATCCTTGGCCACGCATGAAGAGATTCCAGATCCATGAAATGACATGTTAGCACATCTATACTAAGCAACCCCCTCCTCACAGGATAAATAAACTTGGGTAGAGGCTTGCGCCTGCTAGCAACTTTGCTGGTGCACACACTACCCATGCTGCCTGGCACCCACATGTTCAGAATGAGTGTAAAAGCAGAATGTGTGCAAACTGCTGTACATGTGTACAGCTTGGTTTGTGGGGCAATCAGGGTTCCCAATTCTGTGAAGGAGCCCCATGTGCATTTGTCTCTGGGCAAGGAGACCACTTTCACAATCACCCTGAACATGCAGAGTTTAAGAAGCAATGCTAGAAGGCATTCTGCTGCTGTTCCTCACCCACCACCCCCAGAATGTACAGATAGAGGGAACATATGCACACCTGGGGGGGGGGGAGGTCACGTGGTTCTTATGACTGTACATTGCAATTCAGCTAACCCTCCCCAGGATCCATTTCTTTACACCCTTAGGTATTCTGTGGCAACAAAACCTACTTCCATTTCCCCCCATTGGGGTAAGTCTTAAGGGGAGGGAAAGAAGGAAATTGGAGTTTTTCCCTGATTATTTTCTTGTTTTTTTGACAGTGCCTTTACATCTCTAGAGAGGACTGGCTTATCTCAAATAAGTTGCTTGCCTGTGGATTTCCTTTAAAATACCCCATTTTCTTTTCACAATGACCTTCTGAGGTTGGCATAACAGGGACTTACTGAAGGCTACCCCAAAAACATGACTGAATAGATGTTTGAACCTGGATTTTCCCAGCCCAGGGAAATGCCACCCTCCTGTACCACATTGACTACCAAGACAATGGATTCAATGGTTTTGAGACTTGTAGTTGCATGACATGTTTCTCTTATGTGGTATATTCTAGAATAATATAAGTGAAAAGCAAAACCTCTCCCTGCCCCAAGGAACACAAAAATCTAAAATAACATAACATTCTGCCATGTATTCCCTCTCCTATCATTGATCATGGTGTCAGAAAAATGAAACGGGTGATGACATCACATTGTGCATTGTAGAATGCTATAGGTTGCCATGAGGAGTACAAAATATACACAAAGTAGTGCGTCTAGCAACATCTAGTTCCACTTCAAGAAAAGAGAGCAATAACCAAACAAGTTAAAAGCTAACAGAGAGAGAGAAGGGGAGAGAGAGAGAGGGAAATAATATATTTGCTTTGGCATGTTAAGAATGCAGAGCTGGGATGTTTAAGATCTTTATGTTCGCCCATGCCGAGGCTAAAAGTCACCTACTCTTGTTATGTCTGTCAGTAAACACTGGACTAGAGCTCAAAGAATTCCTTATTTCTAGATAAAACAATGTAAAACGCATACTGTACTTTCACCAGCAGTCTCTGGAGCACAAGTGCTCTGAAGCTGGCCCAATTATATTTATACGACAGCAGCCAAACGCGAAACCAAACCGCAATGTGTATTTTGGATCTGTAAGCAAAAATGCCCTTTGACAGGATCCCATAAAGAGAAAAAGAGAGAGACACCCCTCCAGCTTTTTTAACGTGGGAGCCGTTCTTTTCCCCACAACACAGCAAAGCCATTTAACAATATCCACATACGCACTACTTTTAAATGACATGCGACACGACTCCAGTTTGGCAGAGAAGCCAAAGCTTCACCTGGGGCGACTGAGTCCCGAATGTCATTTACTGCTCTTTCAGGAGGAGGGGGAAAGAAGCATTAGAACAACAAAACAAAACATTCCCAGAAAATTCCGTAAAAGAGAAATAAAGGAAGAATGGGGAATGATTTTTCCTTACCCTCATTGTTTTCTGTAGTATGTACATAAGCTTGTAGTGTTATGTTGATCCCGGTGGCTTTCTAAAAGAGGTAACCCTTAGCCGAGCATCGCAGTTCGAGCCTGAGAGGAGAAAACGAGAAAGCTCTCTGGCTTCAGCTCTCCTTCCCGCCAGCTCAGATCTCAAAAACAGCTCCAGTTGATCTGAGCAAAACCAGAAAGCCTGCGAGCTTCCCAGACGAGCTCTGACGTCAGCAGCTGGCTTGGCTTGCCGTTGGCTGAGAGGAAGCTTGTCTGATTCAAAAGGAGTGGAGTTTACTACTACAGCTGCCTTTTGTGCGCCGAGAGTGCCAGCTTTGAAAGGAAAAGCCCACCCTCTGCTTCCCTTTCTGAAAAGCTTTCCAACAGGTTGGGTCGCATGGGAATACTATTCCCCACTCACCCTTCAGCTCTGCTTTCTCGGAGATCGAAAGGGCTGGGCTGCAAAGATGAGGAACTTACTTGAATGATCTGGAGTTTTTATTTTGAAAAAAATAAAACACCCAAGGTCGTGTGTGGAGCAGTCAGGGTATTTCTAGCCAGTTTCACAGAACCGACTCTGTTTCTCTAAATAGTTCCTCGTTGTTTCGAACAACGGCTTTTTGAGTTATTTCTTGTCAGAAGGGGAATTCTGACAGATAGTAACGGTAAACACTGACAAACAGACCCTTTGCATGAGTGCCAAATCGTGGATTGTGTACTTGTGATTTGGATGACTATTATTATTATTATTCATTTATGTAGCATTATCAGGGCACATGGCTCCTTACAAAGTTTTACAAGCAACAAATAGTATGATCATCCAGGAATCCAAACAGACTGAATTAACAGATACACAGCACACTCTACATTGCCATCAACTTCACATTACTTCAATAGGACGCTAGCAGCTGTGGAAAAATTCCCCAGATCCTAATAATTAAAACAGTGTTCTCATCCCCAGCTAAAACCTAACAAACTTTTGCTTACATTCATCCTGTTTCCTTTGCCTCCCTTCCTTCCCTTTGTTGTCTTCCGCATTGTGTATATTTAGAATGTGAGCTTCTTGGGGTGGAGACTCACCCTTCCCCACTTGCTAACATGCTTCTACTCCTACTCTTATAACAATGGTCGTAATTAGTAAATAATAATAAAATAATAATAATAATAAAACAATTACTGTCTGTCATGTTAGTATGCTTACAATAGCTCTTTATTGTCCAACACATTTTGCCCAGCTAATAGGGTTAACTGCTGTCCTGTCCTGGAATAATTTATGGGTTAAAGGGCAGGTACTGTATCTGTATCCCTCTGATTTTTTCCGCAAGTAGCCATGTCTTTTGGTCTTAATTTGTTACCTCTTTTTCCAGTATTTAGACATATCAAATATAGAAGAGGCTTGTTTTAAAACTGAATGAATGTTCTAGCTCATTTAGGTTTCATTATTTGTGTTCAGGTGTAGGAAATGCAAAAGACAATTTAAAAGCTGATTGCGAAAACAGTTCTTAGATGCACCACTCCCTGCCCCCATGACCCTTTCCCCCCTGGCCCTTCATTGCTGTGTTGAAATATGCACGAGATTACTCACATGGTTAATTGTTAAATGCAACACAGTCACATCTGACTTCAAAAGAGGAAATTTCCCCAAAATGAAGTTGAAAGAGAAAGTTAAGAAGGGTCAGATGTCTCCAAAATGCTTCAGGGTTATTGAAAACTACAATATTAGAAGTTCAGTTAGAATGGTTACCACCAATCAAGAAATGTACCACCAGGACCAAGGGGATGTGGTTTGCAAGCAGAGTGAAGGAACTGTTAGAAGCAAAGAAGGCTATCTTCAGAAAGTCTTGTCCAAATGAGGAAACAAACTTTGGCAAAAGAAGTGGAAGCAGACAGTATGAGATGGGGGAAACGAAATGTGAGGCGCGCATAGTTATGAACAAGCAAACATAAAGACCAACAACAAAAAATCATTATATACATTAGTAGCCAGAGATAAGCTAGGGAGGTGCTTCAGCCTTTAGACGACAAGTAGGTCAAAGGTATATTGAAGGAAAAGAAGATTGCAGAGAAGCTGGGTGAATACTTTTACAATGGACAATATAGTTCAGATCCCTGTGCCTGAACTAACTTTCACAGGAAGGAGAGTCTGAAGAATTGTGGTGATAAGAGAAAGTGTTCTAGGCCTTAGTGGCAAAATAAAAACGGAAAATCACCAGCTTCAGATAGCATTTGCCAAAGTGTTTTTAAGTAACTCAAATGTGAAATTGCTGATACTGTTAACAAAAAGATTTAATGTGTCTCTAAGATCGGCCTCTATAAAGGAAAGTGGCCATCAGGATGCCAGTTTTTAAAAAGTGATCTGGGGGAATCCAAGAAATAACATCCAGTTAGTTTCATGTGTCTTCCAGGAAAGCATATGAAGAACAAGTCTTGCTGAAGCAGAACCAGCATGGCTTTTGCAAATGTAAGCCCTGTTTCACTAACCTCTTAGGGTGCTTTGAGAGTATTAACAAGCGTACAGATAGAGGTGATCCAATTGATATTTGTTCTTGGACTTTCAAAAAGCTTTTGACGAAGTACCTCACTGAAGAATTTTGAAGAAATTCTAATAATTTATTTATCTACTTGTTCTGGAGGATCAACAAGAATGAATTAAGTGTGCATTTCTGGCATCCCCCCCTTAAGTATTATGATTGTATTATTTATATTGCATTATGAAAGAAGAGAAAAGAATACAGTATTACCTAAATTGTTTGGGACCCATATGCTTCAAAGAGCACCTTCTTCCAAAGTTCCTCTTCACATGCTCCATTCATCACCTGAGAAATCACCTGAATCCCAGGGGGCGGCAAAATGGAGCAGAGTCCTTTTTGTGGGATGCACCTTGTGGAAAGTCCTCTTGGTTTAGATTTACCAAGCCCGAACACTTTGTGGGCTAAAGCCTGGTTTAGGATGGAAAACCTCCATCCTCTCGTTCTTATTAATATTTTAAGACTGTTTTCCTTTATAGCTTCACTCAGTTTGGGGAGCTTTATGAATGGATGTTTTTTTGTTGATTTTTGTTTTTAAATTAAGGTTTATTTGTCAATTTGGTTTGTGTGTATATTTTATTGCTATTGGCAGCTTTGAATTTCTTTTTGCAGGAGGCAGGAGAAGGATATAAATTTATGAAAGAGACACCAATCATTTAGCTATATTTGGTTTAAAGGCAAGTATGACTAAGATTTTTTTCATTTTCTTTTTTTTTTTTTAGTCTAATTCCCGTTGCTAAAACTGGGCTACTCGGGACATCGCTCCAATTTTGTAACCTGGTTGTAGCAATTTTGTAACCTGGTTGTAGCAATTACTTCCCACCTTGCTTGTAAGAATGTATATATTTCAATGTATTTAGAAACACTTACATTTTGGCCTCCACTGCTCTACACCTAGTGCCTGCCTTGTGCCTCTTGAAAGCAGCTGTGTATAATAACAATGGCGAACATGCCTAATAAGAATGACTAACCTGCGGCTTAGGCCCTTTTCTAAACAAACCTTGGAAAGAACTAATTTCTACGAGCTTTTCATCTTGAATGTTGACGGGTGGTTAGGGACAAGGTTGTGTATTGCTCTTTCCACACTCTGTTACAAAGGTCATGGCAGTTCATCTCCCAAGAACCTCTGTCAACATTTGAGGCTTTCCTTGCATGGTGATAAGGACGTTTCTATCAAGGTAGCTGAGGAAACAACGGGCTTTTCCCTCACAAGCACATTTCCAGTATCTTATCCCTGGTGTTTTCTGTGTATGGCTAGGAGTAGTCAAAGTGTTACCTTCCAGATGTTGTTGACTTATAACTCCCATCAGTCAGCACAGCCAAAGTCAGGGGTGATGGGCAGAGGTGTATCTAAGATCCCTTATGCAGTTGACAAGGATCTGTATTGCCCCCCCTAAAAAATCACTTTACCATAGTAGCCACATTAGAAATCACTACATATTATGTGACCCAAGTAGTCAAAGTGTCTGGAGTGAGGGTGATGTGAGGAGGAATGGCAAGAAAGACAGGAAGAATCTCCTGCGTTTGATCTTTCTGCAACAGCAGTGGCATGTTGCTAAACACATATACATCATAGATGCCGTAGTCTCCAGCGGTCTACCTTCATACCACCTCACCATTTCTCCTACTGCTCAGTTTCCAGCTCTGGTCTAAACTCATGACCTGACACAGATAACTGGAGGCAGATTTCTGGGGTGATTTTTGTGTTCCCCCAGGGCCTGCACCCCCAGAGAGTGCCGGCTTCTCCAACCCCTAGGTACACCTCTGGTGATGGGAATTGTAGTCCAACAACTTTAGTGCATTTAATATGTGTGTACTGTCTGCAAGCAGGGACGCGGGTGGCGCTGTGGGTAAAAGCCTCAGCGCCTAGGGCTTGCCGATCGAAAGGTCGGCAGTTCGAATCCCCGCAGCGGGGTGCGCTCCCGTTGCTCGGTCCCAGCGCCTGCCAACCTAGCAGTTCGAAAGCACCCTCGGGTGCAAGTAGATAAATAGGGACCGCTTTCTAGCGGGAAGGTAAACGGCGTTTCCGTGTGCAGCTCTGGCTCGCCAGAGCAGCGATGTCACGCTGGCCACGTGACCCGGAAGTGTCTTCGGACAGCGCTGGCCCCTGGCCTCTTGAGTGAGATGGGCGCACAACCCCAGAGTCTGGCAAGACTGGCCCGTACGGGCAGGGGTACCTTTACCTTTACCTTTACTGTCTGCAAGAAGAAGTACAAGTCTGACTTTGGCTTAGATTGTGGATTGATAAAATATTTGACCCAAACCTCTGTATTTTAAAGAACAGTGTAACGGAAACAAATAACCAAGCATGGTTTGGGTGAAAGGTTGGTAAAGCTCCCCTTAGATACCTAGATTTTACATGGCTTTACTTAGAAGTGTCTGGAAATGTGTAAAGGAAGCACACAATAAAAGCCATCATCGTCAATTGACCGTAAACCAGTTTGCCCCCCAGCCAAGATGGGGTACATTTCAAAGTTGTGGGTTAAACCACAGAGCCTAGGACTTTCAGGAAAGAACATGACTTCAGTTTGGTTTGAGAGGAGTATTGCAAATCTCTCCTTTTGCTGCTTGCCTTGAACTGCCAAAGCAGGGAGGTTTTTATGCACCTGGCTGGCTAGTAGGCTTGCCAAACAACCAGCAGGAAACTGGCCTGGCCAGATGTTATCTGTGTTGTTTTTACTAGCAGGCCAGTTGGTTTGTAGCTGTGCACTTTGGGGTTTTCCAGGGTTTTGCTGCTGTTCTCCTTTGCAAGCCATTCTCTGTTTTGTCTTGGTAAAATGCAAATAATATTTCAGTTATAGGTTAGACGGTGATGCTTATACTATGGTCAAGGCTGCCATTCAGGTTGCATTCTTCCAACTGCTGAGAATATTTTACAGTTCCTATTTCCTTTATCTACTCCAAACCCTTCCAAAAATGACAGTTTTGTCATTTTTATGGTGTGAAACTGAAACTGATTCATTCATAGTCGCTAATGACAGAGTTTATCACAGCTGGCCAAAAAGTGTGACCCTATCCATATTTATCCATAAAGCTAAAATCACATATAGTCAAAACACAGGGGGTTCAATGGTGGGTGGGATTACCAGTCTTTTTTCCTGGATGCCCACCCCCCTTTCACCCCCTTTTAATTCTCTCCCCGCCCCAGCCAGCACATAAAGATGAACATGCACAGGTTAAAGGCATGTAAAGTGTGGGCATACTGTATTAAAAAATAAGTCTTGTGATGTTTAATGTGTCTTAAGCATAATCCTATATGCACTTACTTAGAAGTAAGATCCACTGAACGATGTGGTACTTATTTCTGAGTAAACAGGCATAAGAATTACAGCTCAGACACAAGACCAATGCGCTCCATTTGCACTGCAGTATGTGTTATGTACACATAGCTCTATAAATAGCACTCAGTTTGACACATAAAATTTTTGGGAAGAGAAACTGTTCAAAAGTATTTTATCCTACTCAACAAGTCTGAGCGGGGCTTCCTTCTTACTTTAGACTAAGCACTTTTACATAAAATTGTGAAGGCGGGGGTCAAAGGGAACTGTGTTAATTTAAAGAGTCAAAAACAAACGAAGAACCGGATTACAGTGCGCTGCAACCGATTTACTTAAAGACACTTGGATAAATTGCATACCTGATTCCTACAGGACAGCAACAAGTAATTACAAAGGCACCAATTTACATTCTTCTGAATCATGTTAATTACAAGGGAAGTAGCTTTGACATATGCCATTTACATCCTCTTAGTAAGTTCTTTCAGTAATGTTTAGGTTCATTACATGTACATTGCTCTTTAAGAAGAGTTCGCAGAACATCATGCATGCTACAACCACTTGAAGAATTCACATTTTTTTGGATTCCTATATGAAATGACCTGATGCACACATCTCAGACCAATGCGTGCATTGGAACTTAAGTTATCCACCATATTTCACATTTCTCCAAGTGTAATGACATTGTTCTGGAAAGTATCAAAATATGGATTTTGAGAGCAAAGGCCCATTTTAATGCATATTCTCGGAGAAAAATACACCACATGCCAACCCTTGACACCACCCCTGATTTTGAGAAGGGTTTGTTGTTGTTTTTTAAATGCAGATTAATGCGGAAATTGAAATAAATTATGGGTGAAAACTTGTGACGTGGTCTAGAAACATAGAGATTCATCCTTCCCTAATACATGTGGAATGAAATGCTGTTCTGAAAAAGAAGTTTGGTGCGGAAGGAGTGAGGAAATAAGGAAGGAATAATGAGGGCAGGCCACAGAAAAGACATGATCTTTCTCACTCTGTAAATAGCAAATAATGAGACTTCTAGCTTACTAGTGATTTAAGTCACTCATGTACAGTAGCAAAAAGGTTGGGGAGCATCTAAGGAAAAACAGTCTTCTTATCATAGAGGATCTTTCACCTCAGATTTGTACAGGAGGAACACATTGCTGGAAACATTGCTTGGAAACATTGCTGAAAGTGCCTTATTGGAATGCAGTGATGTGGTAAACCAGTGGAGGGGATGACATGCTGGATTGCCTTTCTTATGTAACAGCACAACCTGTACACAAAGGGAGGTATTCTTGGAATGTTCATACTCAGCATGCTTTATGAGCTTAGTATTACCTCAGGCCTCCCAGTTAGAAGGTGTGGTACAGAGGCGTGAAGCAGAAACCCTCAGTTAATTTCAACATATTAGATACTCCATTGCAAACCAGATTGGCCACAACTGTGGTGCAGGCAACTTCTGCAACAAGTGCTTAAAAGCAGTTTACTGAATCTTCAGTCAGGCTACAGCCAATACCTTCCTAGGCATCTTTGGATCTAGTTGCAATAGTTTTCAAGCTTCCCTCCTTGCAGAGAGCCTTTCACGTCGGTTTCGTTTGTCATGAAAATCCAAAACCCTGCAGAACATTGTGGGCTGCTTTCAAATGTCATCCTCAGCTTATGTGGGGCATTGAAAGTGTCTTGTTTATGAAACTGGATTCTACAATGTGCAAATTGAGAGGGTACTCTGGAATTGCAAAGGAAGGCTAATAGGAGCATGCCATCTTACTTTTAGGAAAGCTTGCTTGCCATTACTCACATTACTTCAGGAACCCCTGAAAAGTGTCTGAAGATCAAAGGGTTTCTACAACAAAATTTGAAAATCATTGGAGCAGTATAAAATGGGCCCAGCATCTTTAATGTAGAAACTGAGCTTTTATCTCATGATGTTACATATTTTGCTATAAACTAAGCTGGAAATAGGGGCGCGGGTGGCGTTGTGGGTTAAACCACAGAGCCTAGGACTTGCCAATCAGAAAGTCGGCGGTTCAAATCCCCACAATGGGGTGAGCTCCTGTTTCTTGGTCCCTGCTCCTGCCAACCTAGCAGTTTGAAAGCACGTCAAAGTGCAAGTAGATAAATAGGTACCGCTCTGGCGCGAAGGTAAACGGCATTTCAGTGCACTGCTCTGGTTCGCCAGAAGTGGCTTAGTCATTCTGGCCACATGACCCAGAAGCTGTACGCCGGCTCCATCAGCCAATAAAGCGAGAAGAGCACTGCAACCCCAGAGTCGGTCACGACTGGACCTAATGGTCAGGTGTCCCTTTACCCTTTACCTTTAAGCTGGAAATAATAATAATGACAATAATTTCTAGTTTGTTTTATTGTACTGTTTGAAATCAGGCCCACAGGCAGAGGTTTTGTAATAGAGATGGCATAGTGCTAACTGTTGAGAGTCATCCTGGAAAGAGTGAGATTGGAGTGGGGATTGTTTTTTCAAATAAGAAATAACAAAGCCCAAATACATGTAGTCCAGTTTAAGTCAATAAAATACAACTTTGAATCCTCCTAAAGATAGATAATTATTCCCCAGTGCTTTTGCAATAACTAACCAGAATGCTAGAAGCAAGGAGCAAATTTACTCCATTGTTCCTGAGAGAAAAATAATTTTGCTGATCTTTGAATCTGGGTAGAGAATGCTCTTTAATATTGCAGTGTTCATATAATCACTTAAGAGTGCATTCCTATGTAGCCATAGGGCAGACTGGATCTTCACCTTGGATGTTGAAGACCAAACTTCAGTGTTGAAGCCTACTTCTTCACAACCACCAGCATCCCTCTGAAGTTCTGGCCCAACTGACATCACACTTCTGGCATCAGTAGGGCCAGAAAAGGGACATTCTGGGGACATTCTGGATCTAACAACTGGAGGAAGGTTTAGACACCTCTGAGCATCTCTAAACCTCTCCCCCGCCTCTTTCCCCTCCTGCTGGAAATAATGGGATGGAAACAGACAATCCTCACACCCAAAATTAATACTTTAAGGCTCAGAAACAACTGAGGTATGCAGACTGTTCTTCCATCCTCACTTCCACTCTGCTGGCTTGAGACCAGAAGGGGTTTGCATTAGGTGGTAGAACTGCCTTCAAATTTACACCTCTGACACGTTGGTATTACACCCTCAAAAATTGATTATAAATTTTGAGTATGGCAACTGAAACACTATGCTACAAACTATCCTCTCAATTGTAAATAGTATGCTTGTTATTTTACTGATGATACTAAACACGTCCTTTCTTTAGAAACCTCAGAGTTGTTTACATGGGATATATGTCATCTTCCATCTAGGCACTGACCAGGTTCCATACTCATTGAGTGCTTCCACATACGTAGTGTTGTGCACTGTGCACTGGTTTATTGTGAGGTCCACAGCTCTTATTTGAAACTGCACCACATCAAACAAGCATACTATATGGGGAGGTGATGCAGAAGTTTTGGAATTTGCAAAACGGGGTGGTTGTTCAGTTTGCCTGTTATCTCTACGCAGCGAAGTAACAAAGCCATTTAATGCAGCAAACACATCTTTTAAAAATTCATTTTTTTATGCATTCATACGGAGCACGTGGCAATTCACGAGAATGTTTTTATGCGAGTGAATTTTATTGAGTCTATTACGAGTTTAAATGCTGCAAGCTCTGTGCTGGTTTGTGACCTTGTCATGTGCGAGTGCAATGGTAAACAAGCTTATTCAAAACTGGGCTGGATTAAGTTTAGGGTATCAGTTCTTAGTGTTCTTGTTTATCGCTACTGGGTTGCTTCGGCAGGGAGGGGCTCTTTTCAGTTGGCAAACAAAGCCTGACACAAACAAGAGAGGCACGCAGGGTGAGGTGGCAGCATGGAACGTGCAGGAAATGCCCTCCAGGAGCAATTAGCAGCAGGTAGCTAAGTATTCAGCCTCAGAGGGCACCTAGGAGAGATACCTCTGTATATTATAAAGTTTCATGACATTATTAGTATTTGAATCTGAATTATGCATAATGATAATGCAGTCCTATGTATATTTACCAGTGAGGGGGAACTCCCACTGAATTTGAGCTTCCTCCTAAGTAAAAAATACATTTAATTGGCCGGCGCAAAACAAACAGTGTGAATAAAGGACGTGTCTTTTAACAATAGGAATTAAGGGCACATTCGCTTGACAAATGGAAAGATGGTTTTCAAAGCTGCCAAGGACCTCAAGCAGGGAATCCTGGGAACTGTAGTTCTGTGAAACAGCTCAGGGTCACTCCTAATCATAACTAGTTCCAAGTTCATTTACATTTTCAGTGCAAAAGATACTTTTATTTTAAAGGAAAAGCCTTCATTTAAAAAATTTAACCTCCCAGTTCCTTTAAAAAAATAAAAAAATTGTTACCCATCTGTTACTTTAAATGTTCTGTTTTTAATTTAGTAAAAGGTACATTATATGTAGATTTTTTAAAAAAATAAATTTTAGAAAAGAATTCACTGTGGATTTTGTATAATAAATGTTAAGATTTAGTATAATAAGATGCAGTAATGGTCTCAATGAGGCAGTAACTTAATTTAGCTCTTCTCAGTCAGCTGTGAATATGAGAGCTATCAGTAAAAATCAGGTTTGTGGGTTCTGTGGCCATATCAACAGAGTTTAGTCAGTTTAGCAGTCATTCCTTCTTCCCCTTGGGATCCTGGCACCAGAGGTTCTGTGAGGGGATCTCTTAAAGACTGTCAACACCCTCACTAAACTCAATTTCCCAGGATTCTGCAGGGGAAGCCATTGATTGTTAAAATGACTGGGGCTTTTTTATAGTATAGGATGATATGCCCTTACAGTGTGAGCCAATCAGTGGCTAGTCAGAAGTGAATATACATATGTGAATGTTCTGTATTCACTGGAGCATGCACTCAAGGCAGTGTAAACAGGACTGTGAGCCACGTAAGACTGTAATCCAACTCCCTGCTGGCAGCAGCAGAGCTCTGATAGAGTAACATAACCACTACCATACCCTCCAAGTATCCTGATTTTCTAGTCCTGAAATTACAGAAACCATCCCAGCTTCTGATTTGATCCTGGAATGTCTCCATTTCCCCTGCCAGTGCTGTTGTCAAGCTAGGGGAGGAAGATGAGCCAGCGCTTGTCCCTACATGTAGCAGTGGTGGCAGTAGCACAAAGGAGCACCCCGTTGCCTCTCCATGGCCTACTCCCTTGAACCAAAAACAAACCCCTGTGTTGCAATAAGAACCAGTCACAACAATACAAACATAAGACATAGGCTAATAGTAGAGAATATATAATAGAATAATGATATCATTCAAATTATAGGAATAAGCCAATCAGAGTTCATATGTACAATATAACAGAGTGGTGTAGCTGCTGATCAACTATTAACTATGAAGAAGAAGAAGAAGAAGAAGAAGAGGAGGAGGAGGAGGAGGAGGAGGAGGAGGAGGAGGAGGAGGAGGAGTTTGAATTTGATATCCCGCTTTATCACTACCCAAAGGAGTCTCAAAGCGGCTAACATTCTCCTTTCCCTTCCTCCCTCACAACAAACACTCTGTGAGGTGAGTGGGGCTGAGAGACTTCAAAGAAGTGTGACTGGCCCAAGGTCACCCAGCAGCTGCATGTGGAGGAGCGGGGAAGCGAACCCGGTTCCCCAGATTACGAGACTACCGCTCTTAACAACTACACCACACTGGCCTACGTGTTGTGATTGTCCTCCTCCTTTGGGCAGCTGGAGAGTGGGCAAGGAGGAGGAGAGGCCGTGGCCCCCCAGACTGATGTGACGTGCTGGCTCTGAGAGGCAGGTAGAGGGCAGGGTTGCCCTGGGCAGGAAGAAAGGGGGAGCAGAAGGAGTCTTGATTTTTTTTTAATAAAAGAAAATGCTTTGTGCGTCCATGTCAAATCTTGTCCCTTTCTAAAATTTATTCATTGGTGTGTGTTTTTCTTTTTGCAAATCTACCAAAGAATAAAATAAAATAAAATCGGGATCATTGTCTGCTGTGTCCCATTGGTGTAGTGGTGTGGCACTCTCACTACTTGCTACTGGAAATGCTGTACAGGTAGCGGTGGCTGTGAATGCTCTCAGTAGCACATTTCCCCCCACATGGGACTGGAGTATGAATTATTAGTCCCTGCATCCTTAGTTGGAAAGTGATGCTATCCCATTCCTGCTTGGGAGGAGGCTTTGTGAATAGTATCTGAGACATCACTTCTCTACCAAGGATGCTGGGATATAATTCTAGTCCCAGTTCTGGGGGCAGGAGGAGGAGGAAAGGAAGAGATGGTTTTCAGGGACAAATGCAACCTCTGCTTTCTCTTCACTTCCTACATTTTTTCCATGCTGGGGCAGGGAGCTTGGGAGGCAATGGCTCACAGACTGAACACAGTTCTGCTTGCATCAGGCTGCAAGCCATCCTATGTTCCCCTTGTTCCTTCTTGTGAACATTTGTGGAGGGGTGTGTGTGTGTTTGGCTCTCCTCAAATGCGTGCGACTTTCCTACTAAAATTGTACCAGCGTAGCTGAATGTGCAAAACCCCTTATGTCAAGATGCAAGCACATGAATGTTTCAGCAAATCGGCAGAGACAACACAAATGTCTGCTGATGTCAGTCTTTAAAGTGGTATTTTGGGATGTTTATAAGCTTCCTCTTATTTAACAACAACATTCCCTTTGAAAGCTTTTCAAGCCACA
This sequence comes from Podarcis gaigeae, assembly GCF_964106915.1. Taxonomy (NCBI): domain Eukaryota; kingdom Metazoa; phylum Chordata; class Lepidosauria; order Squamata; family Lacertidae; genus Podarcis; species Podarcis gaigeae. The sequence goes on from NC_139681.1 coordinate 21,704,796, forward strand.
AGACATCAGAAGCAGCAATATGTTAAAGAAAACTAAAAACAACAAGGCTAGCAAGTCAGTTTAATAGTTCTGGCAGGCAACAGCAAAGCAACTTTCTTTATTTTCCCAGGTTAGATTTAAGCTGTTGCTTTCTTGTATAATTTTGAAGGATCCCATGTGTGAAAGTGACCATGAGACAGGCACAAACTGATAAAACTTAGGCACATGAGCCTTACGTTTACTAATACAACAATTTCAGAGCAAACCTCAGCCATGAAAGTTTCCAAAACACTGACCTGAGTCATTGCTTAACTCCATTTGCAGAAAATCTCCTTAGAGGTGAGATTCTCTTGCTCTGAAAGGATCAAATGCATTTATAAAACTCATATTTTGCAGTGCATCTCTGGCTTGATTGGCCATATTCACAAAGTTCTGGAAACAGCTTTGCCTTTTCTGGATATGTGTTCCAGCGATATACAGTATTAAAATCTTAGCAAATAATGCTTTTAAAATAGCAACAACTTTTTGCATCTCTGCTCTCTTTCTGGCAATAGTGCTAAATACTTACACCATGTCTTCTAAGGTATCCTGCCTGAAAGACATGCAAATCAGCCATCCTTTCCAACTGCTTCTACTGTATGCTGCCCATTTAGTTAGATGCAATGTCTTGTGATCTTTACAAACAGTTTATTTTAAAAAGTTTTCAGAGCAGTCTGCCAGTTTGGCATATATACTAATAAACACAAGGCTACCTCTGACTTTCCAAACAAGAGGTAATCCAATAAACAGATTATAGCATCCTGATTATTGTATTCTTGTCTATTTCCAGAACTCCTTACCCATGTCCAATTCCAGTGCATACAATACAAGCATCCCTTTGCAATAGTGTACAAGCAACAGTTGCCACCAGTGGCTTGATGCACCTTGTGATGTTTCCATGGGATGACAGTGCCGTAAACAATCATCTTACAACTAATTTTGACTATTAAACAGCAGAGACTACCCAGTTTGCAAATAGTGGCTGATGGCTGCTACAAAAGTTGGCTGCCTTCCCCTCTCTCTGCCCAATGGTGGAAAGAACCATGGAGTTCCAGGCACTCACCCAGGGTCTGTGGTCCTTTAGGGAATTGAGATATGGCAGAGACTGTCATAGTTTTAAGAAATATGGTTGATTCATCTATTTACACCTTCAGTCTGCATAGAGGGAGTCCAGATCTTACAGCATGGTGATTTCAAGAGGGACTTGTATCCCACAGCAGTGCAGCCATGGAGTCCAAGGCATCTCTCCTAGCCTACCTGCAGCCAACCTGCCCAACATGGATCCCAGTCCTTCTTCCTTTTCCTTCTTCCAAGCAACCCTTGCTAAAGACTCTTCCTATCACCTCATACCCAATAACCCTCGCAACCTTCCAAACCCCTGTCTCTGGGCAGGGGGAAAGACATTTTTCTTGCCTTACCAATAGCCCTCAGTGGCCCTATATTGTTTCTTAATGGCCCTAGCTTGGCCAGGTCATTTTGCATAGGCTTACCCAGGAATTACTCTGCAGTTTGTATTTCTCCCTTCACATCCCAAATAATCAAAATCCTGCCATTTATTAATTTCTTGGGGTTTGGGGTGGGGAACAGGTCCCTCTTCCAAATCTATAACATGGCTAACATTGATCAGTGACCAATAGCTTCTCCTGTAACACAAAAGAGAGCTGTGTGGATGAAAAGTTTTTTTCCTTTCCAAGATCTGAATGGCTGATGCTGCTGGTAAACTTCCATAGATATTATCTGTGCGACAATGATGATCATACATTTCTCAACAGCCTCTGATAGCTTATGCAGGAAACCTTCCTTTGTGTGGCGCACTGTGATAATGACCCATGGACATAAGGGATGGATAATGACTGAGCAGAGCTCTTGAGCCAGGGCTCAGATAAAAAGTTGAAGGAAATCTTATCCAGATGCATCCTTTTACAGTTACAATCAATCTGAACCACCTTCCTGTCTCGGTCCCAGCCCTTTTCACAAAATATACACGGTTCCTCCAACCCAAATAATACATGAGACTAATGTTCTTTTCACATGTAGCTACAGCTACAGACATGTTATCCAAATGTGTCTTGAAATACGGACACCTGCAGACAAAATTATTATTCTGCTGAACATCAAACATCTCATTTAGAGGGAGAGGAGAGTGGGGATTTCTCACCCAGCCGCCTTTGTTTGACACCACATATTATGATTCCTCAGAGTCAGGAGTACATATACTGCTGATGGCAACTTTTCACACCACATAATCACAAGAAAATCCTTCCCCCCCCCCCCATGGAGCGCATTGCATTTTTGCAATTTAATCTTGAATATACCCAAGAGTGTATCGTCAAACCTTTATAGAAATCCCACTCATTACCAGAATGCTCACTGCTCCTCTGCCACCATGGAGACATGAAATTATACCTCTGCACAGCGTTCAACAATTGTCATCAAATATATGTAGAGCTACTTTCAAGGGCAGACCTCCACAGTATACTTATCACAGGTATTAATGTCCCCCACATTTTCTATGTAATTAATAGCACCTGTAAATATATACGATGCCCTCTGATAGGGTCTCCATAATGCCAGCATCACCACCCTGTAAGGAACATGAGTTCTGCCATGGAGATGCCCCATGACTCAAATAAGTGGGCATATTTATTATTGTTATCTACCCAGAGGCAATGGAGGCAAGTTCTCCTGTGAAGGTGTAATGTATATTTGTAGCAGACTATCCCTCTAGCAGGAATTGCTGATCACTGTCCCATGTGAAAAAGGACCCAATTGCATCCTTTCTGTAAAGAACATTCCAAGTTCTGGACTTGGCCTATTCACTGGACTACTGGCTGCTTCTGGGCAGGAAGTTGTATATGAAAGCTTCCTGTGTCAACTCACTGGTGCTTTGCTTCCTCAGAAGGATCTACCTGAGCTCTTGTGTTCCTGGTCTTGCCTTCAGTACTCCCTGGTAGCTCACTCTCTGATCCTGATTGCCCTTCCTTTCCTGTCTTCAGACACCTTCCCATGATCCAGCCCTGATTCCTAGAAAATGTCAAGACCAAATCTTACCCCAAAATGCACAAGCTATAAATTAGAACCCCCTTTTTTTTACCTGTTTCAAAGCTGCCTGTTGACATGTGTTTTGTTAATTGAAGCAGTGTTGAGATATCAAAAGATAGAAATGTGGCATATGTCTGTTTAAACAAATTACTCATCTCCAACGTATACAGAAGCCCCCCTTCCAAACTTTCTTTCATATTTGTTCTGCTCGGTACTGATGTTTCTGCAAAAAAGCTAATCCATTATTCATCAACACCTCTGATTTTGGCCTAAAATCTGAATTAGAGATAATTGGAATCTCTTCCATTGTTTATGTTCACACATCAAGGATCATCTAGTCAGTGCTGTTATGCTTCATGTACTGAAGCTAATCTAATTTTTTTGAAAAACGGTTTCCATAATGGAATTGTTGCATTTAGGCTTGCATCTGTCACCAAACGAAATTTAGAATTTGAATCAGTGAAGATGGTGGAAATAATCTCATTGGTGTTAATGGGATTTGCATCAGCATCATGACTGGATCAGTACAGGAGGCTATAAAAAGACAACAAATGTTATGGCACCCGAGTGCCTAAGCTTTTGTAGGCTACTACTTGTTTGATCAAGTGTATAAAGTGGACCGGGATTGTTATGTTTTATTATGTGCATCCTTTCTCTCCAGGGAGCATAGAGCAACATATCCAGGGGTTATCCCACTTTTATGCCCAGTGAAGTAAGGGAAGCCGCCCACATTGGTTCATGACTGAGCATCTCTCAGGTCTATCTATTATACCAGAGATGTTCAGACTTCATCCCTGCCAAGGAAATCCTGCACATCTGCTACACAACCTGTGTGAGGTACAGAGAATTCTTGGGGAAGAGGTTATGTGTTTTGTGCATTCTGTCAATGCCAATTGCTGGCCAAATGTGTTGAGACTCACTGGTACTACATGATAAGTACATGAGCTGATAAATTCATGCAATACAAGGGAAGGGAACCTGTGGTCCTCCAGATGTTGTTGGACCACATTTCCCATCAACCCTACTCACTGGCCATGCTAATGAAAGTTTTAATCAAAACCATTGGGAGGGCCACCATTTCCCCATCCCTGCTGTAGGAAAAGACCAGTAGTATTTGAGAAACTGCTTTTCAGTAAAGTTTGTTCACCATTACTGATCTTGATCAGCTACTGAGAAAACTCAGGGTCCCCTACAATACAGCTTGGAAACCACTTCACCCCACTAAGCTGGCTCTCTGTGTCCTGCACATACATACTGTAGACAAAAGGGTGGAATGACTAGCAAGGTGAGAACTACAGAGAGCAGAATCTACTCTGATTAGCAAATGGTTACAAAACTGGAGTGATCCTGAGCACATGATCCTGTAAGCTGTTGCCCTATGACCTTTTTGTTTTAGTTGTGGGCTATCATTTGCATCTCAAGCTAAGTATGTTGATGGCTTGCACAACAGCACTTCACTCAGAATCAGCTCAGTGAACGGTATCCATACCAACCAAGACTATATGCCCATAAGCTATACCAGCAAAGCTGCACCCTTCCCCCTTCCAACTCTGTACACACATATGTGCCATTCCAGGAATCTTAAGATTTGACAATAAAAGGCTATTACCTTTTTCCAAGAGCATATTATTTGAAGAGACAAGGCAAATGCCTCTGTCGCCCACTCAAAACTTCAATTCCTGCTATTACAAAAGAGAATCACCTCTCTCACCTCTTGTTCTCTCTAGTTTCTCTGGTTAGACAACTGAAAAGGGGATAGCCATTAGAATTTTATTGATTCACTATTTCTGTATGGGTACACATAGCCTTTCTGTGCATGGTCCTTTTCAGATAACTTTTAAAGGAGAAGAAATAAAGAAAACTTCTTAGAACAAGTCACAAAGACAGAAAACTCATTCTCCAATTTTCCAGGCTCAGTCTCTTCCTCTAAAAGAAATACTTTGCTTCTATTGGATTTTCTTCTGCTAATGTTAAATGTGCACATTGTATGATTGTGTGATATTTGGAACTGGCAGTGCACCATTTCTCTGTTTTTACACTGGTGCAAGCATCCTTGATTGCAGCAAAGTTGTTGGCACCTGTCTATCTTGAGACACAATGGAGTACATCTCTGGGGGTCAAGTCAAAACTGCTGTGTTAACAGGACCAAAGTGACCTCCCCGGGGTGCAAGCCTGGGTAGTGTGCATGGAGGCCCTGGGCTGCCCAGATGGCAAGACCCCCCTCTTGGCAGACCAATTCATTTGGCACCAGCATGGCTGCATGGCCGCTGGAATGAGGTGTATAATGTGCCATCCATCAGTCTTAGGGCCTCCACTCCAGGTTTGGTAGGGTTTGCTCCTTAGCCTTTTCTTCTTCCAAAGATGTCCCTCAAGGCTGTGGAGGTTTAGGGTCAGTTTTCCTTCTCCTAAGTGGGCTGTTTTCCAAGGCTGACAAGCCTCATCAAAATAAAGGAGAAGAATATAGGATGCAACAGTTCATGGGGGTACACTAGGCAGTTTCTGCTATTGGACTAAGTACTTCCTCTGAATAGAGAAGCAGCTGCACTATGGCTCAATAGTCTGGTTCTGAAGTTATGCAAGCGGTGTGATTATTGCTCCCCATAGCTGCTTTCCACCCTGCTCCTGTAATGGATGAAGGATATGTTTATGCAGCTAAAAGCTCATCAGCATCACCTTCTTAACTCAGCCTTTGTTGTTGGTGTGGTTCTTCTCATGTGATCCTGCATCTCTTTGTGGTTCACCCATTCCTACATTACTGGAGTGATGTGGAACCTAGGACCTGGTTTTCTGTATCAACTGGTTCGTCTTGTTGTTTCCAACAGCGGCTAGTCTGGTGCCTCCCCTGTTGATTGTCTCAATATGGAATACAGAGGTATACTACCGGTACTTCTGAATTTTAAAGCATCCATAGCTAAAAACAAGTTGATAGACCTTTCTCCATGATTCTGTCTACTCCTTTAAAATGTCATTGAGGACGGCGCTCATTGCCACATCATGTGGCAGTGAATTCCATAAGTTAAGTAAGTATACATTTGGGAAGGGGGAATTAAGCATGCAAGGCCAGACTACACATTGATGTAAAATATAGTTTGATCCTTGTTTGCTGACACTATTGCAGAATAGGGCTCTAAGCTGCTTTTGGTAGGTTGACCCCCAGATATTTTATTTCCTGACCTCTATGAATACTCCCACACACACTTCATTTCCAGCAGATCTAGGGAAAAACATTAAACATTAAAATCTCAAACAGGATGCTGACCATCTAGGCTGTTGACATTCTTAGATAACCCCTCTCTCGCTAACTAGACTTAATCTAAGAATGCCAGCTGCCTAGATGGTGAGCTTCCTGTTTGAGAAATTGACTAGAGCTTCAACAGGAAGGCTTGCCAAGTCTGCTGAAAAGTCAGTCTCCATGGACAGACTGAAGACCTATTGGATTCATCGACCTCTGGGGAAGCACCATCCTGGCAGATCCCTCACCCTGTGGGACTCAGACAAATGGGACTTGGGCATGGCTAAGTTTTGCTGAAAATATAGCCCATTTCAACTGACTAATGTTTATGTAATTTCTGCTGATGAAATTATCTGAGAGGGAAAACTATTTCTATATGTATCACCACTTTTCTCTCAAATCTCCCTTGAGGTTCTGCCACCACCAGATGCCAGAAAAAAGAAAAGGGGGGGGGGGACACCAGTTGGATCATGTCTCTAAAATCTAACATTTTTCAATGCTCCTGTTAAAATAAGTATTTATGCTATTGTTTGTTCTCTTGAAGGCATTAATGCTCATTGCCAAGATTACAGAAAATATTGTAGACATCAGTGCTTCTGCATCCCTTTAAAGGGCTGGTATGTGATGTTATATTACAATGGATTTGCAAATGCAGAGCAGTGGCTATAAACACTTACTCAAGGGACTATTCATGTCTCAGCCCATCTGAAACTGGCGCACTCAGAGAATGTGGGTTTTATATAAACAAGCTATATATAGATAAATGCAGCTTGTCCTTGACTCTTCTCCTTTCTCCTGTGAGGTTTTTGGAAGTCGGTGTGGTACGTACACCCTTCAGGATTGCATGTAAGCTTTGGCACTGAGGGTTGAGAGATGTGAGCACTGTGAGGAGTAGTAGTAGTAGTAGTAGTAGTAGTAGTAGTAGTAGTAATAACAATAATTTTATTATTTATACACTGCCCATCTAGTTGGGTTGCCCCAGCCATTCTGGGCAGCTTCCAACACACATAAAAACATAATAAAATATCAAACATTAAAAGTAATGCAAGTAAACCCGTTATGCTTTCTGGGTTCAGAAAGTAACATTTTTGGTGTTTAAAGCACTCTCTCAATTCGGATCTTAAAGCACTTTTAAGGGTATTGCTCCTTAATTTAGCACCAGTTTTAAGGCAGTGCAGGTGCCCCCACCCACACTGCACAGGGCACTGAGCCAAGGGGGCACAAACTTGAGAAGATCCATAATTGAGAAAATCCACTTTTGGCCTTGCACAGGGCATTAAAGATTGCCAAAGTCTGCCCCTGCCTTAACATCTCCCTGTTAAGTTGCAAACTCTGGAATCTGCACCAGTTCCCTGACTTAACCCTGTATTTCCCCTTTGGCTAATGGCAGGTCCCATTTGGACTGAGGCAGTGGTATGGGATCCTAGGGTTAGAGTCCCCTACTCCATGCCCACAGTAGCCCCAATCCAAATCGGGAGCCCCTGCAGATGCTTTTTCTACAATAAAAATACAGCAAGCATTCCAACCACATATATAGTGTGCCCTCAGACTTCCATGCATTACATACCAGCAAACAGAGGTTTGGCAGTTAATACACATTAATCTGTGTACTCACTCTGGTTTATTTTTCACCCAGCGTGCTCCACAACTGATTTGGAAATTGTGTACACACAATGTTAACTACAATCTACATCTACCTTTTTTTGTTTTTTGTTTTAAATGAAATACTACGCTTTGATGCATGTTACTCTGAGCCAGTGCCAATACAAATGGGAAAAAAAGTTATGTTTGAAGTGGCCCTTAGACCCGCCCCAACTGATACAGGAATACAGCGGTACCTCTGGTTAAGAACTTAATTTGTTCTGGAGGTCTGTTCTTAACCTGAAACTGTTCTTAACCTGAAGCACCACTTTAGCTAATGGGGCCTCCCGCTACTGCACGATTTCTGTTCTCATCCTGAAGCAAAGTTCTTAACCCGAGGTAATATTTCTGGGTTAGCGAAGTCTGTAACCTGAAGCGTATGTAACCTGAAGCGTATGTAACCCGAGGTACCACTGTAATAACACCAGTCTATTTTTTGTGGGCTGTTTTAAGAATTACTGCGTAACGAGCTTAAAACACTCTGAACACTTGAAATGTGCCGCATAAACATTAAATAGTATTATTTTCAAGGTGCAGTTTACCAAGGCTTCCTTCTTAGCTATTGCCATGGGTGATGTCAGAGGGTGGGAGGGCAAGCGCCCCCCAAAGGAGCTCCCCACACTTGCCTCCTCCATTTTTGGACTCCTGTCATTAACATATACTACTATTTTTCTTCCAGAGACCTTAACATGTAGTAGCAGGACACAACTCCCTCACTTCTGTGTCCCCCGAAAATTTATTTCTTTTGCTGCCACCAGCTATCATAAAAGCTCTTGGAATTAATATGCTCATCACCTTTAACAGTGATACTGTTTTAGTTGCTGGGGGTGGGAAATAACATTCACAAATCTAGAAGGAAGAGTCTTCCTGTCTTTTGTCCTGAGGAATCCCTGTGTGCCATAGTTAGAGCAGTAACTAGAGGGTGGGGGAGTTTAAATCTTGGAAATCCCCCCAGAAACATGGCACGAGCACACAGCAAGACAGGCTCCCATTTAGTCTGATTCTTTAGCCTCAAGCAAAACTACGTACAGAACAACCGTTCAACACAGAGACAAATAACTGCTTACCTTTCTGGCTACCTCCTCCAGCCAAATATCTGTCCTACAGATTATCTAGGACCACCCGGCGAAGTTTTTCTGCAGCTCATCCTTCCTGCCAACCTGCTAGCAACTTCAGGTTCTTGTTTTGCAAAAAGGAGCAGGCAAGCAGCAGGCTCTAAGCCAAGTCAGGGAGCTGAACGGCTTTTCCTGCTGGCATGTGTTCAGTGGATCTGAAGTCATTAACGAGAGAGGAATCTGTCCACCTTCTGAAATCTCCTAAGGCTTCTCGCCCAGGCGCACTATCTGCAAATCTCTCTGGTTCTCTCTCTCTCTCCTCCCCTCCCCGCTGTAATTTTGCACAGTTTTCCTCCGCCCCTGCCAAATCAAACGCGACGAAATGGCAATTTTCCTTGCTTACTACACTTGTTGATTCAGGAATGTTGTCTTTTGTTGCCACTTTTTTCTGCCTCAAAGAAGGAAAAATGTCTTACACTGTGGGAGAAGCTTGGGAAAGGAAAAAAAGGGCTGAAAATAACGCTCTACAGTGCCACCCTATGCACGTTTACTCAGATGTAAGTTTCACGGATTTCCATAGCTCTCTAGATTGTGGGGTTGCAGCCTAAAACCACGACCAAGAGTATTTGTATAACATGGTTACGTGGGGGAAAGGGCACATTCTAAGATTTTATTCGTGCTTTGGGCTTCTGATATTCCTTCAAAGTTAAGCTACTGCAACAGCTTTTATGATGCAAATGTAGCGAGCGAAGACAGCGTCATGGGAACAGATTTTGGGATTTTGGTGGTTAACCTATTGAGTAGGTAATAAGTAAAAAAGGCTAAATAAATCGGGGTTCCCCCATTTGGAAGCATTTCTCCCCATTTCCCAATTTGTAAGACCTGCCTATCAAAGGTAGGCAAGCTATATCCTTTGAGTGGCGAGCTATATACTTCTGTAATAAATATACAAGCAGATAGTTTTAAAAAATTGATCCTCCTGTCAGAATTTCTCATTGATCCTTCAAGAGGGAAATCTGTTTGATGTAAGGTTCAGGAGTGTGGGTTAGTTCCCAGGCAGTGCAATCCTCGGCTTACACAGTCTCGCTTACTCCGAATCCGGCGTGCTCCCACCACTGGTGTTTGAAGCCAAATACGCACGATGTTAGCCACAATCAATCCGTCTCTTGCAGCTTCTTGTTTGATGTGCTTTCTCTCAGAGAAGCTTGTGTCTGATTAGAAAATGGAAGCTGTGGTTAAGCTGAGGTGTGTACAGTCCAGGCAGCCATTGCACACGTGAGGATGATCGCTCACGCACAGAGGGCAGCTTCAGTGAATTAGAACTGGGCGTGGGGAAAGGGGCATCAAGGGGAAATATCCTTGTCCCTTTTTAAGCACATAACCCCCCCTAACTGCATTTATTCAGAAGTAAATTCCACTTTTTTCTTCCCCCACACCTTTTGATTTCCCTTTTGATTTAATCTTCTTCTTGTCTGTGTTTTGAGTTTTGCTTTTCTCAAGGGATTTTTACTTATTTCATTTAATAGCCATAGCCTGCCTTATCAATTATTACTTTATAAGAATCATTTTGTGTGGCTGTTTCATATACAATACTGTCTAGTGTACACACTAACCCATTTGTAAAACAAAAATGTGTTGTTGTTTTCTGAATAAGGACTTACTCATTCTTGTCCTCATGAAGCTTTTGTTCTAGAGTGATTCCAGATGGTGGCATCAACAAGGGTGGATGTGGTTACTTGATGCACATTTGACACCCCCCTCCTTTATTAGATTATCCGCACCTTCCCCTCCCTGCACGTGCCCCAGGTGAATGAAGAAAGAAGAGGTGATTGTGACTTTACTGTGGGCCCCCACACAATAGCATTAGGCAGGTGTGGACCCCCCCCCACATTGTTGGGACGACCCCCACCCCACATCTGTTTTCAAATGCAGGGTAATACAAAATCAATTTGCAATGAACTTTTATTTTTTGGAATGAAACCAGTTTCTCAACAATATATTTTCAGGAGCAAAAAATATGCGGATGTTGTGTGGATGACAGACAAAAATCATTCTCTATTGTTTCTAGAATAAAATGGTGGGTGTATATTAGGGATGGGTGATAAGTCGATATATTGTCCCAAACTGGATTGAAGTCCATATTGTGATATTGGTTTCATAATGTTTGACCTGCTTACTTTATTGGGGCTCAATAAAGCAAACTCATTGTTGCAACCCTTACAGACTGGGGGTGCTCTGATGTGCACAATAATTTACAATGTAAAATTCAGAACAAACAAAACGAAAGAGAGGAAACTAGATCCTTTTTAGTTCTTTTTTCCCATCCCTGCAAACCAACTTTAAAGATGCCTAGCATAAAAACCTCTGGACCTATTTCTAATTTGTCAGGTTTCCTTCCCATGTTTATTTCCCAATAACAATGTGTTATGGGAAGCTTTGTTTTTTGACTTGGTTTTGGCCTCAAACCCCAAGCCAAATCAGGCAGCCTTCAGATCAAGGCATGCTGTTTTCTGAAGTGCCACATCAAGTCTGAACCAAATCTTGAGGTCATTGCATACCTGCTACTTGTAGAAATCCCCTTTTAATGAAAGGTGAGCTGTCAGGAAGCAGAATTGTGTGCCCAGTACTACACATTTGTTCCCCAGAGCCCTGGAGAATTGTGGTATAGACATATCCTGAGTTACATCTTGCTTAACTCAGCAATTTAACAATTCATAACATTTCCCCCCTAGGTTTATGTGGTCAGTTTGTTTTCACAATGGGAAGAATGTAAGAAACAGCTTCATTTTCTGGTGGGGGTACCATGCATTAACTGAGTTTGTTTTCTTCCATGGCTCCAAGTAGGCTCAAAATGTCATCTCTGACTGTGCATAATGTGCCATTTTGTTACTGCTAAAACTAGTACTGTGTCCTTCCCACAACATTTACTTAGTGCTAAGAAAATAACACATTTACACATGCTGAGATGAAATTTCGGCCAGACACTTTTGCATTGTGTCTCTGCACCCTTTCTGTAAAAATTAAGCAACATCTTCAGCTTATTAACAATGGTCTCTGGTGAAGGCCCTCATTCTAGTAAGTGGAAGAATGTCCTTGAAAATTTGAATGCATGGGCCCACAGTCTAGATTAATTCAATCTGGAGTGTGGCCACTCTGTTTGTTTTATGTAGGAGACTATACAGAGATTGAACAACTCTAAAATTTTATTTCGACTTTTTGGGGGAAATGCTGTTAATTGATTGGGGCCCCATTTCATATCTACACTTAATGACATATAAAGGATGCCACGTTTGTATATCAAATAAGCAGTTATCATGCCTGTTCCAGGGGTTGTTTTCGAGTGCAGCTGTACCTCTTTAGGAACCAAAGACAGCTGACAACAGCTATGTCTTTTCAATGAAATATCACATCCTTCAGTGAACCATGGACTTTTTTGTTGTTGAATGTACACAAACAATGTGAAAAGGCTAAAGCAGAAGGCAACCATTTCTTTGTTTTAGTCTTAGCCCATAATAAAAATGGCATTAAAACAAGGTAATAACAGGAGCTAATAAAAGTACTAAGCGTATTTCTAATACAACAAGCCCTTAAATCAAACTCTGTTATGTATTGACCAGAGCCAAGGGAAGGGAAGTCATTTGGCTGGAGCTGGTGGGAGTCATAGTCTAAAACACCTGTGATCTTTCCACAATATAGCTAAAACATTTTATGGACATTCAGAATGATAGGGTAGTGAAACTGCATGGGTAGCCAATGAGGTACCCTAGAGGTTGTTGGACTCCCATCATCCCTCACCACTGTCCAGGCTGACTAAGACTGATTTGGAGTCCAGCAGCATCTAGATTGTGCCATGTTGACTTCCCGCTGTTATAATACTTTTACTAATTATACTCTGCCCATCCTAGACAGCATCTTAAAAAGTAGAGACATCACCTTGCCAACAAAGGTCCATATAGTAAAAGTTATGGTTTTCCCAGTAGTGATGTATGGAAGTGAGAGCTGGACCATACAGAAGGCTGATTGCCGAAGAATTGATGCTTTTGAATTATAATGCTGGAGGAGACTCTTGAGAGTCCCATGGACTGCAAGAAGATCAAACCTCCCCATTCTTAAGGAAATCAGCCCTGAGTGCTCACTGGAAGGACAGATACTGAAGCTGAGGCTCCAATACTTTGGCCACCTCATGAGAAGAGAAGACTCCCTGGAAAAGACCCTGATGTTGGGAAAGATGGAGGGCACAAGGAGAAGGGAACGATAGAGAATGAGATGGTTGGATAGTGTCTTCGAAGCTACCAGCATGAGTTTGATCAAACTGCGGGAGGCAATGGAAGACAGAAGTGCCTGGCGTGCTCTGGTCCATGGGGTCACGAAGAGTCGGACACGACTAAACGACTAAACAACAACTCTGCCCATCTGACTGGGTTGCTCTGGGTGGCTTTAAGCATATATAAAAACACAAGAAAACATTAAACATTAATAAAACTTCCCTATACAGGGCTGCCTTCAGACAGCTCAGGGGTCAGATAACACCATACCTTCCAACATTTATCTGATGAAAATAGGGATGTCCTAAGGAAAAGTGGGACATTTCAGGACCCAATCAGAAACCGGGATGGCTTCTGTAAATCCAGGACTGTTCCTGGAAAATAGGGACACTTGGAGGGTCTGCTAAGGTAGGTGAAGACATTGCCTTATAGATTGCTAGCAATGTGAGACAGCTTTCACTCCCATGTTGGTACATAAACACAGCGTACTATGTTTACTTTGGAATTTGCCAGAGGGGCCAAATCTTTTTGGACGTGTACATTATCCTCCTTTTAAATTCAAGTTTTGCGTATCTGCCCTGAAGCCAGTAAAATAATCTAGCGAGAAGCCATGCAATTAGACCATCTGCCAAACCCTCTGCAGCCACGATATGTAAATCGACATGCTAAATTGGCTTTGCTCCAATAAACAAAATTTTGGAAGCTTAAACCAAGAAAAGCAATAGCATTCTGTGGTTTTAATTATACGGTGTGTAACATCTCCCTGGTGGACTTAAGGCCTCTGTCCAAGACCATCAGCTGGGGGTGGTTGTTTTGTGTGCTGAGCTGCTAGCAGCAGTTCCTGCATCCAAACTTGCCACTTCAAAATCCAAAATATAAAATGCAAGTCTAACAGCTCAATTATGATGCCTACATTAACAAATTTGGGCAAATTCCTAAACCTCATCTAGGACAAGATGAACACAAACTAAGATTATAGATATGCTGAAGATGCTTTCAGGTAATTAATTCACCCTTAGTGTTTTAAAGTCTCTATTATATGGACCTTGTCTGATCTGTCTATCCTTCCTTGTACACATCTGAAAATGTTGGTGTCTAGAGTTTTGCTTCTTCTGAATCATACCAGCTCTTATATTCTAGCTACATGGAAGTCAGGGTGTAGGGATTTTCTCCTACCGTGGAGTACTTGACTAAGGAAGTATCTTATTCTATTAACTTCCTAAAGACCATAGTTGGTAACCTCCCCCTCTGCCTCTTTGTAAATTTAAATAATAGACAAGAAGACTAGCAAGTAATTTTTAAAGGGGGGGATACAAATTTGATATCACGTTATTAGACTAAATAAAATTGTCAATATGGTCTCCCATTTTCTAAAGAACCGTTTTAACGGTGGAAATCCCCCCCCTCCACACACACAAAAAAAACCCCAATGAAAGTGACATTTTAGTTGCTATCAAGCTATTATGGCTGAACTTCAATTCTCAGCTCAGACCTACATCGTTGTGGTGGGAAGTCTATAATCCAAAGCCAGTGCTGGACTTAATAATGACAATACTAAGTGTTTACTTCAGGCTTCCCAATGTGATGCGCCCCAGATGTTTTGGAGTACAACTCTCATTATTCCTGACACTGGCCATTGTAATACGAAACATCTGCAGAGCACGCACCAAGCTGCGGAAGACTGATTCCCATTGTGCATTTGGACTGATCAAAGCACTCTGCGTGCATCAGATGTGGGGAACGTTTGTCAGCCTGAGGCCTGTAGGCCCTTGTGGGGAACCTTCTAGGGACTTCATGACATTTTTGTCTGGGGCCAAAGTCAAGAGCGGCTGAAGCAATCGCACATTTCAGCTACCCCAAACCAGAGGTTTCTACAGACACACACATTTATGTCTCTGTCCTCCATCTAAGCAAGCAAGCAGACATTCCAGCTAGGCAAGAGCACTCGAGGTGGGACTGGAGAAGAAAGGGGTGGCCTGAGGGGGCCATGTTGTAGGGAGAGTCCCAAAGGCAGCCACACAGAGAGCCCTGGGAGGTCACATTCTCTGGTCCTGACACTGAGGAAACCCTGTTAGGCAAGACAGTATCGCCTCCATAATGCAGATGGCACTTTCACAGGTTTTTTTTAAAAATATAGCTTTTATGAACGATTTTCTTGGGTTACAAAAGTACATACATTGTCTCTATTTTCAGATCATAACGACCTTTCTACAGATCAGTTATATTCAATGTGAGACATTAATGTTGTATGCAGTAGGAAGTTGGGGAGAAGAGAGGCAGGGAGAGAAACCGGGGGAGAGGGGGTAGTAAACTTTCATTGTTTTACATAGTATATGTGCAAAGCTCTTGTGTCAGCGTCGCGTGGGTAGGTTCTCTTTCTATTCATTTATTAGTTGTCATTGGCATTGAGAGAGGCTGGGGGGCACAGAGCATGGTTGGTTGCCTTCAGTTGACTAAATTTTGTGTGTGTGTGTGTGTGTGTGTGTGTGTGTGTGTGTGTGTAGCCATATCAGTTCATATGCTGTCAGTGGCTTATTGTTGTTTTCTTGTTGGGCTGTGTGTGTAACAAAGGGGAGCCACACAGGGGTGAAGACGTCCTCTTCTATTTCTCCCTGTGTCAGTTTCGGTTTGTTGGTTAGCTTTTCTAGTAAGGCAGTTTCCCATACAGTTTGGTACCAGTGGTCCATGTTCACTCCTGAGCGCTCCCTCCAGTGTCTAGCTATGATACTGTGGGCTGCTAAGAGTAGGTGGCTTATAGTTGAGTGTGAAATATGAACTTTAGGTGCTACACTACCTTGCCCGTATGCTACTGAAACCGGTGAGAGCTGGATTCTGATTCTCTCGGCCTGCATGAAGCTCATTGGGTGGCTTTGCCCAAGCCACTGTCTGTCAGGCTAACTTACCTCACAAGGGTGTGTTCCTCCTTTGAGGAAAGGTGCAATACAAATGTGATAAATATAAAATAAACACGGCATAGGCAACAATATTAAAGAAAGCAATAAATGCTAGTCCAGGAGGGTGCTTGATGCGAAATGTTTTCTGTGGTTTCTATGGTGACTGATTAGACTGCCTGGTGACTAACAGCATGAAAGAGTGCTGCTGACTGAGAATAGTTGATTCCCATGGATTCTGGGCATTGCATGCAGACTAGGTATTTGTTATCTGGAGTGATGTGTTTGTGTGTGTTAGTTCAGCCTGTAGGTACCTACCTACATGCTTATCTAGTTTAGTTTGAGCTTGAAATAGGAGTGCTTCTAGGACCAAAATGCTTCCTGCATTTTCTAAATTATACGCGCGCACACACACACACACACA
Source organism: Podarcis gaigeae (assembly GCF_964106915.1). Lineage (NCBI taxonomy): Eukaryota > Metazoa > Chordata > Lepidosauria > Squamata > Lacertidae > Podarcis > Podarcis gaigeae. Next base: position 21,721,364 of record NC_139681.1, read on the forward strand.
CACACACACACAAACACGCAATGCTGTAACCTAATTCTCCCCTTTGTATTCCATAACATGTTTTGGAGAAACCCCAAATTAGATATAAAAGTTACCTTGAGGCTGTGATATGTAATCTCAGTTGAAAACCACGGGGGTGATACCCTGATCATAAGGACACTTTATGCTTTCTGACCTCAGACCTCCACTTTGCAGCCTGCTTGACCAAATCCTGCGCTGAACATACGGGTCACACTGCAAATACACAGGTCCTGGAGTGGAGCCATAGTCCTCTCCTCTTTTTCACCTGGCTGCCCCAGTAAGGGCACTTGTAGGTATCTATCCAGCTTGCTTCCATACACATTTTGTCTCTTTCCCCTTGAGGAAACTTGACATTCAAGCTTCTGCTTTATTTCTCCTCAGCTTTCTCAGCTAAGCCCACTGTGAAGAGCAACTCTAAGAGGCATATCAAAAGCCCCTGAGGATGAATGAGTTTGTGCTGCATTCAAAACAGAATCTCCCTGTACTGTTTCAAAGCCAAGTTGCATGCTTGAACAGGTTTGTGCAGCAGGTGGATGCAGTGGGGAAATGTATTTCAGACCCACATTTATGATTTCATTTTCCAAGAGCAGGAGGATAAGTTTGGTTTTTGGGGCCAAGTCTGTGGGTTGCAGGAGTGCAGTCATCTTTATTTGCACCTTTGTTTAGCGTATGTGATCCTACATGTTTATAAGGGCTCATCCAGTTTTCCACTCGTTCCCCTGGGAAAACCCCATTTTTACTGCTGAATTGGAGCAAACGTCAGTGGGATTTTCTGCAGACTAATATTTGCACTAAAGGGTGGTTTTTCCCTGGGAAAGTGGTGGGGCAAACAGAAAACCACTTGGACCCATGACCAGAAAGCACAGGACAAGCAAAATACCATTCAGACTTATGGTTTCTAGGCATGGAACAAGCAGAAGTATGGATGAATCCTTAGGAGAGGTTTTTTCTGTCTCGTAGGTGAGCAGGGGTTTAAAATCGTGCTGGATCTGAGAAATACAGCCTGATCCCCTAACCAGCAGAAGTCTCAATGATATTATTATAAAGAATAAAAATATGGACTTGATGACCCTCAAGGTCCCTTCCAACTCTACAATTCCATGATTCAATTTTATGATCTATTGCCTTTCAGCCCCCAAAGGCCACCATTTTAATTAATAACACGGTGCACCCTGATGTGGTGAGGGTTGGTCACCAGGTTTCATGGGTCTACCCCACCAAATGCTGGAGCCTGTTCTGATGCCGAATGAATCTAATCCAGTTGGCTACACCTCCCCCTCAAGTCTCCCCCAGCTCCCCCTTTTTGTCTCCTACATTTTCCATGGGTGGTGGCAGCCCATGATAACTGCCACAATGCTCCCACCAGCACCTCGAATCAAAGTGATGACATCCACTTTCCTTAATAATACCTGGTTCTTTGAGCTCTAACCTTCAACAACTCTGGGAAAGGGAGTTATCATAAAATCGTAGAATTGCAGAGTTGGAAGGGACAACTAGTCCAACTCCAAACAATGCAATAATCTTTTGTCCAAGGCGGGGCTTGAACCTACAACCTCAAGATTAAGAGTCTAATGCTCTACTGACTGAGCTAGAAGGGAAGATGTGAGTGTGTATTGCTCCTGGACTTTGTTATCTGGTGTTCTGCGGGGACATCCTCCATTCACACACGGCAATCTGTCATCTTTCACCCCTTGTCAGTGAACTGCTCAGGTGAGACATCTGAAAGAATCCATAGCATGTCCTTTTTGGTCATATCTGAGCTGGCAGGGTTAGAAGGGAAGCATCTATCATCCCTCCCTCCCACACAACCTCCAATTTCTCTTAATATGCCGGCACAGGAAAGGCCAATTGGAAGTGTGATTGCTGTGAGCGTTTGCCTTATGGTTTGTTATTCCGCAGGTCAAAGGTGAAGGGTTGGGGCATTAATCAGCAAGCACAATGCAGAACAGAGATGCTAAGTGTGTCTAAAAAAAAGGAGCCCGCTGTCATGGGAACAACAGATGAAAGAGAAGCCTTTTCAAGGATAACATTCACAAATGAGACAGCATACCTCAAATGTGCCTTTCAAGACGTGTGCGTGCATGTATGTGTATAATTGTTAATGCTTTAAAAAGAATTGGGAGCCCATCTTTTCAATCAGTTTATACATCTTGCTGCCTGAGGTGAAGCAACAAATGGTTATTACCCCCCTCTCCATCTTCCTGCAAGCCAAGGTGCAAAGTACCAAAGAATAATTATTTTGGCATCCGGGACACAAGTACTCCTCTCACTCCCTGCAAATGCGACTACAGTGGTACCTCGGGTTACAGACGCTTCAGGTTACAGACTCTGCTAACCCAGAAATAGTACCTCAGGTTAAGAACTTTGCTTCAGGATGAGAACAGAAATCACGCGGCGGCAGCAGTGGGAGGCCCCATTAGCTAAAGTGGTACCTCAGGTTAAGAACAGTTTCAGGTTAAGAATGGCCCTCCAGAACAAATTAAATTCTTAACCTGAGGTACCACTGTACTCCTACTCCCACTATTTGCTTCCCTCTCATGACACCCCAAATCAGCTGCAGGAGGCATATTCTCCACTCTGCCTAATGGTAGGGCCAGCCCTAGAAGGTGAAAACTTCAGTGCAGAACCTAACAAATATGCAATAATACATTATTGGGCTGTACCACTTGAAAGCATTATCTGCACACAGACAATTTGGTTTCTGCATCTTATGATGATTCACTTTATATTCCTTTAACTAGAAATAAAAGCTTATTTGTCACACTTGGAGAAGGGACACCCATACTCTTCACCTTTTCTCCCTCCCCACCACATGTGAACAAGATGCAAAACTCAAGATGGAGTTAAGTAGATAAGAGCAGGCTTGGATCGCAAGAGTGACCCAGAGTGCAAAGGAGGCTTAGTTGTCACTCCTACAATGTCTTCAATTGCTCCTCTTTCCCCTATAGAAGTGTATAATTGCCACTGAGGCTTCTGGGAGGAAAGAGTTGCCCTTGAGGATGTTGAAGTAGTGGTTAAACTTGCCTTTCTTGTGGCCTGAAAGGGGGGGCTGCAAATTGCTTCCTGAGATTCAGGGTACCTGCCTCTTTTGGAGTCCTTGTAGTAGCCAAGACACCCTCACACACCACAATGATAAACATTTTGTTGTTCTCAAATTATAAAACTAAGGGAGCAATCCTAGTCCCTGGCTGTGGAGCAGTAGGGCTGGATGAAGCAGCAGAGATTCTCAATCAGCAGAGCCTGAGGCTCTTAATCTCAGGGTTGTGGATTCAAGCTCCACAGTGCACAAAAGATTCTTGCATTGCAGGGGGTTGGACTAGATGACCCTCACGGTCCCTTTCAACTCAAAATTCTATGATTCCATCTCATCCATAGTCCTTCCACATGCACAGGAAAGGGTGTGGGGGTATTTTACCTATTTATTTATTTACTTGCAGTATTTATAGCCCATTCTTCATTGAATATTTTCAATCCCAGAGTGGGGAACAAAGTGATAAAATAAACGGAGAAAAACAACACACAAAAATTATAAACTCACATAAAGAGGTTCAATAAACACAAATTTAACAGTTCTGCCACATTACAGATAGGTAGCCGTGTTGGTCTGCCATAGTCAAAACAAAAAAAATTCCTTCCAGTAGCACCTTAAAGACCAACTAAGTCAGTTCTTGGCATGAGCTTTCGTGTGCATGCACACTTCTTCAGATACCTGAGCTTTCGTGTGCATGCACACTTCTTCAGATATCCCTTAGCTTCTTCAGATCTGAAGAAGTGTGCATGCACACGAAAGCTCATACCAAGAACTGACTTAGTTGGTCTTTAAGGTGCTACTGGAAGGAATTTTTTTTGTTTTGAGTTCTGCCACATGGTAAACTAGCAAAACCACAATAACAAGAATTTAAAATTCCAATTTAACAAAATGCCTAGGTAAAAGCAAACACGAGACATCCAAAGAGATTTAAACAGATGAGAAAAATCAATGGTTCCAGTGCATTGATTCCCACCCCGGTTTTTTAACTTACTTTCTTTACCTCCTCCTCTGCCTTTCACACGAAGAGGACCTACTCTGTGTCTACAGACTCTCTGTGGCTTCTGAGTAACTTAACACCTTTTGCCCCAGCATCCAGCCTCTCACCCTGAGTGGTATGAATTGTTGCCACAAGCATCCACGGAAAACAACAACCACCACCCACAGCACAAACAGAGGGGAAAGAAACACACACACAAAAGGAAGAGGGGATGGCAATAAGCCACAGCTGATGTTTCTCTCTCCTTTTCCATTCCTGAGGAAATTCAGAGGCCTCAGTGTCAGTCAGGCTGCCAGATAGAGATGTGTAGATGGATTTGCAGGTCTCCTCCATCACATCTTTCTTTACCAGATGGTACAAACAGTGTCCAAGGTCTTCCGAAGTCTAATTCATGCACTGCAAGCTCCAGGATACACCATCAATTGTAGCCTGCCAGTGGGCCCTCGGAGCTGGACCTCAGTGTCTGGGCTGAATGATGGGGGTGGAGATGCTCCATCAGGTATACTAGTCCGAGGTCATTTAGGACTTTAAAGGTCAGCACCAACACTTTGAATTGTGATCGGAAAGGTAAAGGTAAAGGTAAAGGTACCCCTGACCGTTAGGTCCAGTCGCAGATAACTTTGGGTTTGTGCACTCCTCTTGCTCTATGGTCTGAGGGAGCTGGCATTGGTCCGCATACAGCTTCCGGGTCATGTGGCCAGCATGACTAAGCCACTTCTGGTGAACCACAGCAGCACATGGAAATGCCGTTTACCTTCCCGCCAGAACAGTACCTATTTATCTACTTGCACTTTGACATGCTTTCAAACTGCTAGGTGGGCAGGAGCTGGGACCGAACAATGGGAGCTCACCCCGTCGCGGGGATTCGAACCGCCGACCTTCTGATTCGCAAGCCACTAGGCTCTGTGGTTTAGACCACAGTGCCACCCGTGTCCCTGATCAGAAATGTACTGGGAGCCAAAGCAAAGCAAAGCAAAGCAAAGCAAAGCAAAGCAAACCAAACCAAACCAAAACCAAACCAGGCTTGCAAATCAGCACTGATGCTTTCAAAAATGCTCCAGAGACTCTCCCTCCTGTCCCCCCTAAATGCGTGGGACTTGGCCTTTTCCCTTTCTCACCTTCTTAATCTCTCAGCCGCTGGGAAGAAAGGGGGCAGTGGGGAAAGACCAGGGCACAACACCACAAGCAGGACCTCTGCTTTCCAAAATAACTTGTGCTCCATTTATCCTTCTCAGTTGGTTGACTGGCCAACTCATATCTAGTCAGAAGTAATTCCCAAAGAGTTCTTTGGGGTTTGGAGGCTGTAGCCGTAGTTGTGCAAAATTCAAGTAAAAGCAAAAATGTGACATCACTCTCTGCTTCTGCGTTGCTTACTGAGAGCTGGTCTAACGTCGCGACAGAACTGTGATCACTCAAGTTTTGCCTTTGACGTGAATTTGCTTAGTGGCCTTGGGCAGGCCCTTCTCTCTCAGAATGCTGATCAGTCTACAGAATCATTCTGAGGACAAGGCAAGGCGGCATGGGGGAGATTTGCAATTGGATCTCTCGACATCTTTGCATTGGTGAAAAGCAGCCAACAGGGCTCCTAGTTGAGATTGGAGTCACGACACGAAAGGCTAAACCTGTCCTGCTTCTCTCTGTTTCCCTGACTTAAATTGTTCCCTTCTGCCTTGGTTGGGTGAGGGGGAAGACAGATGGACTATGTGGGTGTACCAGAAGGAGACAATGCAGCCACATAAAAGTCATAAGGTTTCTGCACCCTCCCCCACATCTCTCCATCCTCTACAAAGGCAAGCAAGAGGCATTAGCACAGAGACATTCAAGCCAGACAAAATATCTTAAAGGTTGAGAGACTGTGGCCCCAGGGAAGTCCCATGGGCCAGCTCAAGGCTGCATTTGGCAAGTGGGCTGGAGGTTCCCTGTGCTTGCTTTTAATTAAGGGGGGGGGAGAGATGTTGGGAAAATGCACTATATAAATGCTAAGTTTGTATCAATGCCTTTTGGGGTTTGATTCACTCAGGCTTGCTGATTTATTGACTGTTTCCGTAGTCTGCTGCCTGTTTCGCTGAAGTTGGAATATTGTAAAATTGGGTTTTATTATATAATGTTTTATCCCTGCTGTGTATTTCTACCCTGGGATCTTTCAATGAAGGGGGAACTATAAATAAGATAGATAGATAGATAGATAGATAGATAGATAGATAGATAGATAGATGATAGATAGATAAGTACATTTCTTGTTTGGGCCAGGGGAATCAACTTTTTGCAAGATAAAGCATTTTATTTTATTATATGAACCAATAAGCTGGCACATTTCTATGCCAGTCACTTGTAGCTTGCGAACTTCATATCTGTAATGCTTCCCACTTTCCTGCTTGGAGGCCATTTTCGCTCACTGCAAGTGAGCCAGATCTCACAAGCCTAAGATAACAAGCCTCAGCTGTGCCTGGAAGTTTTTTCCTTAGATGGATGGCCATCACCATGGATGTTTTAGTGGAGATCTGTACATTGCAAGGGGTTGGACTAGATGACCCTCGGGATCCCTGCCAACTCCACAATTCTGTCATTCTATGATATACAAGTCCTTGCACCTCTGGGGTGCAAAGATCCACCCAGTGCCCCCAAATTTAGTTTAGCCCCCAAATTAACACTACCACACTTATAAGTAAACTTGTAAGTATTCAAAGATGCTGTGGACCCCTCTGCTGCATAGCAGCTCAACACAATACGTACATAATATTTTGATGTAAGAGTTAATTTTGCGTGCATGGCACCATTGAGAATGACAAGTGCTGCTGCTGGCACGGCGCATCTTTGGTAAATAAGCGCATAAAGTCAAAAGTCCTTTAGTGAAACAGTAGGTATGCATTTTGGTAATACCTAGGTATATATGTATTTTGTTTTTCTAGCTTGATCAAAATTATTTATTATTTCATAACAGGTAGATAGTTAAGAGCTTAGGCGGCTTCAGCGGTGGGCGCCTGGCACCCCCCAGAATTTGGTACCTGGGTGCCCTGCAACCCTTGCACCCCTGGGTAAAGACGGTCCTGTCTCCCAGTTCTGTGTCCAAGTGATACATACAAGCGTTGGCCTGGATAAGGCTCTTAATTTTCATGTTAGAAGATTTAGATTCCTATAAGCTTCAATGCTATAGCCTGCTATTGTCTGTTGGATGAATGGATAGATAGATGGCAGTCACAAATATATTTACACCTTGTGCCTAAACAAGAAAGTCAGTCCCAGTGATAGTCACAAAGCTTGCTTTCACATAAAGTATATTTAGGATTCAGAAGACAGCTTAATCAGTGCAAGATGAAACAGACTTATTAAACTTTTAAAAATCATTTCATAAAATCTCTTTTCAAGGGATAATTACATGAATACAAAGCTATTTGAACTATGTTTCTTATCAAATTGTTAATCAAGCCATTTGGGGGGAGGGGACGCAAGAAATGTATAAAGTTTTACAAATACACACAGGTCCCGCTTTATGAACACGGTGCATTCCCTGGTAATCTTTTATCAGGCAAGTGTTTGTTTCATGAGCTGATGATTTCTATTCATTCCTATGAGGAATTTTCTAATGCATTTCCAACCATGGAATCTGCAGTGCATATAGCGAGGTTTAGGGACGAATTTTCGCATAGTGAGACCTGCATAAAGTGGGACCTGCATGTATAAGAAATACTGGAAATTTACATCTGGAAGATGTAAAGGATTTGCACTAGTTATTATATGTGTATACGTATATCATATACAGTAATGCATCTGCATTTGAGTATTGCATCTGAATGCTTGATTTGTCTCTACTGAAAAGCCTGCTTTGCACAGTGATTTGAAAGTTCCCTCTCTCTGATATTATTTCTGTGACGAGTCATACACAAATGTGAGCCCTCACTGGACATTCTTCATTGGAAGATTATATTGTGAAGAAGGGATGTGCATAGACCGCTGATTCACGCTGTGGTGCCACTCTAATGGGCTTTGAAGACGCTCAAACTCAAGACGAAAGGGAGAAACGTGCTAAGAGGAAGGCATGCTTGACAAACCCTCACCATTATCAACTCCTGCCTGGAAACCTATGTCCCTACAGTGGAAAGATGTGTGGGTCCAGAATTGGCCTTCATAGTCACTTATGGACTTACTGTTAAAACCATGTTTTTGGAACACAATCTTACTCAGCTACGAATGATCACCAAAGAAGAAGACCACTCTATGGCTCCCAGATCAGGGCAATTTGTCCTGTGTTGTCCCACCCATCCCAGATTCATCCCCCAAACAATTCAGGGATGGGGCTAAGAATTTTCAAAAGCCCTTACAAATGTTCTGTGAATGTGTGTGCCCAGCATTGTGCAGGATCAGAGCCTCCCACTCAGCTAAAAGTCTGCACAAAAGGAGAGCTGCAACCAGCACAGTGTAGGATCAAATTGGATCCTGTGTGGATGCAGCCAGTTGAACCCCACAGGATTGATCCAGTCCAAGAATCTAGGGCTCTTTTGGTCACATGTGCTGCATCAAGAAGATTTTGGGCATCACGTGGCAGGACAGAGTCTCAAACAAAGATGTGCTCTCTCAACGTTTCCAGCACGTTCACACTCCTGTTTCAGCAAAACGTCTATGGCTGGCTTAGTCATGTTCACAGAATGGAAGATGGCAGGATTCCTAAGGATCTCTATGGGGAGCTGGCTTCAGGTACCAGGCCCATCGACAGACCAACTCTGCAGTAGAAAGGTGTCTGAAAATGTGACATAAAGGCTAGCAACATCAAGCCTATTGTATGGGAATCCCTTGCAGATGACCACAGTGCCTTCAGACAGACAGGTCATAGCAGTGAGCAGAGGAGGAACGACTGCTGTTAGGAATGCAGAGGGAAGAAATGCCATGGTGCATCTGCAGCAGCACAACCAAATACCTTCATCTGCCCCAGCTTCAACAAAACATATTTCTCCTGTATCAATCACTACAGCCACAGCAGGCACTGTAACTCCCCAACAGTTTGAATTCTCCCTGCAAGCTGCACTCTTCCATCGTATCACAAGACAGATGGGTGCCAACAACTAGGGCTAAGTCTAGAGAAAAATGTGAAGTAGATATTTCTGAATGCACAGGGAATACTTTTCCCCACTGACTTACTGTCATCTGTCCCTACTCGCTTAGGACTTAAAGGCAGGTTCTTCCAGGGCAGATGAGCTCCAGTACCTTTCTTGTTAGAAATTAAGTATTGGGGGCAAAATAAACAACCCTTCGCTTCTTCTCGCGCTACCATTAGCTGCATACTTCTCATCCTTCCGTGAGTTAGAGGCAGGAAGGGGGACCTGCATCACACCGTGTTTAGCTTTGTGCAACTACGAAGGAACACATGGAATTGCTGTTCCATTTCATGTTTCTTTAGCCTTTGATGTGCAAAGCAGAAAAACCTAGGGACTGGAGCCTTGTGGTTCCCACGTTGCCACTTAGAACGCTATCTCGTCACAGACAGCGCCGCGGAGCATAGCAAATGCATTGCAGATACTAACTGCTTAGCAATTTCTTTCCCTTTTTCTTTTTTTTTTGCCGTGCTCCACCAAGTAAAAAAGAAAGGGGAAATTACACAGAGGAACAAAACCCACACCAGCTTCTCGTGATGTCAGATGAGTGGCTGTGATGTGTGGGTGGGTGAGGTGGGAGCTGGAGGGGGAGGCTGACACTCTTGAAGACTTTGCCAGCGCTTCCTTCTGTGTTACAGCTTGTGCCCCCTCGCTGCATCTCATTACCAAGTAGGGCCTGGGATAAACGGGGGAGGGAAATGAACTTTGGCTTGACGGGGGAAACAAGTAGAAGGAATTTCAGTTCTCTAAACTGTGAAAACCACCGTGTTAAATGAACAGTCAAACGTGCCCTTGTTCTATAGCTTCCTACCTTGGAAAACCCTTTCCACATCATTTTGTCTGCTGATTACCTGACACGGAATTTCCAATGGACTGCAAGTGGGTCTGGGCATATTCTGTGTGCAAACACTGTATAATGAGGATGCTGGTGGCCCCTGCAGTCAGAATTTGCTATTGATTTGCAAATTCAGCATGGTCATCAGCCAGGGGATGGTCACTGTTGCTGACTATATCCGGAAGGCTGCAGGCTCTCCATACCTCATGCAGACAGTCCTGAACTGGACAGACCAATGATCTGATGCCGTATATGGCAGACAGCTTCCCATGTTACAATCAGTTGGCAGCACCACCCTCTTGCGGGCAAATTTCCAAGCCGGTGCGTTTCTTTCAAAGGGCTGTATGGGTTCCATGGAGAAATAGACACAGCAAATTTCAATGGGGGGGGGGGGGACGACAACCATGTAGATTTTGCAGTAAATATCTCTAAGCAACGTGCTTCCCAACTGCAGCTCGAGGCGTTCTGGTGTAATGCAGCTGCTCAAAGCCTGTTTTGGGAAGTCCCCGCTTCAAATTACCACCTTGGCTAAGAACTCACTAGGTGGCTGTAGGCCACCTCTTCCTCTGCAATATGAAGATAGTAATAGAGGGTTGTCACACTGACAGCTGAAGTATGTGAAATGTGAATACTCAGGAAAAGTGCTATAAGCCACTGCAGATCTTTCAGGTGGCCCCTGTACTTTATCAATCACAACCACCACTATCAAACTCCTCTGCATAGCCTTTCCTACCTGCCAGCTTCTCTTAGCCACATTCCACTGTTTCTTTTTCCAGGTCCCTTCCTTCCTTCAGTCTCGCCTCCTTTTCTCCCCTTCCTTATCAGATTTCCTTCCACCCCACTCTTTCCTCAGGGTCCTGCCATCCTACTGCCTATTCTGTTCCCTAAGCTACCCCGACTGTGCCATCCTTTGTGATGTCAGCATTGCCAGCAGCTTCACTGATGTAACAAATCCTTACTGCACGAAATGATTAGTGATTTTCTTCGCAAAATCAGTGTGTGTTTTTTTCTATCCTGACGTAACACTTTCCACAAAAATTCCTTCTTGAGAGCCAGTGTGTGTTGTAATTGTATTTGATTTCTACGTTATATTGTACCATGTTTTGTGAATTATAAGCACTGCAGCACTGTCAGGATTTGGACTGGGTTGGCAGGCTCTGATGGAGGAGGAGGAAATGGAGGACTGAATTGGGTGAATCTTGGCTGGAGTCAGTTTGTAAGGGGGAGAAGGGATGTCAGCTCTCCCCTCTGTCCTTCCGGCTAAGCGGCAATCCTCAGTGGAGTCTGGGGAGGGCTTGGAGGGAGGGCAGGTTGAAGAAGAGGTGGTAGTGATCGAGCAGGAGTCTGAGCAGGAGGGTACAGTCTTGTCATCTAGAACCAGGCCACCACATCTGCAGTTTGGAGCAGACCCATTAGCACTGACAGAGTGTGCACTTGCCACCCCAATATTCCCACTAGGTGGAAAGACGCCATGCATTGTCTTTAAAAGCTTAGCGGGAAGGGTGGGGGAACTTGTTGGGACACTTTGTCATTTTGTTGGGACATCTTTGTCACTTCTGTCCAGTCCTTGAACTCCTGAATTGTGTCTCCTGAGCAATGTCTCTGCTGCTGAGCCTGTATCACTCCTTGCCTGCATAAAATTTTCTTCCTTCCTTCTGAGCAAGAGCCTTTGTCTGTGTGTGTTGGGTGGGAGCCAGAACCTTTCTGAGAACTGGAGTCATGACTAGATGGCACACTTGCCTGAACCAACAGGCTGCTTTTTAATTATTATTTTTTAATTAAATTTTACATAGCATATTTCCATTTAAACATATCAATCGCCTTTTCATTTAGGATTCTCAGAATGCCTTGACTTCCCTTTTCTGGTTTCCATTGCCCATCCCTTTTTATTCAGCTTACCCCACCCCCCAATTTATTATATCTATTATTTTCTTTTTCATTATAACAGGCTACTATTATGTACATAGACCCATAGGAACTGAGTGTATGTTTTGTTGTACAACTGGGATTGAAAAATCAGTTTTCCCACCTATGCATACAGAGGCACCAGCTTCTTCAGAGGATTGGGGCCCCTGGTGTGACATCCTCTGAATATTGAGGGCGGCCCGGCACCCTCAAAAAATATCCAGGGAGCCAGAACTGCCTTGGCTCCTAGGAGTCAAGACAGAAATCCTGATCTAAGAGTGGTTTTGTGCGCCTTGTTTGAGTGCCACCACACCACACCTCTACTAGTAAAAAATGAGAGGGCCTTCAGATGGCCGCTGGGGCAATTTCCAATGTGAGGTGTAATTGCCACTGTCACTCCATGATAGAAAAGGCTGTGGGAGAAACAGAAACTCCCTCACACACTCCTGGACTGTTGTGCAAAATGGTTGGTTCAGGTGAATCCCTTACTGCCCACAAAGAAGCTCCTATGAGAAAATAACACTTGGTTTTCTGTTAAAGGTTGCTGGCAAAATTTGAAGTTTTCAAATCCTTCTTCTAAATGTCATTTTTTAATTGATGGGGTTTTCTCCACAAAGATTCCCCTAGAGCAAAGCTTTTGTATGCTTCATGTTAATCCTGCCCAACCTCTGGGGACTTGCTGCTTGCCTAAATTTGGGGGGTAAAGTCACTTCCTTTGTTATCATTAATAAAAGGAAAGAGTGTAAACATATTGGTGAAGACTAGATAACTTGAAACTCATGAGTGGCTTTGTATTCAGTGCACCTAAAAGGCGTGACAGAGTTAAAACGCATATCCTTGTCACAGGCAAAGGACAATGGGTTAAACTGAGAGCTTGGCTTCTTTGCTCAGTCTCAATGCAAATTCTCTAATCCCCTGCTAATCAGTGTATATTTTTCTATTTTTATATCAGTGGTTCCCACAGCTATCTTTACTGACTAAAATATTTGCTTTGGCAACCAACTTTGCTCTACACATATTTGCGATTTGGGTTGTTGTTTTTTCTCATTCTGTTCGATAATAAAAATTGTGTGTAATTTTCAGATTTGCATACGTTTCTATGTTTGCTTACGTTTCTATACAATTCTGTATAGTAGAATCTACTACACAGCATATCTTAAAAGTGCATATACTCCCCTCATTGACTAACATCAGATTTGAGGGGTAGGTTGGAGTGCTTTCTTCATTGAGGAAATGACTCGAGATGGATTGAGTTAAGCACCCTTCCACAGTGCCATTGCTAGAATCAAATTTGGGATACCCGGTGTCTGTTTTAAAGTAAACAAACATACAGAAAACCCAAGGAAAAAACAATTGCTCTATCAGATTATGGATCTCCAACTTCTTGGCCTCTAGAAGCTGATAAACAGAGCCCAATTGAAAACAGGCCTGTGGAGCGAAATGAAAAACAGATCTGAAATGCCTTCCCATTTTTAAAAAAATCAGGTTTACGCTTGGGATTTGTATACACATTTTGTCTCCAGTTACTGGTAAGCCCCACACCAAAATGTTTACAATCATGTACTAATCAAGCACATAATTGAACTGATAGCATTACAATAGCAGCACCATTTTTTTCTGTTTAGGGTCTTCTGCACCTTAAATTTAAACCACTTTGATACCGCTTTAAAATGGGTTTAACTGGCATGGTTTGCCCCCAGCAACTAGCAATGGTAGTTTTGGTGCTGGTGGTGAAGTCCTTTTCTTTTGTGCCCCTTCATAGTACCACATTTCCCAGGTTATCTTGGCTGAGCACCAACCACGTTGGAAACTAGTTTAAATTTGTAGTCACGAATATGTTTTCTGTGTTTAAACTTCACCAACATACCTCAAAGGGATATAAGTACAAATTAAATTGGGACTTATAAGTATGTGTATTTACCTCACAGAAAATGTCTTAATAAATTCAAAGGAGACATTTGTGTTTTTAATTTCATATCTGTTCCTTTTAGCTGTTATTAGGCCACAGTACCATTTAGGTGCCATCGTTATGGTTTTGTTTATTTATACTGCTGAGAATGTATTGCAGCATGGGCAATGCATGGGAGGAAACCATGACACCCACAGGTTTCCACTACGTGGGATCACATGCTGCAACTTGTGGTTAACCGGAGGAGCTCTGGGCTTGCAAAGTGAAACAAAACTTGCGTGCTAATCCTTTCCCTTTGTGGCTAAGTAGGCGTGTTGGGGACTCTAGGACTTGAAACCGGAACATTTTAGTTGGAACGTACAACAGCGCTCTCTCTCTTTCTCTCTCTGTGTGTGTGTGTGTGACACCACTAGAATGACCAGATCTAGGCTGTGCACACCTAATTGGCTTGAAATGCAACTCTTTTTCTCAATTCAGACTGAAGCTAGTGTGGGGCAAATGCATCAAACTCCAGCGCTTCATAAGACATTACACAGTGGATACAGGACAGATATGGATTGTGGCTAGTCCAGAATATATACCGTTTCTCAAGATCAGAACAGATGTGATCTCCATCTTCTCCTTTTTATTATTAGTTTTTGTTGACTGTTTAAACCAGGGACTAATACAGTGCTTTTAGCAGTAAATGTACTAATAGCCACCCACTTTTACAGTTCATCCCCTACACATTAAGCATCCTATTGTATTTATATCAATATATACCCGGTTTTATCTCAATAAAGATAGATTTCAGATTTCTTAGGATCTATGAAAAGACTAACATCAAACTTTGAGCAAGAGCTTCCCAAAACACAGCCCACATGATATGGTAGGATTAGTTTATCAATAAAGATTTAGCAGATACAAGACTAGCCTTATGAATATCATATCCTTTTCCTGATACAGGAAAGATCTCTTTTATGCATGTTCAATAAAATTGAATGACCCGCATCTTACTCCACTTACATTTTTATTTCCTGGTATGTACACCTGGATTACTGTCTTGCTGTCCTCCATATTTCTATGTAAGTGTGCAGGAATATAGCCTTAGCTGGATGTGACACTAAACACATTGATAAAAAGGTGTGGGGAGAAGGTAATGCTTTGCTCTCCAGCCACAAGCCTGATCATTCAGTCCAGACACTGAAATCCTGCTCCAAGGGCCTTCTGGTAGTTCCCTCATTGTGTGAAGTGAGGTAACAGGGAACCAGGCAGAGGACCTTCTCAGTAGTGGTGCCTGCCCTGTGGAACATCCCATCAGATGTTAAACAGATAAACAATTATCTGATATTTAGAAGACATCTGAAGGCAGCCTTGTTTCAGGAAGTTTTTAATGTTTGATTTCTTAACTGTGTTTTAGTTTGTTGGAAGTTTCCCAGATTGGCTGGGGAAACCCAGTCAGATGGGTGGCATATAAATAAATTATGGTGATGATGATGATGAT
This sequence comes from Podarcis gaigeae, assembly GCF_964106915.1. Lineage (NCBI taxonomy): Eukaryota > Metazoa > Chordata > Lepidosauria > Squamata > Lacertidae > Podarcis > Podarcis gaigeae. Next base: position 21,736,632 of record NC_139681.1, read on the forward strand.
GATGATGATGATGATGATGATGGTGATAATGCAGGAATGCTTCGGTATTATCTAGAAATATGCTATTACTAGGATCAGGCAGAGAATAAGGACGGTACAGTAAACCAAAAGGTCCCTATTTTTATGTGTGACGTGCTGAAATGTTACTAAAGTTTACTAGATGGGGCAAATCAAATATAGGCAATTAAATATCTCAGTAATAATAATAAAAAGTAAGAGGGGCTAAAGAGAGAACAAAGGAAGCAGGAGAAGCGGGAAAGGAAATTGCACAGGGAACAGTCTAAAAAACAAAGACAAAAACAAGCTTCAAAGCTAGAGCAAATAAAGCTGCATGACCATTTATGTTTTAAGAAGAGTAAGAAATCGAAGAGAAATTTGACCAATGCAACAGCAATGATTAAAGGGTTGGAACTCCTGAGAAAAATTGCTCGGTGTGTCTGGGTGTGTTTAATATAGAGAGAGGAAATTTAAGGGGAGCCATAATAGCAGTTTTCAAGAGTCTAAAAGGCTGCCTTGAAGAAGAGGTTGAACAAATGTTTCTTGGGCTCATTCCCTGGCATTATTACAGAAAAGCAGATCTAGGTCTAGAAACTCTCCATGAATCGATAAAGTGCACTCTTAGTCTATAAGGTTCCACAAGAACCTTTGCTGTTTTTTCCACTTTTTAAATATCACTGAACTTTTTTTTTTACAGGAGTTTACATCTCCCCACCAACATGTCCCGCATTGGCAACTCCAGAAAACATATTTAATGCTTCTAATGAGGGCTACAAGTTTTAATCAGTTTAGTTGCTTGATGACACAACTCAGACTTCAGACAATTATTCAATAGGGGTTATTTTAATTGGTGGGGATGACTTTAAATTAGCTGTACAGCAAATTAAATATTTCTTTGTTACTTTGAGGCTATAATAGTTTTAATGTATTAGGGGAAGGAATTAAAAAATAATACCCAGAATGTCCTTTCTAAGAACAAATGCTCCCTTTTTTTTATTATTGCATAAGAAAATGTAAGATTACCAAAATATAGGTGGCCTTGGGTCCACCTTGGGTCCTCTGCTGGGTTATGGAAGTGAGATGGTGCAGCTGTGGATTCTAATCACCCTCCTGGAGACTATACCCCTGGTTTTGAGAGGCGAATCAGCCTTAGTCCCCTTCTTTGTGTGGCCTACTGTTGGATTGGACACTGGGTCACTTTGGAGTTGGTGGTACTCCTACGGTAGACTGTGAATGTCCCACATCTGTGATTTTTGTGCCTCTGAATCTCTGTGCAAAATATCTGGGACTGGGTCATGACATGCACAACACTATCAAATGTCAGTGCTACATATGTGTTTACTGAATGGAAAGCTGGCTCTTCAAACAATCGCAAACCATTCACAGTTGATGAGCAAAACTTTGAATGTTGGGAAGTTTCAAATCTGAGTGGTTTTTGCTTTTAGCATCAGCCACAGTTGCCAGCCACACACCCATTTTGAAATAAAACCAAATGCTTGAAAACAAAACCTATAAATATAAGATGGATAACAGAAAACAGAACTTACTTTACATTTCTTTACAGCAGCATTGCATGGTGGTTCTGCCATCCAGACCTTTCTAGGAGGTGGACTTGGAGCTATTTCCCTCTGCAGTTTTTGTCATCAGTCTTGCCACCTTCTCCTTTAAAATAAGGTGAGTACCAAATTAGTGTTTGAGTTCTTCCGACATGTTTCTCCAAACCTAGATAAATACTGTCTTCTGTCTAGTTTTGTTTGAAGAGAGATGCTTGTAGTATTTTCCAGTCAGTTTTTGGAAACTGCCATTTTATTGTGTTGCTGAAGTTGGATGTTACATTGTTCAAACACTGTTGTCATGGTGGATGAGTTCTGAGAACTCTTGGTGGATGATGATGATCATGGTAATTTAATAAATTTATATATTTAAATTATGGAATGTCACACAGTAAGAGATCTCTTGGACAGTTTTGTTTTATTTTATTTTTTTTTAAAAAATCAGTTACATAGGGTGCTCATGAGTTGCAAACAGGTCAACTGGCATCCTTAGGGATGGTGACTATTGATGTGGGAAGTTTATAGCTAGAATTTTATCTTCCTCTTTATCCCCAAGCAGCAAATGTCCATAGAAAACCCCAGTGACTACAGTGGTACCTCGGGTTAAGTACTTAATTCGTTCCAGAGGTCCATTCTTAACCTGAAACTGTTCTTAACCTGAAGCACCACTTTAGCTAATGGGGCCTCCCGCTGCCACCGCGCTGCCGGAGCATGATTTCTGTTCTTATCCTGAAGCAAAGTTCTTAACCCAAGGTACTATTTCTGGATTAGCGGAGTCTGTAACCTGAAGTGTATGTAACCTGAAGCGTATGTAACCCGAGGTACCACTGTATTTCTATTGGGTTATTTTGGCACTGCCATCCCTACAATAATCTCAGGTGGCTATTTCAGTTAGTCCCTCAATGTTTTTGTATTTTGCTTGTCTCATTGTATAATGGGTTGGCCATTTTAAACTGTGATTTACTCTAAGTATTATCTGATGTTGTTTGGTTCTATTATGCCTTTACTTGAGTTGGGTGAGTAGCAGACTTGGTGCAGGAGTGCTAAAATGTAGGAAGAATGGTGATATTGCAAGAATGCATGCCGTTCTTCAAAGCATATCAACAAGACTAGGAGGACAACACAAACATGTCAACAAGACTAACTCTGGAAACTCAAAGGCAGCCATTTTCTCTCTTTAACAGAACTGTTTCCCAATAGTACAAACGACAAAAACAGGCCACTGTGGTTTTCAGCAGGGAGGGGGAAACCTTGTGTTTTATGAAGCAGAACAAATAGCAGCTAATAAAATGAAGTGGTGTTTATTTTGAATAAGTGGGAAGTTATAGTAGGAGCATAAATTGCTGGTGGTTTTGACACCTTTCATTCACTTTGTGATTCCAAGTTAGTCTGTGGTTTTGGATCTTTTGAACACCCACACTATTTAGTCCCTAATAGGGACTAAATGCAGCTTACAGATAAAAAAGCCCTCCAAACTTAAGTTTCATTTTCTTTCCTGGAAACTGGGTATGCAACTGCTCTAGTAATTTATTGGATTTATCTATTTACCCTTCTTCTGGGTGCTGTGAGCAATTCACACTCTGGATCTTGGGGAGACAGAGGGCAGATATCCAGTTACTGTGTGCCTTCCAGCAGCAGGCACAACACACCACTGTGTCCATTTTGCTCGCACACCCAGTTCTCCACTAGCTGCCACCCTGTTCCCTTCCCTCAGGGAACAAGGGTGCCTTGGTACACTGAGCATCTTTGCTATCGCTTATCATGGGATTGAACTACAAATGACACTTTACCACTGAGAATTAGGTTTGATCCACACTAATTTTCCTCCGTGCTTTCTTGGCACAGATCTGCCCTTTCCCAGTCTGGGTCTTAACACTTTTTTTTGCCCCCTGAAAACCCACTCTTTAATGCTCTCAACAGTCCGTTTCAACAGAAAAAGAAGTCCGTCTCTTGGTTGGAGCCCTCTGCTGGCCGTTGCCTTCTGCCACCTCTCCAGCATGGGGGTTGTTGCCAGTGGCGTAGCGTGGGTTGTCAGCACCCGGGGCAAGGCAAGTAATTTGCGCCCCCTAACCCGTGGATTTGCGCCCCCTAACCCTAACCCCCAGATGTTGCGCCCGGTGCGGCCGGCCCCCTGCACCTCCCATGCTACGCCACTGGTTGTTGCTGTCTTTCTCTGGGGATGAGGGAAGGCATCAGGAAGCTGGCTTCCACTGGACCCTCTGAATGTTCATTTCGGTCATTTGTAAACTCCTTTTTTACAAGTGGGATGCAGGTGGCACTGTGGGTTAAACCACAGAGCCTACGGCTTGCTGATCAGAAGGTCAGCGGTTTGAATCCCCACGACGGGGTGAGCTCCCGTTGCTCGGTCCCTGCTCCTGCCAACCTAGCAGTTCGAAAGCATGTCAAAGTGCAAGTAGGTAAATAGGTACCGCTCTGGCAGGAAGGTAAACGGCGTTTCCGTGTGCTGCTCTGGTTCGCCAGAAGTGGATTAGTCATGCTGGCCACATGACCCGGAAGCTGTACGCCAGCGCCCTCGGCCAGTAAAGCAAGATGAGCACCGCAACCCCAGAGTCATCCGCGACTGGACCTAATGGTCAGGGGTCCCTTTAAACTCCTTGAAGGTTTTGCGAACAAGAGTCCTCAGAGGGCCTGGTTGATTTCCCTGGGTGAGCACCAGGTTGCTCACCCATCCTTAACTGCAGTTGATGAGCCTAAAGTAAGGCAGTTTTATAGGTTCAGGTACTTGGAGAGTCCTAGGGCTTGTGACCCCACCCCTAGGGCCCAGTTCCCAGATCATGAGCCTAATCAGTGTGTAACTTTTAAAGCACATTCCTCCTAAAAGTAGATATTTATGAGCATATGATAAGAACCTCTGCCACAATGTGGTGTTAATGGCAATCTGTGATGACCACAGGAGGCATGAACTGCAACCTTACAATGACTCTTTAGATGTACATGACAAAGCCATTTTTCACCTTTTCACCCCTTGCTTCTTCCTGTAAGACCTATTGCAGTCGTTAAGAGTCGTCAACAGGCTCATCACAGCTATCTGCCAATCACCCATTCCCACCAGCCTTCTGAGTAATACCCCTCCCCACCTTCTCACTATATAGAAGGGTCTGGAAACTTCTGTTTCAGTGTATCTGAAGAAGTGTGCATGCACACGAAAGCTCATACCAAGAACTGACTTAGTTGGTCTTTAAGGTGCTACTGGAAGGAATTTTTTTTGTTTTGTCTTTAGATGTATTTTCCTCTCAAAAGATTTCACAATACATTTCTGGGTTTTTGTAGGGATGTGCATTGACAGGCATAATTAGCTTGAAAGAGGTAATTACAGCAGCGTTGCCTCTGCCTTGGTCCAAACATAAAATTAATGATGCACAATACAGCCTTATATGTGCCTCGTGTACTGTTGGGAGTAGATAGTTAATGGTTTTTAAAATATATAAATACATATCCCAAAACCCTTCTCTGATACTGAGGAACTACATATGGTAGAGCTTTAAGACAGGCATAGGCAAACTCGGCCCTCCAGATGTTTTGAGACTACAATTCCCATCATTCCTGACCACTGGTATTGTTAGCTAGGGATGATGGGAGTTGTAGTCCCAAAACATCTGGAGGGCAGAGTTTGCCTATGCTTGCAATACGATAAAGAGCTGAACTTCACAGGACATGCAATCAACTTAAAGATTCCACATGCAACAGCACACAGGAGTGAAGATCTGCACACTGTCCCATGTCGCACATGATCCTTGCATGTGCAAGTGCCTACACAAGAAAGCCCATCTATTGGGAAAAGCGGTTGATGTGATGTTGGGAGCAGGAGCTACTAATCAAAGTATTTATGTCCTAGCATTAAAGGTTATGCTTGGGGGGGGGGCAGGTGTACAATCCCTAGCTTGTTCCTGTGCTCTGCCATATAATAACTTTACTGTCTGAACTATGTGAAGAGTAAGTTCACACTCTTCCATGTTTGCTTCGTTCCTCTCTGTATCTCTCTTTTTTTTACATTTCAGTAGCTACGCACTCCAGTTTTCACTCAGTATTGCCTAGCAATGTCAATTCACATGGTTGTGTTTTTTTTTATATAAATCTGTCTTCATATTTGCAATATGCTGGTGTACACTTCAGAGTTGCCATGGGAATGGTGCTGAAAATAGCTTCCCATATCAAGCGATCCCTGCCTGGTCTGTAACATTTAGAAGCACTTGCCAGCAGCCAGAAATGTGGAGTCGATTTGTGATGGCCAATCCCTATACAATTCTCAATAGCTTTTTTATATTTGTGAAGGATATGCCACTATGGGGAGACCGTTTCAGCGGCATTCCCATGATGACTGTGATACTCACTCTAACACTTCAAACTCTGACACCTAGATGTACAAGGGAAGGCCCAAGAATATATGGTTTGACAGTCAAAAATGTGCCAAATATTTTATTTGCAATATCAGGCAATTTCTTTTGTTGTTGTTGTATGCTCAACCCCACTCCCTGAGACTCGTGCTCAGATAGAGAGAAGTCAGATCTAGTGAACACTTGGATACCAAGGGAGTGGTTTCCCTAGCAACAGTAACAATGTGAAGTGCTCTTTAGAACTTCCCCTCTGTGTTCATGCCGGCTTTCTCATGTGACATTTGCTGCAATGCTGCAGAGAGCTTGTTTGTCGAAGTTACGGATTCTTCTAAATAAGACTTTCCACATTTGGCTTCTCTGTTTCCACCCCCTCCCCGCCAATGACTTGCTTTTCAGTGACTGACAAGCTTCCTCTGCTTCCAAAGGACTGGCTTTTCCATTGGACAAATGGAGCATTTGTGCTGCTAGGAGGAAACAGAAGATTCTCAAATAGAAAAGGAAAGAATGAAGGGGGGGGCAAGGAGTCCAAGGAGGTGGAAGTGGATCACACAGGTGACAGGACAATCCTGACACTTGACCAACTGCCATAGTCGGTAGATTTAAGAAACCATTACTACATCTGGGATGGCAGATATCTAACATAATTCTGGTTGGTGAATTTGGCTCTCAGTAAGGTCTGCTGTAATTGGCAGAGATCTTTCTCAGCCTTACCTGAAGATACTGAAGATTACACCTGAGACCTTTTACATGCAGATGATCTCATGGGAAGGGAAGCTCAGAAGGGGTATAGAAAACTACTCCTCATCTTCCTTTTGAGGTTATTTTAGGTTACGCAACCAGGAATGTTGTATCTATCCCACAAATATTAACTTTCTCTCTCTCCATGTTAATGTCTCTGGAGCAAGGTATCAAATAGATAAAGTTAACCTGAACTGGGTTGTGAAAGCCAGTGTGGTGTAGTGTCTAAAGTCTTGGGCTAGGATCTGAGAGACCAGGGTTCAAACCCCCACTCAGCCATGAAAATCACTGAGCGACCTTGGACCAGTTCCCATAGTTCTCAACTTATAGATTTGAAAATAAGGGACCAGCAGCCTCAAAAATAAGGGATCAGCAGCCAAAATAAGGGATTTTCAGGGCACAGGTATGTTCAACTTCTGAGCCCCTCTGAGCCAAAGGCAGAAAGCCCAGCCAGCAACCAAATGAAGCCTCAAGTGGTGGTTCCCACAGCGCAGCAACCCGGCAAAGGGGATGCAGCAAGGAAAACCACTGTCACCTCTCTGCTGGGAAGCGCTGAGCAAAGGTGAGTCCCCAGGTAACGTGGACGATTTGATCGGCACAAGGCATGCAAGCTCCACCCCCCAGTCGTTCTGAGACTCCTTATTGGGTGAGCAACGCAGCCAAGCAACACAGTTGGAGCCTCCCTCCTCCCTGGCCAGCAGGGAGGGAGGGAGAGGAGCTGCTTCCTTTGAAACCCAGGAAATTTAAGGGACATCATCAATAAGGGACAGCAGCGGGACATGGCACTGGGATAAGGGAGTTTCCTGCCAAATAAGGGACGGTTGACAGCTATGCCAGTTCCTGCCTCTCAGCCTAACCTACCCAGTGAGAATAAAATGAATAGTGGGAGAACCATATACACCACCTTGAGCTCCTTGGAGGAAAAGTGGCATATAGATGCAATAAAAACAAATAAAATATAGGTAGTTACAGGCCACAGTGACCAATAATGATGTCTGGTGGGGGTACAGCTCCGTTTACATTGGCATTTCTTAATTGCAAACTTTGGAATGGTCACAAGGGGGGGGGGAATAGTGACTGCTTTGCATGTGTGAAAATGGGCTTTTAGCCTTTTACTCACGTGAACAGTTAATTTACTAGGACAATTTTATGAGGAGTTGTTGAACAACTATTATTCCCTCTTGCACTCTGCATCGTCTGTCTGACCTCTCACCAATCTTTTGCAAGTATGTCCCATTGCCCTCTTTATAATGCAGATTCTTCTGTACAGCCTAGTGCTAAGTTTATCAAGTCACTTCGAGTGCCTCTTGGTTTTTCACAGCGCTGAAAGGAAACTTTCTAATAAGAGCCTTTGCAAAGCCTGCTCCTAATTAATCAAAGCTGTTTGGAAGGGAAGCTTATTTGCCAGCGGTTAACACGGAGACATGAGCTATTGTGGGAACCTTGCTGATCCTCTGTTTTAACAAGGCAGATGCAGCTTAACATTGCTGTTGAACTGATGACCTATGGCTACGATGCCAAAGGAAACTGTGGAAAGCAAACAGGCAAGCCATTGGTCTGGAATTGCCTGCTCCTTTGCTGTTGTTTTCAACAATGAAGATTAGTGACACCTATGGGTAGCATAGGAGAGCAGCTGGGGGTTTTCTTAACTAAGTGCAAGTAGATAAGATTTTAGCTAAAGCTGGTGTTTTGGGTGCACTGATGGTGTACGTCTGAATTGAGCACAGATAACAGATTCCAAAACACCAACATATAGCCGTAGAGACAATTTTCCATTGACATGGAACAGGAATCAAAACAACACAGAAGAAGGATTGATCCAAAAATCATCTGACAGTCCCAAAGCCCCTGCTTTTTCTTCACTGCACACAAAAGAACATGCTCATATGTTTTCAGGAAATCACATGACAAAAATAAATCCATTTCTTCTTAGCTTAGTATTATTCCCCATGAGCTGGGTCCCAGGAAGGGGCCTTGCAGCTCAAATGGGTTAGGGAATGCACGTAGAAGTGGTCTGAATTCTTAATATCTTCCATTAACGGTCACATGATTATAGTCTGTATTGGATATTCTATTGATTTTAAAAAGAACAGGTTCTGAATTATAAAATGAATTCACTGTGGTTGTTTCAAAGTAGGTGTGAACAGGGCAAATCCCATTTCCCCCAAGACTCTGAGGGTCAACAGAGGTAGGGCAAGCCCCCAAGTCAAAAGTCCTCCTTTTCTCCCATATATGTAAACATCTACAATTCACTCATGGAGGAAAAGGGCACAATTGATGTCAGGACAAAATGTGCTCTTTAGTTTGGTCGATAGGGTGCTTCCTGACACCCTACTTTGTGCGTGCATGTCTCTCTGTGTGGCACCCTAACAGAGATACAAATGTGTTTGTGTGTGTAAAGAGCATCATTTCCACGCACTCACAGTTTCTGTGCTATGTGGGTTCCTTCTTACCTATGTGATTGGAACAAAGGATATTTAGGAGATAGAAATGAACCATGTTTGGTTCACAAAACCAAGTTAGGATTATGCTAATTCCTTGCTTGAAGGAAACAAGTCAAGACCTGTTGATTTTGTCAGGCCTACAGGAAAGGGGATGTTGCCAAGGTCTTTCTTTTTTGCTGAAAGCCATTTTGTGATCCCATTGGGTGGAAACATGAACAGGGTTGAAAACTGGAAATGAATGAATAAATAATGGAATGGTATCTTTATAGTTTAAGCATCAGAAGAACTGATGTAATCAAATGAGAGAACAGGTGTGATTTGACCCAATAAAGTATAAATTATCTTGACATGGCAATTCTGTGAATGGGTTGATGATTTCCAAGTCCACTATTTGAGCCAAGTGGCTGGTTTAATAATAACCTACTTTAGCTTACAAACTACTCTTGTTGTGTGTACTGTATGTTTTCAACTGAACTTAGCACATGACTGCCTTGTAGCAAGGTACATTTTCCAGGCTTGAGTTCTAATTGACTTATTATGAGCTTTGTTCTCAGTAAGTGTTTTGTTGATCTATCCCAAGATACTTATGTTGTTTCTGAAATTATTAATTGGAGTGTCTTGTCTTCAGTCACGCAACATGAAAATGCTTTAGTGCCAGTTCTTGCTCAATGTTGTGTTAATGGGTTCACATACATTGTGAAGTCACTCTGTTCAACGTTCTGACTCGACTCAATGTCAAGAAATGTACCAATACCTATGTGGTCATTGGAGGAATGTCAGGCACGGTAACTACTTTCTGATGAAGTAACAACTCGGATATGATGAAAAGGAGGTTAAATGACCGTGCACCAACGATTTCTGGTTTCTTAAACTCTGCCCCACTCATTATAAAACAAGAAGCTTAAAAGAAATTAGGGAAATTCTCTTGTTGTTATTTTTGAGTGCTCAGACTTCCCTTTAGTGGTTTATGGAGTCACAAACTGGCTGTCTGTCAAACTTGATGCCCTACTGATAGCTTATAGAATAGACTAGGTTACTCCCACCACCCCCACCCTAAGGGGATGATGCCATTAATACTAAGAGGAAGCATTTTGTGGGGAAACTGATAAATGAATAAAAAGGAGAATGACCGCTCCCCGCTTAAAACGGGGGACGCCCTTTGTGTGGACGCGTGCAGCCCCTAGATCTGGAGCGGCTCCAACAGCATAGGCTAGGCTTTGCCTTCCCTCAGGTGGGATACCTGGAGGTCTCCGCCTACCTCAGTCAGTTGTCCAATCCCACCTGGGGGAAGCGTTGCCAAGGAGACCAGGCCAGGTAGGGGAGGGTTTACCTGCCCACACAAAGGAGGGAGGATCTTACCTGGGAATTCTCACTTGGCTCCAGAGCTTCTCCCACCCTACCCACCGTCAGCTAATGTCTTATGTTGCAGGTTAATTTTCCTCACAGGTTTTGCAGGTTAACTTTTCTTCACAGGTATGCGGGCGCTGCTACGTTAAGGTCGCTGTTAAAGGGCCGGAAAGGAATTTCCCTGCATTGGCAGGCTTCGCCTTTCCCGTAGCAAAACGTCACAACTTTGGCGGTATCAGGCCTTGGGCGGAATCCTTTTGTCCATCTTCCTCTTTGCGGCGGCGATACCAGGGTTCCCCGTTAAAGGGGTTTCTGAAGGGAGGCTTTGACCGTACGCCGGAAGGCCGTCATTGCTCTCCCCTGCGGCGGTGGCGTTACGGGGGCGGCTATCTCTGCTTGAACATATGTTCTCCAGAGCCGGCCCATCCCCCCCCACACTGGATAACCCTGATGCTCCCTAGGTCCCCGGCTGGGGACTGGGGAGGGAGAACGCCCAATGCCTGAGCCAAGGTCTACCCACATTTGAAATTTAATAAAGTTGTGGCCAATTTAATCCCATAGCACGTTGTCTTGAGTCGTTATTCCACATGACGGGGGGACCGCGCAGGATCTGGGGACTCCGCCTGTCCACGCAATTACGATTGCAATATGAGCAGTTTTCTTATTCCTTACTCTGTTTTTTTTGTGTTTTTTTTACACTACAGGGGAATTATTCAACCAAATTTTGCTCAGAGTAGACTAAGTTAGGTCCATTTATTTCAGTGGGCCTACTTCGAGTACAACTTAGTTGAATACTGCTCCCAAACCTCACTGCATTTTATCGCTAGGAATGTGCTAGTTGTGTAGCAGTGCTGCAAGCCCGTTTTCAAGATTTCATGGCTTCAAAGAGATTTTATAGATTAGTTTCTCTGTGCAAGTGGGCATTTGTTGCCATGGATTGCAGTGTGAGCGATGGCAGAAACCCTCAATTCTTCACCAGTGTTCATTAATAGCATCCTGTTTCGCACTGATACAGTTTTTCTATTCCCATATAGGCTTTCATTTTATCTTATGAGATTTAGATTATGATAAATAGGCCCCCTCTGGCTATATTGGTTGCAGTAACATTATTAAGATAAAGGACTGTAAACCTTTGTTGGCTAGAATTTGCGGATGGTAGTAACTAAGTATGAGTCACTTTGTGTCAAATCCAATTTAGACTGTAATGGGCAGACAACAATTATCAATTTTATTGCTAATATTACCAGTGCTTCATAGAAAGAAAGAAAGAAAGAAAGAAAGAAAGAAAGAAAGAAAGAAAGAAAGAAAGAAACAGCTGCATGTTTGTTCTGTATTACTGCTACTACTACTACCTTTCTTTCTGAAGATTATTTGGTAGCACTCTATGAAGGAGAAGCATTCCGGGGTCATTGTCTAAATGAATGCATTTCTATTTTACTCAGTGTGTATCCAGGGCCGGCTTACCCATAGGCGCTAGGGGTGCGGGGCACCCAGGTGCCGGGCTCTCAGTAATGCCAGGCCGAGAATCCGGGGCTGAGATTTGGAGTCTGGGGATTGAAGAGCCAGGCCAGCCAACAGCCACTGCCGAGCAGAGCAGAGCCCATTGGAGCGCTGAAGGCTTTTCTGCACAGCTGGGATTGGCAGGCTGTCGAGAGGCCTGCCCAGCGCACGCATGCTGCTCACATAAGGTGCACAGCTTCCCTCCCAGGGTGTGCAGCTTCCCTCCCAAGCCTCTGTGGGGATTGCTCTCCTCCCTCCACTTGCAGCGGCATGGGAGAGAGCTGCATGCCCCCCCAAGCTCAACAACTCTGAGCTGCCCCCCCAAAAAAAATCTCAACAACTTTGCCAATTAACCATTAACCAAATATGCTCTGTCCTAGTGTTTTTATTCATCACGGGGGGAGGCCTCGGGGTCTTGACGAGCAAAAACCAATACCATGCAGTGATCTGTTTTTTTTAAGGCTTCGTAAGTGGGTGTTTGGTTGGCTCAGGGCCCTGTTATCAATTCCACTTTGGTACTCACCAGAGATTGCCATGACCATGACTAGTCTAGGTTGATGAAGCACAAGGTGGAAAGTTATGCTGGGGTGGAAAAGCCCTCTCAACCAACTTCTGGTGAAGTAGCTATGGTAACATGGTATAAAGGTAAAGGTAAAGGGACCCCTGATCATTAGGCCCAGTCATGGCCGACTCTGGGGTTGCGGCACTCATCTTGCTTTATTGGCCGAGGGAGCCGGTGTACAGCTTCCGGGTCATGTGGCCAGCATGACTAAGCCGCTTCTGGTGAACCAGAGCAGCGCATGGAAACGCCGTTTACCTTCCCACTGGAGTGGTACCTATTTATCTACTTGCACTTTGTGGTGCTTTCAAACTTCTAGGTTGGCAGAAGCAGGGACCGAGCAATGGGAGCTCACTCCGTCGTGGGGATTTGAACTGCCGACCTTCTGATCAGCATGTCCCAGCACCACCCAGTATAACCGAAAGCTATTGTTAAGGCATGTGCACTGCCTTGCCCCCATGATTGAGGGGGCCATGGCTGTGCAACGTCAATACTTCATGCACGCATGCCCTGTGGTGTGTGCGCATGGTGTCAGCATGCAATAAAGCCTGTGAACATGATGTCAGCATGCCCTGCAGCATACTAGCACCATCACTCGTGCACGCCGTGACATCACTCACATTTGCCATGGGGCACGCTGACATGTCATGTGAATGCCCCCCAACCTATGTGTGTGATGTGAACACACCCTGTGGCATGTGTGCATGGCCACCACAAAACTTTGAGAGGGCCCAGCTGTTTCACTGAATTATTATTTTTTGGATTTGCCCCCGCCTTACTTGGTGTGCCTATGGTACAGTATGTTTTCGAAGTGTGTGTGTGTGATAAATGTATATTAATATCAGTATTGCAGGCACAACAGTTCCATTTTTTAGGAAGCAGAGAGCTGTAGTTGAAGGAGAATGTTCACATAATGGGCATTGATTTGTTGGAAGAAAGTGAAAGGCCAACAAATTGTTAATAATTCATGTTAATGCATTGGAAATAGAGTCACAGAAAGGGTCACAGAAAGTTCATTATACTGCCTATTTCCTTTTGATTATTAGTGCCCTGTTTCAGCAAGAAGAAGAATTCAGAGGCCTCATAATGCTTACTTTTTGTGAAATATGGGTACTTTTGGAGGGTATGCAGGGTGAGTATTCAATCATTTGATTTTCGCACTCTGCAGTTGCATAGTAGTGCCGGAACTTCACCGCATACCTCTGCTGATCATGCAGTTCAGCTCTGAGACAGAAGGAAATGGAAGCTTCCTGGAGAAGCAATGATTTGGTATTAGAAAGGCTCAGCATTCATTGCATTGCCACTTGTGCCTTCTCATCAGCCAGCTATCCTCATTAAGGGGGCTGCTGGAAACTGGTTCACCTTGAACTTAAAAGGCCTCTGGTGTGCACAGATTTGGCATGGAAATGAGTTTCTCTTTGAGAAGGGGTAAGAACACTGAAGAGCGGAATTAGTATCCTGTAGAATACTTCAGATAGGGAATGGCTCAACTTTATGGGCCGAATTCCTATGGGTTGAATTACTACTTGCAGAAAGCCACCTAGGAGGGAAAGTTGAGGTTTATGTAAGGCCTGGCCTAGCAATTCCTATTGGTTGGGCGCTGCTGCTACCTGCTAGAATTGTCTCCAGTGGCAGCTGCTGCTTTTCTGCTGCCAACTGCTGTTTGGAGTTCCTTACTGCAGTGCTCTCAGAATTCTGCCTCCTGCTCATCAGTTGCAATCCTGAACCAACTGTAAGACCTAAAGGCACATACGTCATTTGCTATAGCTGGACCTCAGGAGGAGGTGGGACATTCTAGATTCAGATACATGTTTGTGCTACTCTCTGTACTGTTATCTCTTGTATTATTATTATTATTTAAACACACAATCCAAACAGGGCTAGACAAATTCATGTACTATAAGCCTCACAGTGGCCATTAGCTATAGTGGCTAAGTGGAACCTCCATCTTGAGATTGTCTCTAAATGCTTACCTCTGGTTACTAGCTACTGGGAAGGAAGGAAGCAACATGCACCTTCATGTCCAATTCTGTGAGAACCCCGGGGCATCTGTTTAGCCACAGACTAAGTGCTGGGCTCAATAGATGGGTAGCCCAATCCAGATTAGGCTGTTCTTGTGCTTCCTGATTTCCTGCATGATGAAGGATAGAAATCTGCAGCCTTGTTTTGTTCTGCGGGAAGGAGACACTGCTCATTGCATACACTTGGAAAATCAATACCAACAAGCCAACCCTATATTCTCTCAGGTTGTAGCCGGGTGTATGTGTGCCAGGACAGCCATAGCCCCGGGTACATGATTTTTAGGGGTGGTGGTGAGCCAAGCACCCCTCAACACGGATCCCTGTTCCATCCTGCCCATTGCTGGGGGATCTCTAGGCCTGGCCTCACCACCGCATCCCCAGCCCCCTTGTTGAATGGCCACATGGCCAGTGTAAGGGGGGACTTCCCTGCCAAGGGCTGCGTCAGCCAGCCACTTCTCTCTGCATGGGTGGCAGGGGTGCATCATGGCTCTGGGGGCTAAGGCTGAGATGATGTGTGGCTTCTGTGAACCCTCTGTGCCCTGTGCGCATATGCTCGGTATGAGCATTGGCCTGGCGCTATGGCTTCTGTTGACCCTCCGTGTCCCACCCCCGCCCAGCATGCGCAGACATGCACACATACCCTGGGCACCAGAAAAGGACATAACACCACTGATTTGAAGGGTAACATCCTGTGGACTGTGCAAATCAAAGTGAACACAAACAGATGCAAACCCACAACAGGCTCCAGTGTGGCAAAGCACACACTTTTCAAGTTGAATTGGTGGTGATGTTAAGACAGAGTGTGTGTGCATGAGTTTGGTTGCGCATGGATGTGTGGGGTGCTTATGGCAGCTTCTCCAGTTTTAAATGTGCTTTCAAACGATTGGCAGCACTGATGGAAGCTGACCCAATGTCAGTGGTCATCTCCTAGCATCTGGTACCCAAGGGACACGTTGGCTCTGAATATGAAACACATGCTAATTTGATTGTAGGTTTATTCAGGTGTTCAAAGCATACATGAGAGGATGAAGTGTAGAGGGGGCACACGGTGTATGCACCACTCCTGCCCACAGAGATGCCTGCTTCACCCCAACCTTCACATATTGAGGCTGTAGACCTGTAGGGAGATTCTGTGTTCTGCCAAACATTCAAAGCATCACCCTTCAGACTGCATCTCTCAATGTATGAAAATCAAGGATGGAGCTGGTAGGGACAGGAACATGTGGTCTCCCTCCCATAATTTCTTCCCCCAGCTTTTATTTGAACAGGCAAATAAGGCTGTAATTACTGGGCAACCTGGAATAAAAATCATGAAGAAATGAAATTCAGGATTCTTTCTAAGGATTCATTCTAATTTAACTGATTGCTGTCAATATAGTTCATCACATGTTGCTGGAGAGTAGGACTTTTGTCTTGGGACCAATTTAATCACCTATAGTGTTAGTGCTGTGCTTTTTGCTGAAAAATACCCATCCACTAGATTGAAAATTGTGTTTTGGTAACATATGGAAGTTTTGGTGATGTGTGTTGCCAGTGTGGTTTCTGAATTTTTTTAATACCAGAGTTTGCACTGGCATGGGTAGGAAACAGGTTTTTAGCATCTGTTGCAGCACTTTCACTAATGTGGACAGAATGATCTGAAGTCTATCAACTAGGCTTTGGGAATGTGTGTGTGTGCATGTAACACACTATTTCGGTAACATGCCAACAGTGCCTTGATCAAATAACAACAGAAACAGAATTATAACGTTGCATCGGTTTCTAAATTAACAAATTTGATATATGACGGAAGACAATAGATTGAGACTGATGGAAAACCAATAGCTCATTACGAAAATATTTGAAGCAAGAAATAACTGGCCAGTTCTGACCCTTTCTCACACTTTGCTGTACAGAAAGTATCTAGTAAAGAAAGCTGAACTTTAGTCTGTTTTCATACTGATTATGGATTCATATTCGTTTTTGGTAAATCAAATGTAAATCAAATTCCCTGTGCAGAGTAGCAGTGATGTTCTCTGAAGGTAAAAGTGATTACCACATAAATGGATTTTAATGCTTCTTTTGATTAGGTTCTATACTCTTTTTATTTAGCTCATCATGAGCATGTTAGTTCTGTTCCACTGAAATAGCCATTCTCAATCATACAGAGTAAATGTTGTTGCTTTTATGATGACAATAACTTGGTGTGATGAACAAGAAACCTGAAGCAAAACAAGATTGCTACAATAATGTCTACTTGAGAACGAAGTGAGTTTGCTGATTTAATATTGATTAATTTAACAGTAGCGTTTAAGTATGTGCTTAGGAGCATAGCTGGGCAGAGAGATGCTAAAACCATGGGTTTGCACTGATAACATCAGTTTTGAAAATCAAGTCATAGATGAACCAAAAGAAGCATCCTGCAATTGGCCAATCACTTGAATACAGAAGCCCCATTTTTAAGGATGATGTCGGGCCACTGTGAAACTGATTGTGTCTACAATATCTTTTGTTGAGATCAAAGTTACACGTGTTTCATGGCACAGAATACTGTTGTGATCTCAACCTCATATTTCTGTTACAGAATTCACTATATATCCTACTAAATGCAAGATTTGGGCTTCGTGGATACATAATATTTTCTGCTCTTCTAGCTGTGGTTAGAGACCCACACCTTGGGGCTTCTACCTCCACCTTGCAATTAAGTCTCCCTTTTTTTCATTCATTATCCTGATATAGCATTATATCTCCACCACAGATTAACTCTGGGTACCTTTGACCAGCGCTTGCAAAACCAATTTCAGTGCTGAAGTAGCTGAAGTCTGTAGTTACGAATTGGCAGTGGGTGCTAGCATCCATCAGCAACAATGCATTCTTTTCTATGCATTTCTACTCAAAACATACACTTTTGTAACCACCAAATGTGCATTTTTGTACGTTTTTTTTATTAAACTGAAAGTGGATCACAAAATTTGGAGTACACAGTCTGATAGTTAATTCTGTTCCGATTGGCACATAAGTCCAGGAGCTGCACATTAGGTCTGTGGGGCAGACTGAACAAAATTCTCCTCTATCCCTAGTTGAATCTGGGACAGAAATTTGCACCCCTTCTTGGGCTTCAGATGATTCTCTTTATCTTGAACTTCCCAATGCTACTGGGATCCAACCTGCTGGATTCTGTTTGCTTGTATTTCAAGGGCTTGTACCAGAACTAACTGTTGCAATGGATTTCCCTGTTAAATGTGTGGTTTGAATGAGCAACTGTAAATTTTTGGATTTATTATATTTAAAAAACCCATCTCACTAGCATTTAACAATGTCTTCAGGCTCGTTTGTCTCAGATTACGTTGTTTCAACATCTGGTGCAATCTGAATGTTATATGGAAACCTAGATAATGAATACTGATCTCTCCAATTCTGTCCTAATGCTCCGTTCAGCTGTTAATCCTTTACGTTTTTCCTCCTGGGTGCACCCATTTGCACCAATTCATTTAATGGAAATGTGGGATAATCCAGTTGGTTTACTGAGCCATCTTTAAGCATTATTGCTCTTGATCACTTACACTATTAATGTTTTACACTGAAGAGGCTAATTGATTTCCGAACTTGTTAAAAAGTTACCACTGTTTCCCCCCAGTCCTATTCCAGCTGTGTTAAAAACTGTATGACATGCAGAACTGTAGCAACGGCCACACACTCTCAATTTTGGATGTAACTTGGCATCTCTGTCCAGGACAAACCTTTGGAGGAGAGGAGGGAATGGACTACATTTCGCTTGACTTTCCTATAGTACTTTTTGTGTACAAAGTTCTGTACAAAGCCTTATTTTATCACAATGTTCCCCTGAAGGCAAGGGTTGGACTGTTAAACCTATTAACGTTTGCAAAAATCAGTAGGATTAACAGTGCAATCCTATGCATGTCAATTCAAAGTTCAATGGGGATTACTTCCAGGTAAATGTGTACAGAATTGCAGCCTTAGATAAACTGCCAGTAGGCATCAGTTCAGTCAAGAAACTTGGCCATCACTGCACTGCCTTTAATCTCTGGGTATAAAAAAACATAGTTTGGAATTGTACTTAGAAGCTGTTCTTTCTTCCACCTCAGTCCATTATGTTTTAAACAAAGAGTAGTTTAGAAAGTGGCTTTCCATTTTTTGGGCTAGCATTAAATGTCCGCTGTAGAAATAAAATGAGATGCAAGTGAGTGGTGTCTGTGACGAGAGCTGGAATGAACAAAAATATGGATGCGCTTCCATCCAAAAGAGGTGAATTCTCTTAACAAAGAGTAGAAGAGGCCAGTCTGTTGAGTGTGAAGAGTGATCTGTCTAGCTGTCTGTCTTTTAGATAAACAGATGACTTCATTAGCCAACACTGTCATTTCTAGCATTTCAGGGAGCTATTAAAAATCCACTTTAAAGTTTAGCAGGGAAAAAAAAATATTCTCATTATCTCTGAAAAATCCAGACATCACACAAAAAACACAAGATTAACCTTACATACCCTGCCCTTATTTAAGCATGTAGCAAGATCATTATATGACACTTTCTATGTACTTACATTTTAATGAGAATTTTGGAATAATACTAGCTTAATGCAAAATGGTTTCTGTCAGGGATTTACAGCATGCATAATTTTGTGATGTTTGTGAATCTGCTACAGCAATAATGATCCTTTGCAAATCCCTAGAATTCACTTACAGACCGAAAGGAGAGGCGGCCAAACTACAAGCATTATCCTTATTACTGGGATGTGTGAAGGGTAGCTAACCAGCTGGAAAATTACCAGCTTGGAAGGTTCAAGGCTCTATGTTCCGCTTTGCCATGACTGAGCGATGTTGATGAAAGGATCTTTTCCCCAAGCATTTCCAAGCACCTTATGTTTTTAATATATGATTCTGTATGTGTGCAGAATCCATATGCATGTAAACTGGGGGTGGGGAGACAAACCTGGAAGCGCATGTGTATCTGTGGCTCTGAGAGAATTTCAAATTTCTGCCATGCCTGGTCTACTTCTTCAATGTGAGTGGCAGGCCACAGTGTGGTATAGTGGTTAGAGTATCGGTTTAGATCTGGAGATAAAGTTCTAATCCCCACTCAGCCATGAAGCTTTGTCCAGCTACTCTCCTTCAGCCTAACCTACCTCATATAAACCTATGAATATAAAATGGGGGAGGACCATGGCAAGCAAAGCTATAAGATACAGTGGTACCTCGGGTTAAGTACTTAATTCATTCTGGAGGTCCATACTTAACCTGAAACTGTTCTTAACCTGAAGCACCACTTTAGCTAATAGGGCCTCCTGCTGCCGCTGCGCTGCCGGAGCACAATTTCTGTTCTCATCCTGAAGCAAAGTACTTAACCTGAAGCACTATTTCTGGGTTAGTGGAGTGTGTAACCTGAAGCGTATGTAACCTGAAGTGTATGTAACCTGAGGTACCACTGTAATTCCAAATATGTTAGCTTGTCAAAAATTGCACATTTGCAGATACGTGTCCCAAACTCTTGGTAGTAGTTGTTGAGGCAGAAATATTTGCAGAAATAATTGGGTCTGGTGTGGCTGGTGATAATGTAAGATGAATAATGTTGTTTTCGTCAGAAGCCAAACTGCAGCAGAACATCACTGCATGCAACAAATACATGGTGGAACAGAAATCTGTGCCTACTTAACACTCCTATTTGGGATGCTTTCCTGGAACTGCAAATCTCTGCTTTTTCCTTTGGGGAAATGAAAATATTGGATATTTGTTGCATCTCTGTATTTCCTATTGCTCATAATTACTTAAATTAATATATTTCCCCCATCATGATCCAGCTCAATGCCTCATCCACCAAAGTTGTGATGGTTACTATGAGGAAAGCAAAAACCCGCAAGCTGGCCAATTTGCTTGCAGGAGAAAATTCCTCCCTGGCTTTGAATACAGTGGCCAAGTAAACCATAGGAAGGTCCATATGCCAATTGTCCGCCCCCCCGCCCAGGAGTCCCTAGCTGACTGCGTGAGTGGGTGGAAAATCCAATGACAAACAGCCAAGAAGACAGTTTGCACCAGGCTAGGGGTGGGCTGGGCACAGCCCCAAGCCCTGCCACTGATCAGCCCTGCCTGCCCTCACCTGAGAGGCTGTTGCAGCTGGAGGTGGGTGGAGCCAGGTGACAATCTCCTCTCCTTGCAGCGCTGGAAGACAGCAGCCTCCCTGGACCCACTGTGGCTGAGCCATGCGGCAAATGTCACCCACCCGGAAGCCTGGGTGAGCGGTTATTCTCTGTTCACCTTTTGCCTTTCTGCTTCAGTTCTTATCTCAGGCTCTTTCCTTCAGTTTTCTCTCTCTCACTTTACCCCATGGACCTCATCCTGTTCCAGCCAACCCACATTTTCTAGACTGATTTCCTTCTCCAGATCTGCTGCCTCTTTAGGTGCTGTCTCTTTAGGTGCCCTGCTGCATCTTTCTATAACATTTAGGGCAGTTCAACCAATCACTGCCTGGGGCTTGACCACCAATACCACAGTATCTTAGCACAATACAATATAGATAGAGGGGGCAAAGAAAGACCCACAGCATCCCCCCTTTCTTAAATGCTTTGATTGGAAATCTTGCCCATTGACTCATTAAATTTCACAACCATATGGCAGTGATAAAGCATAACAAATAGCCTAGAAATGAACACATACAAAAGCAGTAATTCAAATAAGGAGATAGTGCTGAAGTCATAAATTGTAATAGCAGAAAACATCAACAAAGCTGCCATGGTGAATTACCAACTTGTGTTTCCCTTTCAGTATGTTGTTGACATGCCTATATATATATATATATATAACCAATTTATTCTATTCAGGGTATGGGGGAATTGGGAATGCATTTTATATATGTTAAACATATTATAGTTGTGCAGGGAAACATGTACAATCCGAGTAAAAGCAGATGTTCTTGGAAACTGATTTGCTGTGCCAAGAGGAATCATTTAAAAAAAGTTGCCGTATGCTAAGTTAGCAGTAATAATATGCAGAACATTTTACATTCTGTGGGATATAACAAAAGCTGACACAGAAGAATTCAGTGGGGGTGTAGGATCAATGCATACAAAATGTATCCACATTGAAGCAATTGTTTTGACCTGTACTGTGTCAATGAGTCTAGCACAGAAACAGACAGCAGTTGTGTGTGTGTGTGTGTGTGTGCGTGTGCATGTGTGTGTGTGTGAAACTTGCCCTAGATGCTTCCCATATGCCCCCCCTACTCCAAATGAAGGTTTTGATGCGAACGACCCCTTTTACCCACACATCAGCAACTTTCTCTAGCAAGGCACAGTCAAAGGGCTCTTTAACACCCTCCTGTGTTCACAGGCAGATTTCACAGAGCCTTGCCTTTATTGTGTTTTTGTGACACTCACTTCAACATATAGGCAACATGTGTAACCCGCTCTCCCCTTGTGATCATCTTCTCCTGTTAAAGTCACATTTTGGTAGAACACGAGGCTGCGGCCTTTCTAAAGTCAGAAAACGTAGGACTATAAATTCCTATGCATTTTCCTTCTTGTGGCAGTCTGCGCCGCTACAGAATTCCACAAGTTAGTTTCACTTTTGGAAGGTTGATTTCAGCAAAGCTCGGAAGTGCAATCCCAGCATTCTGAAACTGAAAGAGAATAATCTCCACAAAGATGATAGGTTTTCGATGTCACCAAAATTCATACAGCATAATCCATCTTCTCTCTGAGTGTGTGTGTGTGTTGCCTGAATATAGCAAGGCTGTATCACACCCTGCTTGCCTTGCAATCTTCAGGAGATGGAAACTCTGCAGGCATATTATGAACACCTTGCTTTTAAAAATAGCCACAAAGCTAATAATGACGTACTTTCTGCTTTCCAGAATAAATTCAGTTCTCAACATTCCGTCACTCTCTAGTGTGATTAAGAAAGAGTTTGCAAAAGAGTTTCATCACAGCCTGATTTCTTCATACCATGAGAAGGTCAAATCCTTCTTGCTGCCTCATAGAAGAGTCATATAGTTCTTATATTCCTACCAACTCCACTAGATTCAGGCATTCTTCATATCTATATATCTAGCTATATCATGGGTGCCAACTTGAATAAAATATTGGGGGGCCCAGGTAAGCCCCACCCCACATAATTGATACAAGACATGATATACCTGCAACATTTGAATGGCATTGCCTATCAACTTGGGGGGCCCTGGCCCCTCAACTATTTCAGGGGGGTGAACGGTCCTTGGCCCCTTGGAGTGGGCTCCTATGATCTATGTTTATATGTTTTGTAACTGTGAACAGCTGTCAGGATCATGGTAGAAAGTCTCCTTGGTTTTCCACACTTACAAGGAAGCGCAGCCAAGGTGGTCATGGCATTTTCAGAAAGTATGGACACCCTGGAAGGATGCAAAATGCCGACAGATGGATAGATGATTTGTTGAATGAAAGGAGAAACCCCCTGCCCATCTCCAAAGGTAAATGCAACAATGCCCCCTGCACCCCAGCCCTGAGAATTGTAGCAAAAATTTCTCACCTATTTGATAATTTTTGAATGTATTTTCTTTGCTCATTAATTGATGGGGACTTGTAAAAACCCAGAAGTGTTGGGCACAGAACTACTTCTACCTTTTCTTCTTCTAGCGCAGGCTTCCTCAACCTCAGCCCTCCATATGTTTTGAGACTACAATTCCCATGATCCCTGACCACTGGTCCTGCTAGCTAGGGATCATGGGAGTTGTAGGCCAAAAACATCTGGAGGGCCGAGGTTGAGGACTCTTGTTCTAGTGCCTGTGAGCTACCTTTGAACAGCTCAAGGCTTGCAGGTGGTTCCTCAGTCACAGGGTAATGCTCCACCGCCTCTGAGAATGTAAATTAAAGTGGAAACCTGAAACCACTTACTGTGCGATAGCTGCTTCAAATGGCCCACTCAGTATTTTTGGATGACACATAGATGGTTTGTTTTATGAAGTATCTCATGTGTATAATAACTAACTAACTAAAGGGAAGAAGTGGTTGCCTGTAGACATTGGCCACTGTGATGTCATGAACTGACAGGACAATGGAGAGGAGGAAGACCAATCACCACAGAGCAGCAGGACCTATTACTAGAGCCAGAAGGGCCCCGGTTTCCACAAACACACAGTGGGCTCAGAGATGTAGGGGACAGTGGGAGAGTTGCTGAGGCAGACAAGGGCCCACAGCCCAGCTCCCTAGCTGGCCAGGTGGGGCTTGCTAGCTGTGGGAGAAGGTATGTGATTCCTCAGGTGGAGTAGGCTTGGAACAGGTGAGGGTCACATGCCTCATCAAGCCCAGATTCTGCAGTATAAAAAGGCAGCAGAGCTGAGGTGCTGTGTCTGCTCAACTGCCCAAGTTGATGGACCTTGACCTGGAGGCTGCTGGACCTCTATGCAACTGTGCTTCGTTTTTGGACTTTGAACGTGGGGAATTGACCCTGGACTATGGACTTGACATACTGACTTGCCACCAGGTAGGCCAAGGGTGCAGGACATGTAATGACCCTTGGGTGTGGTTAATATGGGTGTGTGACATACCTGACAAGTGCCTTGAAAGAAACAGCACGTCCTGGTTTTTTTGTGGGAGATTGTGGTGGCCATTTTGGGTGCTGTGATCTCTCGCACTGCACTCTTGACACACACACACACACACACACACACACACACACCCCAAGTGCTTTTCTAGTGGCGCACAAGATGTTGCCCTGAAAAAGAGGGGTTTTTTTGTGGCGAGAGTGAAGTGTAGGTCACATGACTTGCTCGGGAGTGCTTCCTGGAAGATGTTTTAGTTCTGAAAAAGTTGGATAGTATGGTGTTGTTGTTCCATGACATAGTCCTTAAAATTTGCAGTCCTTTTCAATTTAGCCACACAGTGTGTGAGAGATGGGTGTGGATGATGGGTGTGACATGCTACAATCCAGTCAGAAGGAAAGCTAACTTCTGGGCAGCCTGTAGCATTTATACAAATGAAGCAGATTGATACCATTTCTATTACTTTGCACAAGTTATTTGCTTCTGCTAATCATTCAAAAAGATGAAGGCCTGGGCCTTGACTACTGGGAATCCCTTCATTTATTTGTTTAAGAAATGTATGTCTGCTTCCAACTATATGTCTCAATGCAGCCTATGGAAAAAATCAAATGTAGATTAAAACAGCAGAAAACAGAACATTAGAAAATTATTTATGGCATAAAGGCAACTCCAACCATATGGGTTAGATTTTTAAAAAATGCAATTCTCAGGAAGCTGAGCTTTTCAGTCTGCACACACCTATGTAATTCTGGCACATTCATACATAACTATGGTTACCACGCACCCTCCTGAAAGTGTTCAGCCTTAGAAATCTGCATTTGGTGACGAGGGCATGATAATAGCTAGCTCAGCGTGTAACTGGAGTTTACAGATAATGTTCCTGACTCCATGCAGTCAGAGCTACTGTCTTACAGTCAAAGTAGAAGGGAGATCTGTGGACTTGACATTCTCATCATTTGTATCCATGCATTTATATTAATGTGGTGTACAGGGGGAAGGGGAGAGCAGTCACTACCCCCAAACAGAGTTTTAATTATGAGGAATGAACCATTTTAAGACACCCCAATATCTCCCCCCAAAAGCAAAATAGGGAGACTGAAAATAGGGGCAACTGGAGTGTATGCAGCAGTGGAATCATTTTTGTTTGTTTCCTGTAGGTTTCTGTCTGTTTTTAAAAATAAATTTGTTTAGGGTTTTGGTCCTGTCTGCTTATAAGAGTTGGTTGCATGGTGTTCCCTCCCCCCACCTTCTGTTAAAACAGATTGTGTTGCTGCATAGATTTCAACACCCCTCCCCAATCCTGCTTTGCTAAAGAGCTTTTTAAAATGCTTCATTCAGTTTACAGCAGGGGGAAAAAAACCACAGAAAGAAGTGAAGTGTGCGCTAAACATTATTTTATAAACTGCGAGGCATTGTCTTAGTCTGAAAGGCTCGGGTATCTTCCAAGTTGCCATGGTGAGAGAGAAAAATGGCTCAAACAAATTCCTGTGGAGAACACCTTTTTTTATAAAGTGAAAACCATCATTCAATAGGCCCCTGTGCTTAATAACTCATGAAAACATTTGTGGGCATTTTCAAAGGCTGGGGTGATGTTTTCACAATGGTTTGTCTTATTCCATTGAACTGGTTGCACAGCTGAAAAGCAGAAGCTGTAATAATTTGATTTCCTCCCTCTGTGTGAATGTGGGTGAGGGCGCTGGACCTTGGTAAGATTGGATCCTCATGGGGGGGGAGGGGCCATCGTTCAGTGACTGAGTGCATGTTTTGCATACCGAAAGTCCCCAATTCAACCCACAGCACTGAAAGGACTATAGGGAGCAGGCCTCACGAGAATCTTTGCCTGAGATCTTGGAAGACTGGCTATCAGCCAGCTAGTGTAGGACACATCATTATGGGCAGCCCCAAAGTCTGATCTGCAGTAGGAAACCATGTTTGTGGCTACATCGTTATTGAAGAAACAATGGGATGTTCCAGGTTGCACAAAATTCCACACTAAATTTTGGACTCCCATATCCTGCAACTTTTAGCACAATAGGTCAGTGTCTCTGGCTGTTAACCAGTAGGTTGGTGGTTTGAGCCCACCCAGGGATTGCTGTGGGCAGGGGCTGGACTAGATGACCCATGGGGTCCCTCCCAACTCTACAACACGGATGATGCTGTGATCTAAACCACCAAGCCTCTTGGGCTTGCTGATCAGAAGGTCAACGGTTCGAATCCCCATGATGGAGTGAGCTCCCATTGCTCTGTCCCAGCTCCTGCCAACCTAGCAATTTGAAAGCATGCCAGTGCAAGTAGATAAATAGGCACAGCTGTGGCGGGAAGGTAAACGGTTTTTCTGTGCGCTCTGGCTTCTGTCACGGTGTTCTGTTGTGCCAGAAGCAGTTTAGTCATGTTGGCCACATGACCCAGAAAGCTGTCTATGGACAAACACCAGCTCCCTCGGCCTGAAAGCAAGATGAGCGCCACAACCCCATTGTCACCTTTGACTGGACTTAACCATCCCAACTCTACAATTCCATGATTCTGTGATTTCTGAGGTAAAAACAAATAAATCGTTGTGTGGAGATTCTTGAAGAATTTATGGGGTGGGGGCGGTCTGCATTCTGGTGTGAACTTGGCTTCCAGATTAACGTACAGACTTCTCTGAAGTAAAGCTCTGGAATTCTACAAGGTAAACGGTTTGCAATTTCATTTGCAATTCTAGCTCCTTGGAGCAGCTGGAAAGCACAGCAAGTGGACCCATGGGGACATAAATCTTCTTTTTTTGCCGTGTCATTTCCCTGAATGGATTTATTTATTATTTATTCTTATTTATTCTTGAATGTATATCTCAACATTCCTCCCAAAGGAACCTCGAGCAGCAAACGACAAGTGATAAAACAATGAAAAACATATTTAGAACAATTCCCGTGCAGATGTAGTCCAGGGGAGATCTCAACTTAAAAGTCTTGTTGGAAGAACTCCGTCACACTACACTTGGTGCAGCTATGGAATTCACTTCCCCAGGATACTGTGATGGCCATCAACCTGAATGGCTTTAAAAAGAGGATGGGACAAATGCATGGAGGAGAGGGCTATTAATGGCTGCTGACTATGATGACTATGTTCTACCTCCACAGTTGGAGATAGCAATGCTCCGAGTTGCTGGAAACCGCAGGGAGGGAAGAGTGCTCTTGTGCTTTTGTTCTGTGTGCTGGTTTCCCACAGCATCTGGTTGGCCACTGTGAGAACAGGTTGCTGGACTAGATGGGTCAGGCTATTCTTATGGTCTTGTGTTAGGAGGAAGGTATTCAGTAGGCAACAGAGTTAGCAGAGATGGTGCCTCTCATGTTTAAGGGGAAGGAATCCCAAAGGGTAGGTGGCACAACACTAAAGGCAAATTCCTGAATTGTAGGGAATGGATATCCTACAGCATGTAGTGGTTGATTATATAAGGGGGGGATTATATAAGGGGGTGAAATGATATTTCACGTATCCTGGTCCCAGGCTGTATAGGATTTTAGACACCAACGCCAGTACCTTGAACCTTGCTCAGTAGCTTAGTTGGCATGTCATCATGCACTATTTCCTTCAGGGACATTTTTTGATACGTTTTCAATGATATTTGACTTTGGAACTATTTCCCTTGAAAGAAATGGATGAAGGAAGCTGTTGAACACTTTGTAAACTTGTACGTACTTTCGTGTACATAAAATTTTGTGCGTTTTTTTAAAAAACACACCACATATGTGAAAATAGAATGGAACACACTTTCTGTTGGTCACTTTAAACATCACCACAAACTGAATTAAGATTGATTTCTGCATTGTTTTGTGTCCTTGTGTTACCCTAATTCTCACATCAAAAATCTTTTCCCAAGCACGTTACCAAACGCTAAGAGTTCTGCTAGACTTTTGCCCTGCTTGCTTGTTAGTCAGTACAAAAGAAATGTTCTTCATTGGTCTCTGTGTACCTTGTCACACTGATTATGAAAAAAGAAAAGAGGATGCTCAGCCTAGCCACAATTTGTGGGCCCCTGGGCTGACTTGCATACTACTTTTAAAATTGGTTTTCATGGAAACAGCTCCAAAGTTTCCTTAGAAAGTGGAATGGGGGCATGACATTCCAAGGACTGTTGTCAGAAAATCAGGACTGCTTCTGGTAAATCAGGACAGCTGGAGCACATGCAGAGCTCAAGTGTGTTTGCTTATTCAGATGATTTGGTGAAAGCATTTGAGAATGAGAGAGAGAGGGATTCTGTTATCTTGGATGGTTTATCTAAGCATCATGCTTTCCTTTATAGGGTGTTAGAGCTAAGAGGGCGATAACTTCTAGATCTCCACTGATAGGCACCAGTGCCTGCAGTCATGACACTTTGATGCAGCACCATCTTGTGAACACCATCTGCTGCAATTTGATAAATTTAGAAAGGAATTTTTCTTAGCAGGCAGAACTTGGCAGAACTCTCTCCCCCTAATCCTACAGACTGAACAGCCTCTGCCTAGCTGCTTCCTAATATGATGGTACAGTGGTACCTTGGTTCTCGAACTTAATCAGTACCAGGAGTCTATTTGACTCCCAAAACCATTTGAAAACCAAGGTGTAGGTTCCAATTGGCTGCAGGAGCTTCCTGCAGTCAAGCAGAAGCCGTTTCAGACGTTCGGTTTCCAAAAAGTTAGCAAACCTGAACGCTTACTTCTGGGTTTGCGCCATTCGAGAGCCAAAATATAGTACCAAAGCATTTGAGAACCAAGGTGTGGCTGTACTTGGGATGGGGCAAGGTTCCAGGCATGTAGGAATTTGATATGGAATTAGGAATGTGAGGATTTTCCGTCTTGCTGGTTTATGTGACATTAATTTGCTCTGCCCTGCATCCTGAATTCCTTTTTAACTCAGCACCCACACTTCTTTTTGGTTCCCTGACTTTATTTGTAGCTTTCCCTCTGTTCCACTATAGATGCACATGTGTAACTTGGTTGAATCACTGTAAAAATGATAAATGGTAATGCGACTGAGTGCATCAAGGTGCTTTCTGTGGTATTTACTGATGCACAGCTGCACATTGGTAAAATCTCATAAGAAACAATCTTAAGACATTCCTATGTTCAATCACATCAAGTCTGAGCTTTTCATCTTTATCATTGCATTAAACTGCTGCAAACTGTGTTCTGTACAGCACTCAGTAGATATTTGTAATTATTTTTAAAAAGGTGTAATGCAGTATCTCCAGTTAGTTCCATGGAAACAAGGCCATGTACTTCAGAACTTCAGCCTGGCCAAAGACAGAACAGTTGCAGAGAACTTTCTTCTTTCCCCCCTCCCTGCCAGAAAGAACTCTCAGCTCCAACTGCCAGTTGGGACAGCAGAACCACAGAGGGAACCACATTCTGAGCCCACTGAGTAGCCAAAGGAAGACAGGCTGTGGGTTCAACTGGAGCATCTCTGTGCCTGTTGTGCTGTGACTGCAGAACTGAAGGCAAGCTGCCGCCTCTCACATAATGATGCTGTGCCCCCTGAGCCGCTACATCACAGAAACCAGGTGTTTCACCCCGTGAATGCCAAGCCGCCCCTCCGGGGCAAAATGACCCTGCAGCCTCCTGATTGGCTGGAGTGCAAGGAGGAAGTTGGTGGAAGAGGAAGGCTTCTCCCCACCCACCCTACCCCCTCCCCACCAAGCCCACACACTCATCCATGGCTTCCCCTACTGCATTCCACACAGCAGGAAAGATTTGCCTTCATGGTGAGTACCGGCACCATTTTTTCCTAGGAAAAAAACACTGGTTCTGACTATACACAATTTTGGCTTTATGCGCACTCTTCAGAACCTAACCCAGGTTTCCTCAGCTTCGGCCCTCCAGATGTTTTTGGTCTATAACTCACATGATCCGTAGCTAGTAATTAAGTGTTTTAAAGTATTTTAAATTTGTTGTTAGCTGCCCTGAACCCGGTTTTTGAACTGGGAAGAGCAGGGTATAAATAAATTAATAATAATAATAATAATAAATTTTTATTTATATCCCACCCTCCCCAACCGAAGCCGGGCTCAGGGCAGCTAACAATAAAATATTACCACATTCTAAAATCATTTCATTATAAAATTAATTCAAATCAAATTGATGGCAACCATTGGGCTAGAGTTCTGTGAAGATTGCCAAAGGAGGGAGTCAGGCTGTGCCCTGGCCAAAGACTTGGTGGAACAGCTCTGTCTTGCAGGCCCTGCGGAAAGATGTCAAGTCCCGCAGGGCCCTAGTCTCTTGTGACAGAGCATTCCACCAGATCGGAGCCACAGCCGAAAAAGCCCTGGCTCTGGTTGAGGCCAGCCTCACCTCTCTGTGGCCTGAGACCTTCAAGATGTTTTTGTTTGAAGACCGTAAGGGATGATGGGAATTGTAGTCTCAAAGCATCTGGAGGGCCGAGGTTGAGGAAGCCTGACCTAACCTCTGCACAAGTTGCGAATCAACTGTGTTTCTCAAGCACAGTCAACAGAACACATGGTGCATTATGTATTTTTGCAGGCAACCCCCCCCCCCCAATACCAGGTCCTGCACACCAAGGAGCTTCCAGTCTAAATCTTGACAGTGGGGAAAGGATGAAGGGGTGAGGAGGAGAGACAAGAAGTGCATGACTAAGTAAATGTTGTGATACATAATGAGTCCTGGGGAGTACCTGTGTGCTACGCAATAACATGTGTAAGACTCCACCACAAATGCTTCCCTTCTCACCGTAAAGCAAAGCTGCGTTGAGAGAAGGGAATTTAGAGCGGAATAGGAGAAGCCGTGTTTAAAGCTACCCCTGACCATGGTTTCCCTGCTCCAAATTACCCCCCCCCCGGCTTTCCCCCTGCAGGGTTCAAAACACATGTTTGCGAAAGTAAATGTGTTCATCGGGATTTGGCATAATAAAACTGATATGCCTGTAGCGGAGATGCGCCTTTTAGACCATATGGAATACTTTTATACAACTGGAGTATTTGTCAGGGTTAATTTCATTCTCTGATCATGGCTTATTAACAGACATTCATATTGCTGGCTATCATTAAACAGTAGCTTAGGGAAATTAAGAGAGTTTCCTCGGTAAGTAATTAAAAATGGGCAGACTTTTAAATATACGCTTTATGTAGGCTCTCTATAGGGAGAGTTTTATCCTTTCTGAAGCACCCAGTCAGAGCCCCTTAAATATTTCTTCTTCTCTATGCTCTGTTTCATCAGTTTCATTTTGCTGATACAATCACACTTTTGCTTTCCCAATTATGCATGTTATGCACCGAAGCATAATATGTGGGCAAAATCCATACAAAATGAAGCAAAAGTTCATTTGGTTTCAATGGTTAAGTATGTATTTACATTTGTTCAATAAAATCAATTGAGTTTAGGCTTACTAGGGAATAAGCACCACTGACCACAGTGGGGGGCGGATAGAAAGCTGCCTCAGGTCTAGAGCAGACCACAAAGCTATAGACTTTCCACTAGAGACTTACTTTTGAGTAAACATACTTAGGACCATCTTTTGTTTAAGGGGCACCACTCTGCCCCCCCCCAAAATAGCATAATGGTTATGCATGCCATCTTAGAAAAACACTTTGTTATAACAGAGTGAACATTAGGTACCATCAGACTCTCCAAATGCCCCTATTTTCTAGGGACAGTCCTGGATCTAGAAAACCATCTCTGAATGTCCCGCTTTTCATTAAGAGGGTCCCTATTTTCAACAGAGAAATGTTGGATGGTATGGAGTTAAGCTCCAAGCCAAGGAGATAAACAACACTGCAACCTTAAGAAGATATCTGAAGGCAGCCATGTATAGGGAAGTTTTAAAATTTTTCATTATGGGTTTTTTTATATGGTGGAAGCTGGTCAGAGTGGCTGGGGCAACCCAGTTAAATGGGCAGGATGATGATGATGATGATGATGATGATTAATAATAGAATAGGACATCCTTATTTTCAATGGAGATATATTGGAGGGTATACCCCGCTTCATATTCAGTTTATATACTCCTTCCCCATGTAGGAGGATTATCCCTGATACTCCTGGCAAGGATTCTTCCTGTGGGATCCCAATACAGTGGTACCTCTGGTTAAGAACTTAATTCATTCTGAAGGTCCGTTCTTAACCTGAAACTGTCCTTAACCTGAGGTACCATTTTAGCTAATGTGGCCTCCCGCTGCCATGCAATTTCTGTTCTCATCCTGAAGCAAAGTTCTTAACCTGAGGTACTATTTCTGGGTTAGCGGAGTCTGTAACCTGCAGCGTCTGTACCCTGCAGTGTCTGTAACCCGAGGTACCACTGTAATAGTATCCCCATTTCAATAAATGTATCTTTTGCCTACCTTCTTTTACCCAAATAAAGAATGACAGTTTGTACATAGCCGCTTCAGTGCCATTACCCCAATCAATGATTTTCCTAACTTGGGACTATTTTTACGTCAGCATGCTGTGGAACACTTGTGTATCTGTTGCAGATCCCCTAGGCATTGCAAAAGGTTGTGGAATGCATCATAGGGTGCACTGTCAACATGTTATGTTGCCGTTAGGCCTATGGGGCTTTGCTATTCCTCTGCATGATCTGAGAGGGCAGCCTAGAATTTCTGCAAGGGCAGAAAAAAATTCCTCCTTCTACATAGACACTAATGGCACAGGAGCCTTTTCCTTCTTTAGTAAGGGTCATCCTAATTAATAGCAGAGTTGGGAAAACCTACTGCCACAGAATAAAATTTCCCACTGGATTTTTGTAGCCAATTGTTTCATGGAACTTTGTGGATTGATTCTAGTGGAAAAAGGTTCTTGGCTACACCAGGACAACCAAAAGGCCTCTAGGCCTTGGTGCAACACCTGGATGCTATCGTACAATCCTTGATGAATCTTGGGAAATGACTCTGCAGAGGTGATACAAAAGACTTCATATGCTGATGAATGCAACTGGGGATGCAAAGGACGGAAAGGATCCAGATTGGAGTCTGCTGTGGGCTTCCGTAAATCCAACCCTGAACCTCAACATCCACTGTTGAATTCTGATTCTCTCCTCCCTCTCTCCCTGAGTATGGAGGCAACCTGCATTAATAGCATGCAATTTGGAAGGTTTTATGTTGGATACTACACAACATGGACTAACAAATTACGGCCTCGTAGTTCAGAGTCTATAGTTTACAACTCCCACTGCAGAAGCATTTTAGTATTAAAGCTTCTTAAATGGAAAAGCAGCAAGCCCCATATTTTTTAAAACGGCAACATTGACAGCTAGACAGAGTAATATGTTGGTGCCATATAGCTTTTACAAGTGGCTCACAAATACAGGAGGGGAAGGTGCTGAAAACATAAACTTGGTGGTGCTGGGAAGGAGGGATTGGAGCTTCCTTCTCCCTAAAGGTTTGTGCCACTTAAGACAAATCCCTCTTGCCTGGAGTTGGCCTGAAAGTATAAATATTTAGAAGGTATCACTCCAAAGCGAGGGTGGCTGGGATGCCTCTGGAAATTTGAGCAAAAAGCAGGTGCGGTCTTACAGATTGGGTTGTTCTTCACCTGTGGCATATATTACAGAACCTTACTTTCCTGCCTTCCTGTGAACATAACAAAAGTAAAATCTTCTTAAGCTACCTTAATGCCAGTAATCACCACCAACCTCAAGATATGTTTTACTGCAATTGCTCTTGCGCATTCCTCCTCCTTACCCTGCTTCTCACCTCTTTTTTTGCCTGATTGTCAGTCCATAGAATATTGTAAGCTCCTTGGGGCATATATATACTTTTTGTGTGAGTGTCTGGAAGCGGTTGGAGGATGGATGGCAGCTAACAGATTGAGGTTGAATCCTGACAAGACAGAAGTACTGTTTTGGGGGGACAGAAGGCGGGCGGGTGTGGAGGACTCCCTGGTCCTGAATGGGGTAACTGTGCCCCTAAAGGACCTGGTGCGCAGCCTGGGAGTCATTCTGGACTCACAGCTGTCCATGGAGGTGCAGGTCAATTCTGTGTCCAGGGCAGCTGTTTCTCAGCTCCATCTGGTACGCTGGCTGAGACCCTACCTGCCCACGGACTGTCTCCCAAGAGTGGTGCATGCTCTAGTTATCTCTCGCTTGGGCTACTGCAATGCGCTCTATGTGGGGCTACCTTTGAAGGTGACCCAGAAACTACAACTAATCCAGAATGCGGTGGCTAGACTGGTGACTGGGAGCGGCCACTGAGACCATCTTGTGAGACCTACACTGGCTCCCAGTACGTTTCTGAGCACAATTCAAAGTGTTGGTGCTGACCTTTAAAGCCCTAAACGGCCTCAGCCCAGTATACCTGAAGGAGTGTCTCCACCCCCATCGTTCTGCCTGGACACTGAGGTCCAGTGCCAAGGGCCTTCTGGCAGTTCCCTTGCTGTGAGAAGTCAAGTTACAGGGAACCAGGCAGAGGCCTTCTCGGTAGTGGCACCCTCCTGTGGAATGCCCTCCCACCAGATGTCAAAGAGGGGAAAAACGACCAGACTTTTAGAAGACATCTGAAGGCAGCCCTGTTTAGGGAAGCTTTTAATGTTTAATAGACTATTGTATTTTAGTGTTCTGTTGGAAGCTGCCCAGAGTGGCTGGGGAAACCCAGCCAGATGGGCGGGGTATAAATAAATTATTATTATTATTATTATTATTATTATTATTATTATTATTATTATTATTATTATTATATTATATTTTATTTTATTTTATTTTGCTTACACCTAATAATAATAAATAATAGTAATAATTTTATTATTTATGCCCCACTCATCTTACTGGGTTTCCTCTCAGAACCCATGAGTTCTGAGCCAAACTCTGAAGTAGGAAATAAGCCATGCTGAAGGAAAATTGTGGCGGGGGGCACTTGCAAGGAAGGGTGAAAAACCCCTTCACAGCTTTCTTCTGTACAAGCACCGCCTCACCCCTGTATTCACATTATCTCAGCAAACCTCTGTTTGGAAGCCCATGTTTGCCAACACAATGTTTGCCACCCTGCAACATATTAACCAAGATGTGGATAGCTCAGCTGGTAGAGCATGAGGCTCTTAATCTCTAGGATGTGAGTTCGAGACCCACATTGGGCAAAAGATTCTTGCATTGCAGGGGGTTGGACCCTCATGGTCCCTTCCTACTCTGCAAGTCTGTGATTCTGTGCTGTAATGGTCAAACTAGCCCTGGTGGGTATTGATAGCTGCTAATGCAGGTTGAGCAAACACACACTAGTTCTTGTATTGCAGTAAACTGCTTCAGTCTGATGGCAGATTTATAATAAGGAATTCCCTTTCCAATTTGCATTGTAGAACGGACTGCAAAGGCTTTGCCCCTAGAAATACATGGCTATAGCCTCTATTCAGTGAAATCAGAAGTGACACGCTACAAATGGTTTCTAGCTTCAAATTACAAGTCCCCATTACTGTCATCTATGCAAATGTTTTTCGACAGCTGCTCTTAGTAAATCATAAGAGGACGTGAAATCTTCAAGACGGTTTTCATCATTTGTCTATTTTCTTTTCTTCTTTTTAAAATGTTTATAGTCATTGTGGCTTTTCTTTCCCATTTGTCTTGTTGCACTCTGTGAGCACGGTTCAACCTGGAAGGCTAAATTTATTGGTCTGGAAAATGCTCGTCAGAGAGAAATTTGTCACAGCTTAGCCTAAACATTTTGCTTGATGAGTTTTCTCGCAGAAATTGTTGCGGCTTGATGTTTCCTTACATTCCGTTTATATGAGAACTGTGCGCTTAAGACAAAGCTGAAACACATGATTGACAGTCTCGCTGGATGTGCTTTTCTTATGCTGAGCCATGCCTTGTCAGAATGCAGGTGGCAGGTTGTGTATCTGGATGCTGGCCACCCCTAGGCTAGCCTTTAGCTGTGGTGGAAGAAGCTATACTGCTGATCCGCCCTCCAAAACTGACTGGTGCTCAGGGCTGTCCCCACACATCATCACACCTTCACACCAAACATACCTCATGGATGGAGAATAGAGAGGTGTACGTGAGTGTCTACTGTACAAAGTCCAAACCTGCATGTGTTGTTCTGCCCACTTCTGCCTCCAACCCTAACAATCATTGGCATTTGGCGCATGGAAGGTTTCAGCTATTGGATTGAAGGAAATGGGGCCCTTGGGATGAACAGTGTTTGTCCCCCCCCCCCCCCCCGCTGTTGACAATATCATAGTACAATTTGGTTACCACTGTGATTGGCTTTTGTATATGTACAGTGGTACCTCGGGTTAAGATACCTTGGTCCTGCATACCTGAAGGAGCGTCTCCACCCCCATCATACACTGAGATCCAGTGCGCCAAGGGCCTTCTGGCGGTTCCCTCATTGAGGGAAATGAGGTTACAGGGAACCAGACAGAGGGCCTTCTCGGTAGTGGCGCCCACCCTGTGGAATGCCCTCCCTTCAGATGTGAAGGAAATAAGCAGCTATCTTCTCTTTAAAAGACATCTGAAGGCAGCCCTGTTTAGGGAAGTTTTTAATATTTAATGCTGTATTGTTTTTAACACTTGATTGGAAGCCACCCAGAGTGGCTGGGGAAACTCAGCCAGATGGGTGGGGTATAAATAAATCATTATTATTATTATTACTATTATTACTATTATTATTTTATTATATAAGAACTTAATTCGTTCCGGAGGTCTGTTCTTAACCTGAGATACCACTTTAGTTAATGGGGCCTCCCGCTGCCGCCGCACCGCTGCCGTGCGATTTCTGTTCTCATCCTGAAGCAAAGTTCTTAACCCGAGGTACTATTTCTGGGTTAGCGGAGTCTGTAACCTGAAGCCTCTGTAACCTGAGGTACCACTGTATCAGGGTGGGAGGGTCATTGTGTTGTCCTTAGTGTTAGGCAACAAAATGTCTTGAGATGACCCTGGGACAGGCACACCAACTGTATAGGGCTGAGGTGTCTTTGTTTGACCCCCTCAATATTTCTTGGCAGGGGCTGCGGACCCTCAGTGTTGAAGGGATGGCAGAGGCTGAGCATGGGGCCGAGTGCAGCACAGGCTCCTTCTGAGCATGAGAGGAGCTGCCACTGGCCACTGAAGGCACGCCATGCTGGGCTCCATGCTTGGTCTCCTCCTGATGATGCATGCGCTGGGTGCATGACATCAGGCACGTGACGTGACACCAGGTCCACTCAATCTGGGGTGCAATTCAGTACCTCTGCCCTGGGATCAGGTTGAAGGAGCCAGCCAAGTGCTTTCAGTAATTCCCTCTTTCTGTGCTTGCACACCGATTATGATGCACTAATTTCATGAGAGTTGTGCTTGCGTTGAGAAAATGAGGAGGAGGCAAGAAACCACACCATCAGTTGGTTAATTAGGAGTTTGCTCAGTTCACGTCTGAGGTGGCGGCTTTGAACCTATGATAAGCTTAGCAAGTAATGTACTAAAGTTAAGTGCATTGCCGTGCAGGAAACCCCCTTAAGGAACCCTTGTTAACTGACAGCTCAGACTTGAGAAAGCCAGCATTATGGCAAAAGCACCAATAATAGCACTGGGATAACCTTCTAATCCCTCTGCACATTTCTGGAAACAATTCTTTAGGAGACTCCAGCTGTCAGTCTAGGTCTGTCAACGTAAGATGCCAAGACAGAGAAGGTTAGACGTGTGGTCATTTATTTATTTTTGAGGAGGAGAGGAGGGTGAGGAATAACAGAAACCTACCAATTATTCAATGTCTTACTATAAGCTGAATTTGACATTAGCGACCAGCATCAAACTGCACGTTGCAGCTTTGGTTATTTAACCAGCCCTGCCTAAATTGGTGTGTTTAATCAGTTAATATACCCCCCCCCTTTTATAAACAATTTACATCCATAGCAGCTTCCATTTAATAAAATGAAATAACACCAATAACTGAATAATTTTAAATGAATAAAAATGCCTTCAAAACTTTTGCAGTTGTAACTGCAAACTATAAGAGCAACATATAAAACCATTTCAAAGAGTGGTAAAGCCCTTAAATAAGTGAGTAACCATTGTGCAATGGATCAGGCCAATCAAAATTCATAAAAGTACATTAATTACAACAGGCTTTCTCCAGAGTAGGGCCATGTCTAAATCCTGAATCAAATTGGGCACATTTGTACCAAATCTGAATCACATCAAAGCAGATACAATAGCTACATACCAGGCTCAGTGGACCCACCAGATACATATTAGGCTTGGTGCCGATATCTAGACCTCAAAACAGTCTCTGAAAAGGTCAACCAGATGTCTCCAAAGTGTTATTAATGACAACACCAGGGTGTGGGGAGGTGGAAAGCTGGATTTCACTAATTGGGAGATGCTGCACAGTTTGGTGTGATGTTGCTCCTGGCCACACTGCGTCTCCCCCATCAGGAGAGGTTGCCCAGACCAACACAGCCTGGTGGGCAAATGTTGCATTGGGAGGACGACAATGCAACAGTCATCACATATGCAATGCATTCACTGTGTGCATGGCACCAGCCCCTCCCCCCCATGTTAGGTGCAACTCAGCACTAGTGGGCATAATAAAATCACCAAATTAGAAGGCAGGGGGAAATGCAAAAGGGTACGAATGGAAAAGGCAGGGGGAAATGCCTGTTGGTACGAATGGAAAAGACAAATGTTGCTAATCGTAAATCCAAATAAATGCAGATGTAAACTTCTCTGGTTTAATTCAAATGGGGAGGGGAGGTGGATTGACAGCTAAATTCTGCTCAAATGTGGATAAGCCTTTAAAATGAGAAATCTAGTTCTTGTAGAGGTGGTAAACCTATCTCTTGATAGTAACCACTTCAGAGAACAGGTATGGGTTCACATGATAGAATTCTCCCTCACACAAACCAAGATTCCTGGACATGGAAAAGTAGCATGTTTATTTTGCTGATCATCTCAGAAAAACATCTCTGTGGCTCTACTTTGGTTTCACTTCTTCCCGTTATGACTTTTGCAGTTGGTTTTTTGGCAGCGGGTTATAGGCATTTGCAGGCAATCTGCAGCTCCTCTGAACCACATAGACACAGCTGTGATTCAGCAAGCCATAGTCTTTGAATTGGAACACTACTAGGGGACTTTTTTTTTTTCAAAAGCCTTGCCAAGGTTTCTGTCTGCCCTGCTGTGCCAATGCTGGTTAGTGGCCTAGCTAGAACTACCTTAGGGTATCTTTTGTTTGCATGGCCGTATTTTCCATACATCCCCAACAGGAACTATGATTGCTGCTCTTTTCATCTGGCTGTCAAATGTTTGCATCCTGCAGTTACCTTGAATATCCCCTCATTATTTCCCAGCCATGCGTACAGTTCAACATTGAGCCACACATTTTTGTCTCAAATGTATGCATTGTGTTTTGTAGTTGCTCTCCCTCTTGAAAACTGATGCATATTTAGAAAAACACATTGTGTTTATAAAAATACTCAAAGCAATTGCCAATAAAAATTAAAAATTAAAAGCTAAGAACAACAATGAAATGTGCATACCATAAATATTTAAGTTAAACCGCCATTACAACCAATAACTAAGGAACTTGACAGCAAAGTCTTCATGTGTTGTTGAGAAGAACATAAGGAAGTAGTTTGCTGAAATGCCCTTTTTAGAACGTTGTACGAAACTTCCTATGTATCTGTATTTTCTACTGTTACAAATTGAGTTTTACTGAAATTAAGGGTAGTTTGAAACAAGACAACTTCAAACCATGGTTCATGAAGATGTTTTGCTTAAACCAAATTCAGATTCATCTAAGGAAATAAAGTGGTATTTGGGTGCTTTTGGCCTCTAAAATAAGTTTGTGGTATGCTTTTGTAGGCAAAGATTGAACCAATCCATTGTAAACTGCTTAGTAAACCATTAATAGAAGATTGGTACTTGTGTTTTTTTTGGGTGGGGGGGGGAATGGCAAAGCAGTGGCAGGCAAAATAAAATAAAATATATGTACGAAGATGTGGGTTTCATTTGTTTCTGGGAAAAGGAAGATAGGGAAAGGTGCATTCTGATGAATGTGATTAAGTTCTTGCCCCCCTCTGAACTCTGTAAAATACATCACAAAAGATGTCTCTGCAGAAGTCAGTCGGTTCACTGCACGAGAACAATGCATAATGATTGCTTTTCTGCTATTATTGTTAACATCAACATTCATTTATGCACAGCGCTTTGTCAATAGAATGCTTTTTGGAATCAACTGACAAACTAGAGCTGGTCAAATTGGTGCTGCTGTTACTGGTTTGGCACACGTCTCCCTCACCACCCCTGGTGTACCTTCAATAGGGAAATAATAGTCTCCTCTCAGGTTGCTACCTAATTTCAGCAAAAGCAAAATTCACAGGGAATTTGGGAGGTTCTGTTTTGGCAATGCACCTGTCATTTTCATTTGAAGCTGAAACTTTGAGATCATTGAAATTGTTCCTGAGCAGTGCTATTTTTCCAGAAAAAGAGGTGCCGGAACTCACCACAAACGCTTCCCTTGTTCTCTTATAATGGCAATGGTGCCCACCTGAGAGGTGCCAGAGCTGAGTTCTAGCAAGCTCCAGCTGAAAAAAGGCCCTGTCCCTGAAGATTTCTGCAGCTTGACCCTCCCACCTTCTCCTGTGGTGCAATTCAGTACAAAGTCAGCTATGCTGCCCGAAGCAATAGCTTCACCTTGCCTAATGCCTGGGCTGTCCCTGCTGGAGATACACTGGATATATCAAATGATGCCTCCACCTGGTGTCAGGTATGAGTGTGGCTGCTATTATTGTGTGCTGGTCATGCATGTGGCTTTGACATGGAGGCGCTAGCTCACACATCTGATGCTTTCATGCAATTTCAGCCTGGTCTTACAGCTGTCAATAACCCCATGCAATTCCAGGGAAGCTACAAACCATTTGAAGTGTCCCTGTGCCAGTTTATTTACATGCTCACATGAGTGACCTTATTATAGTCTTTAGTGTTGTTTATTTTGTTATTTAGGGTACTAACTCGATCCATCCAGGAAGTTACAAGTGGTAATAATATTTTTAAAGGCGAGGGCTGGCACTCGTGTCTGAAATGTTGGAGAGCCACTGCCAGTCAGTGTTGACATGGCCAAACTAGAGGGCCCATTGGTCTGACTCAGCGTAAGGCAGTTTAATATGTTCCCATGGAAGGAGTGGCTTATGATAGCATTTAGGACCTTGTCTATTGAACCCAGAACTTTGCATTGTGCCTGAAACCCCAAGCAAGGTGTATTCACTTAGGAAGTCGGAATTCAGGGAGTTAGTGTTGCAAAAAGTGCAGCAGCCTCCAAACCGTCTTCGAAGTTAGTCATGAATATAGCATCACAGGAAACTTATCCATGAGATTATGGATTATTTATTTAGTCATCATTTATTGATTTCATAAAAATTATATACCGCTGGATTGTAAGAAAAAAACTTCAAAGTGGTTATGTTTGCCTATTTCTCATTCCTGGCCACCATTCTAACCTGCAATTCTAAATGCCATGTTGCAGTAAGAGGAAAAGCTTTTGGATCCTACCTCTTTGCCATTGATGGTTATTTCAATTCTCCTAAAATTAATTAATTCATTCATTAATTCACCTGGATTTGGCTTTAATTTGGTTGCCCTCATCCAGGCCCCTGCAGTTTTCAGATATGCAATCATCTTTCCATAAAAGAAAGATTAGTGCATGTTTCGAGTGTGAGCAGCTGCTGTCTAGCACCCTTTCCTTTGGAGTAAAGGTGTTGATAACGCCAGTGTCAAAAGACCAAGCTTCTCCTGGCTGGTTTTCAGCAGCCAGAATTGGGCCTGGGCCCAATTTGCATGTAGTCAGTTCCCAGTAGACTGACTGGGTTCACTGTTTGCTTGAACTTGTCCTCCCAGTGCTCTGTTAATAGCTGATTTCCAATAAAATATTCACAGAAAGGAAAATCCTAAGCTTGTGAAAACTGAGGAGGAATTCTAAAAAATATCTTAACAAGTATTCAGGACAAATTGTTCACATTCTTTGCTTAGCTCCATAGAATTAGTGTGGTTTCTTTGCAACTTCTCACTGGTACTGTATGATTTCAATGCTTGATAAATATGTTTTGTCTTCTGCTAATCCACCCGCCATTTTGTGTGACTAGTCTTCTAAATAGGTTGAAGTAAGATAACCTACAGTGTTTGAATAAGAAAATGTTTTCTTACATTTGTTCTATTTAAGAGGCTTTCGTGATGTTTCTTCAAAAGCAGAAAGGAATCAATGGGCAGATGTGATGCTTACAGAGACAATATGCTGCAGAATATAGATGTCTCAGAGAAAGTAAGTGGAAACTGTTGAACAAAGGCTTTCCCTAATGAAGAGCTGATATCATTCACACAATTATTGCCATCACAGTTGTGCCTTAGGTGAAATTAGAAGTAAGCCTATTGGCTGCTCCTCAGGAGAAGCATCTGAGGAATTTTAGAGGAACCAAAACAGTTTTGATAAAATGAATG
Source organism: Podarcis gaigeae (assembly GCF_964106915.1). Taxonomy (NCBI): domain Eukaryota; kingdom Metazoa; phylum Chordata; class Lepidosauria; order Squamata; family Lacertidae; genus Podarcis; species Podarcis gaigeae. Next base: position 21,778,998 of record NC_139681.1, read on the forward strand.
CAATTTCTGAGAGGGGTTTTGCACATCCCTGGTCAAAATGTGTTGCAGCGTACTGTCTATTCTTTAATATATTTATGAGAATCTATTTGGTTATTTACAGCTTGTGGCCAAGGTTGCCATCCATCAGCATGTAACTCTAGTGCTGAGGGAAATGCGCCGGCTGCCAATATGCTACTGAGCCAAATTTAAGGTCTTACTATTATATAATTAAATAGCTTAGGGCCAGGTCATCTGAGACCTCTCCTTATCCCATATATACTTGCCTGCTCACTGTGATCACATGGCCATTCTTTATAGCCCCAGATACACTGCAGTGGCAGGGAGTTAAGTTTTGTCTTGTGGATCAGGCCACTCATTTTGTATTGAACAGCACTCATCAGTTCCAGAAAGTGGTGAGAGGCTAGAAAACTCCCTTGTCCTCATCCCCCACTTTAATGTTGAGAGAACAAGACTAAGAAGTAACTCAGAATTGTCCCTTGGATGTGTTTGACCTCTGAGGCCTCTGCTTGGCTCAGCCTGCCCCAAGGTTGATCCTATCTGTTTTGATAAGTTTTTATTCTTTTGTTGTAACCCTTACTACAGGACCAGGGACAGTTCTAGCTTCTTTATCACTGATGTCAGTGGTATTTCCAGGGCCAGGCTGTTCACTGACCTTGGTTGTATGTAACTGGCAGATGGAAAATCGGAAGACCTTGTTCTTTATTGTTTCTTGTTTATTTTCCTGTCCTTTCCTTTTTTTCCTTTCTCTTTCTTCTTGCTTCTCTTTCTCTCTTCCTTTTCTCCTCCCCCCTTTCTTTCTTCATTGACTACTTGGGGCCTTTATTAGGGTCCAGGGATTGTACACTCATGGGGGTGGTAGATGGTTGATGGAGGGCCTGGGGTAGAAGGCAGAGAAACAGGGTGGGGGCTGGGGGGAGAAAGGAAAGATCCCAGATAAGAGCAGGGACTGTTACCTTCTGTGGGTTGTAATGGTTAAGAACAACCTTTAAAAGAGGACTCCATATTCTAGTTTTGCATTTTGTAGCTGTTTTTGTTTATTTACATATTTTATTCCATAATGTATCATGAAAAAAATAAAAATAAAATCTTAACACCAAAAAAAGGGAGTTCATTGCCCTTGGTTGGCTTTGAGACTTTAATACAAATTGGAACCTCTATCACTAGTTTCTGGACATTTCTTGTAGATGGGAGTTCTGCACTTTTAAATGAAAAATAGTCTCTCTAAATGTAAATTAGTTTTTTTGTATTCTGTTTGTATTCTTGGTTTTATCGTTAGACAACTCTTATCTTCATTAAGGAGTTGTTTATTTCTGTGTATTAATTAAAAAGGCATTAATATGCATATGGATATAAAAACACTTGGTGAATGATAGCAAAAGTTCTCATATTCCCCTTGGAGTATGCATTATAAGCACAATTCTTTTAAATGTTTCTTAGTCGGGCATTATTTATTACCCTAAACTTAAGACAAAGGGAGAGTGCTAAGGCTGATTATCGCTTGGGTGTTCTTCAGTGCTAATTGAGTTATTTAACTCAATTGCTATATGTCATCTTTTTAATAACTTAAAAACCAACTCCTGTGGATATTCTATTTTTTTTTAACAGTCTAAACATATGGTCTTTTAAAAATCTGGCTCTTTGCTATACACATTTTAACATAATAATTAACTAGCTGACGCACAAACACACTCTCTTAGGCTTTGCCTCATCTATTCTGTATGTGTGCCTTGCTTTTCTTTTCATCGTGTCCTCCCTAAAAGAGGGCATGTGTTGTGGTGAGACCTGGAGACCGACCTCCTGTGTTGTGGGTGGGTAAGATTGGATAGCCTCAATACCCGATTGGTAGGTCCCTCAATGTTGGGTTTAATCTGGCCAATAGGGTGCAGTCCAAACGGATCAAGGGACCTATATAAACCCATGCATGTGACCCAGAGCTTCCTCCTTTGGCTCATGCATTCGGAACACCCACCCACCCACCCACCTCTGCCTACTTTTAGGGCATTTTTTGTGCTTGACCTTGCTATGCCGTCGTGTGTCATTCGGACAGGGGCACAGCAGGAATTTCCCCACTTGGCTGATTGGCTGTTGCCATTTGGTTTCGCCTGCCACGTAGCAAATCGTCACAACTTGTAAGGTTGTGGATAGGCACTGGTTCATGTGATAGGGATGGGAGAATAGTCTTGCCATCCCTATGTGAAAGATATTCCGTTAAAGGAATCCAGGGACGCAACTGGTTTGGTCAACACCCGAGAGGGGGTTGTGCCCATGTCTGAGTCTGGGGTAAGCATCTGGGGTGTGAACATAGTCTGTTCCTGGCTTCTTGCCTACCCAGGTGTTCACCCTTGGCTGACCTATGCTGGTGCCTGGGTCAGCGCTGCCTGCAGGGGTGAAGGGAGCTAGTCACACCAGAGCCTATGCAACCACTCACTTTCTGTAATCAATAAAGTTGTGGCCTAAATTCTGCCAAAAACCAAAACTAAAATTTGAGTCAAATGTTTCTTTATTTAGCGGGGAGGTCTCTGGGTCTGAACACGCAACAAGAGGAAAAAAACTTAAAAGGATACACATTACAAGTAAATTTCCATTGTCCTTCCCCATCCCTCTCTGCTCCTTCCACCCCTTTTGAATGAATCAACTCATGGTTTGGGGTGGAGATTTAACCATAGTTTCCCAATCAACAAACCCTGGAAGTGCTGCATTACAGCACATGGGGTAAGGACTGAGAAGAAGGAAGTATGCTAGTGAAATCTTATCCTTGGTTCAGTAAAGCATGTTTTATTGGGCTGAGTTTGCTATGTCTTAGCTGAGCATTTATAGATATATTCCCAGTTATAACATTCAGTGAACCGACCCATTTTAAACATACCGTATGTTAGCGCTGTCTCTTTACTGGCTAAATACAATATAATAATGCATCTGCCCATATTACTATTTATTGCCTTGATGGCATGTAAGACCCAGCACATAAGAGCACTCTGTGCAAAGGCTTCCAGGTGCAAATTTGATTGAATACAAATAACCTCTAAATGGGAAGAACTGTGATTAGCCTGAACTTTGATTGCTAATATATTCCAACATCACAGTTTCCTACAAAAACGATGAAGAAACTAATCAGGTTTGAATATACTTCTGCTTTACAAACAAAAAACAAAAACCCTGTAAAAAACCCAAACCCTGTTACAATTGGGAGAGTAGATGAAAGATGTGTGCCACAAATCACTTAAGCCAGAGGTTTTGCACTCAACTTAATTCATTTAAGGGTCGCTCTCTGGCAGCCTGGTTATATGAGGGCAAGCTACTCAGCATTCCAGTCTACCTTCATATTCTGTGGTTCATATTATCCCATTGTTTGCTTGCTGAGCTCTATCTCCAGTAAGCTGCTGCGGTCCCAGCAATGGGGTATATATTTCTCTCTCTCAAAATAATTTTATCCAAATCAATTTAGAAGGAGAAAGATCATATGTATAATAACAGAAAATTAAAAACAAGACACAAAACAAAAAAGAAGTCCATCTGCTATGTTCTTCCCCAGATCAACTTTCCAAAACTCTTTCAAGGGCAGCCCCCTCACCCCAAATACATTGCTGTAGTTCAATAATGAGGTGGCAGAAGTTGGAATGACAGCTGCCAGGTCCTAATTGCTGTGAAACATAGCACTATCACTTTGATGTCTGTTGCTGCTCTGTGGGGGTTGTTTGAACTACAGTTGTTGGCACTCATGTTTTGGATGAGTGTTTGTGGTTTTTTAGTTGCAGTGTCTCCTCAGGGCATTGGGAACACTTGTTTCTGTTGTAGGTAGGATACCATGCCATCCATAGCATGACTTTTCCCTGCCCTTCTCTGGTGGCTTTCCAGATCTGCTTGAAAGTGTGTTTTATAGATTCCGCTTCTAGTTCGTGAGAAAATCAGGGCTTGAACTGCCCCCTCTAGGTGTGCTTGGAAGAAAGCTGGGTATGCACATAGAGAGCTATGTTGTGATAGTTCAGTTAGTAAGAGCATGAGACTCATAATCTCAGGGCTGTGGGTTTGAGCCCCATATTGGGCAAATGATTCCTGCATTGCAGGGCGTTGGACTTAGATGACCCTTATGGTCCCTTCCAGCTCTATGTTTCTATGAAATGGAGCTACCTTATTGTTGAGTTCCATCAGCACCAGCCAGCATGACCAATGATCAGGGATGATCAGAGCTGTAGTCCAAAAAATGTGGATGGCACCAGACTAGTCTCATCTAACTGGAAATACCTGTTCAGGGGCTCAAGAAGGGGTCTTAATAGCTCTGCTGAGACCTTTTTGTTGGGGCTGGCAGGGATAGAACCTGTGAGATTCTGCATACAAAGTATCTGCTCTGTCCCTGAGCTGTGGTGCCTTGGGATGAATTGCCTTATATTTTGTGAACCTTTTTTTTTTTTTAAAAAAGGTGGTTTTTCTTTTCTTTTAATAGAATTTATTTATTTGTCCTATAGGCTGAATCACTGATAGTAAAGGGCCACACAGACAGAAGAGAGCATAAATCAACAGATGATAACTCACTTATTGATTGTTGCTTTGCTGCACAGAGTTGCTTGAATTGATTTGTTGTTCAAGTTGACTTTTCAGGACTGGCCCTACCATTAAGCAAAGTGAGGCAACTGCCTCAGGCAGTAATGCTAAGTGGCAGTAGGATATTTTCCCTGAGCCCCCTTGCAGTACCTTTCTATTGGAGGACAGGGCTGTGTGTGCCATGCAACCTGTAATGCACCCTGTAACTAGTCTTTTTTCTCATGTGCCCCTATAGAAGTAAGATTCAGCTGTCAGTCCAGTTGGCTTCTGTATGTTGAATATATGTATGTACCATCATGTCCTTCACCCCAACAGCTAAATGGCATGGGCAAACCCTGGACCCATCTGTCAAGCTGTTTCTTGCCTCACCCCAGTGGTGGACCTACATTTTTGGGTCCTGAAACTTTAACTGTTATGGGGGCTCCTCAGCAACCAGCAATAAGGTCTGGGTAACCACTGTTATAGGGACGCGGGTGGCGCTGTGGGTAAAACCTCAGTGCCTAGGACTTGGTGATCATAAGATCGGCAGTTCAAATCCCCACAGCGGGGTGAGCTCCCATCGTTCGGTCCCAGCTCCTGCCCACCTAGCAGTTCGAAAGCACGTCAAAGTGCAAGTAGATAAATAGGTACCGCTTTATAGCGGGAAGGTAAAAGGTGTTTCCATGTGCTGTGCTGATGCAGGCTCGCCAGAGCAGCTTCGTCCCGCTGGCCACATGACCTGGAAGTGTCTCCGGACAGTGCTGGCCCCCAGCCGCTTAAGCGAGATGGGCACACAACCCCAGAGTCGGACACGTACGGGCAGGGGTACCTTTACCTTTAACCACTGTCATCTTTCTCAATGGGGTTGTTCCAGGACAGATCACTTGTTAAAAAAAATAACTACTACATCTCAGATTTTGATTAAAAGTGCTGCACTATATTATCTCACGTGTCAAAGTCATTGATGTGAATAAAAATTTCCTATGCCTATTTATAGTTTTTACATTAGTGCAACATTCCACCTTTACAACCTCTGTGCTACTGACTCTCAAATTTTGGGATTGTTGAAATATATACAACAATAATGCAATCAATTTGCATTGTGCAACTCAAGTTGGGTCTACTAGACCTAAAGCTTTTAATCAATGTGGACTAAATTAGATTCTGGAGCCCTTCTGGGATTACGAGCCCTGAAACCTAGGCTTCATTAGTATCATACTAGATCTGCCCCATCATGGGGCTTTTCTAAAGATACCTAGACATGTGTCCGCACATTATAGGAATATTTATAAATAACTGCATCACATCACATCATAAAATATGCCTAACATTTTCCTTGAAATTTACTGCATGGGAATTCTAGGAATCCCAGATAGACTGCAATCTATTGTGGCAGCTCTCCCATCTTTCCGCCGTTGCACTGACTGCTCTGGAGTGACTTTGAAAAGTAAATATCTTGAATTCATCAAGAGGTTTCTTTCACTGCCACCTTCTCTTCTATTACAGCTTTGATAGAACAGCATCCCTAGAGATCTGTAAAAGGCACTAAGTTTCCGGGATGATGAATTGAACAAGGCAAAAGTACATCAAAACCACAGCACTCTGAGGAGAGCATGTTGAGAAGGGGTGGGGTGGAATAGAATGCTGGTGGGGGCAATGAAAGAATATTTTTATGGTCTATTTGAGTTGCTTATTGGTTCTGTACTGAATGATGAAAAGGATAAAATGAATCAAAATATATGAAGGTGAGCAAAACACGGTGACAAGCTTTCTCTGCATTTGAGATTTGCAATATGCTTAACAAGTAATTTCGGTCACAGTTGGTATGGCTCTGTTTGTGTTTTGTTTGACTCAACACCAGCAAAGGGGCCACTCTTTCTTTTCCTTCTGATTTTTCTCTTACCAAGCACTTCAGCCATTTCAACAGGACTTATTGGAGTGGTTCGCTTCTTGTAAAATAGCGGCCTTCTTTACATTAGGCAGCTCTTTCTTAGCTTTCGTTATGCCCCAGGGTGTGGCGATGGATTTGAACTTGTAATGTAGTAGGCAGCTGAATGGTTTGAAGGGTAGCGTCATTGCTAATTAATTAATTAATTAATTAATTAAATTTCTATACCACCCTTCATCCATGGCTCACCATGCAGTTTACAATATGAAAACACATACCATAGTAAAAACAAAAAAACACCACCCCGGTTTAAAAAGCTACAGATGGTTTAATTCATCTGGCATGTCTTCTTTTTGAGAAACTCATTCTGATTCTTAGTGACCATACCATCCCTTTCTAAGTGCGTGCAGACCAACCATTTAATTACCTGTTCTTGGACCTTTCCAATGACTAGCTGACAAGCTGACTGGTTAGTAGTTACCTGGATCCCCCCCCCCCACACTCTGTTTTGAAGATGGGGACAATCTGCAGGGACCTTACGCGTTCTCCAGGTAGTCTAAAATATTATAGACAGAGTCTCTGAGTCTTTTAAATTGTTTTTAACTCTTCCAAACCTGAATTCATTCTGAACTTTGGCCCGGCTGACCTTCTCCCTGCAACTTGTGAATGCTCTTCTTTTGTGATTTCTCCTTTCTTCCATTTTTTATCCATTCTTATACATCAGTAAAGTTCTATGAATTGTTACTACAGTTATTTGCTACTCTGCAACTATTTCTTTTATTTGAAGAACATATCTGAGCATGTGATTTCCCCACCAGATTGAACCCCCACTGAGTTTTTCCTTTTTGGGGCCAAATGAACATCATCTACAAGGAATTGATTGGCTCAGCCTCTCTCTCTCTCTCATATATATATATATATATATATATATATATATATATAATAATTTTTACACTTGAATATTTAAATATTTTTTCCATAATTTCTCCCAGGTGCTCATTACTATATTATGCCCTATATCCCTTGCCCAATGGATAGTAGCAGCCACACCGCCGCCACGTGATTTCTGTTCTCATCCTGAAAAAAAAAGTTCTTAATCCGAGGTATTATTTCTGGGTTAGTGGGGTCTGTAACCTGAAGTCTATGTAACCTGAAGCGTATGTAACCCGAGGTACCACTGTACTGTCAACAATCTTTTTCAAACTGTGAACTTTGGGTCAACCCCCCCCCCCCAATTTTACCACATCATTTATTTGATGATACTGTAACCCTCTTATATTTTCTTCTCCTTTACTTAGGATTTATGTACAGAGCCTCCTTATTTTTATGTTTATTTGCAAGAAAGAGAGAGATAGATCAGCAAATATGGCCAGTGAATGCAATATAAGGCACAAAAATTTGGTCTCCCATCCTCACCCCAGACTTTCCTTAATCTTGACATTGTTTACCACTGTCAATTCAGTTTTCCAGACAGCTGTTTATTTTATTAGACTGACCTCTTTCTATCTTTTGATTTACCTTGTTCTGTCAGGTAAGCAACACTAGAACCAATAAAATCCAGATTTTGTCAGGTTTCATCCAGGCCCATCAATAATTTGCTGGGTTCTCCCCCTACCATTAATCTTCCAGGCTCCTTCAGGCTCTCCATGGAACCTGCTTCTGCCCTGGCTCTGCCTGATTTGGTTCTACTTGTGCCCACCCTCGAGTTATTAGTAGCCTTTTTTAAAATGGAGAGCAGAATGATTCGCATGTTGTACCAGTAATGTGCTGTCAGTGACACAGGAGATGGAACAAGAGTGGACTGTGATTTGACGCCAGGCTTAGCAGACCACGTTTGAAGTAGAAGCCCCCGTGTTTGATATTCTACACTGGTAACAGAGGCTCACTCATTTCTGACTGTCCAGGATGCAAATCCTAAGATACAAGCTCTTCCTCCTGCAGAGTTGCCAGTAAGCCAGTATTGTGCTGGTCTGTAGACTAACCAGTAGTAGAGTCCAAAACACCAATAGTGGTAGATTTTGCCTGGCATCCCTGGTCTGTTCTCTGGTTGTGGGTGATTCCATTCCACTCTCTAGCTTCTTCCATGGGTGGGACTGGGGAGGCAGTATCTTTTAAATAAAAATGTGGAAGCCAGTTATCATTGTGTTCAGCCATTGTTGTTGTTGTTTTAAAAAATAAATGCTTTTGAATGAGGATGGAGTTATGCAACCCAGCTGTTCAGCCTAAGTTAACATTTTCAGGCAAGCTAAGGTCTTGTGAACGGTCCAGCCTGTGTCCAGATTATAGCAGTAACCTATGTTCTATTTGCCTATGGCTGGGCAGAGTCATCAATCCTCCAGGAAGGTTCTTTAATTTTTTCAGAGATTGGAGTGTAACCCTGAAAATTGCCTTTGAGAATTCTCATGGTTTAGCCCTCTTCATTGTTGCCTTTCTCCATATTATTTTAACATTAGCATTTACCAAGGCAACGGGGAGACCACTTGACAAGAAGCCGACTACTCTGGCATACTGTATACCTCATCAAAAGTATTTGTGCCTGTTACCTAAAGCCATGACTCACCTAGCAACAAGCTTGTTATGCAGCTTTCACAAACCCCGGGAAAGCTGTGGAGGGGAAAAAAGAAAAAAACCCCACACTTATTTTGGAAGAGGACCATTTTCACAATTTGCAGAGATTTGTTATTATTATATGTGAATTATTTCATTCCTGATTGAAAAGCGTGGTTCTCCCCCCCACCCGCCCCAAGTTGCTTGGCAACTAACTGAAGGCAAGTGGGACTGAAATTGGAATTTGAACATATTATAGTCTTTTTGGTTTCCCTTTCAAGTGGTAAGCAGAGCAGTGAATTCTGAATCCCTGGCTAATTAGTACCTCTCTATGTAAAATGGGCCAGTGTATTGCCAACTGGATTATCATGGGGAGTGAGGATGTTACCTCTGGGTAACTATTCAGGTGAGGAGATGACAGCAAATTGTGAAGGCTGGCTGGCTAGGAGAGAGCGTCCCACATGCATACACAGACGGACTCTGCCAGTGAAATTCCTTATTTTCAACTCCCCTGCTGTTCTGCTTCTCAGTCTTCCTAAGCAGTCTGCTTATCATCTTGAGCTGGGTGGTAGGAGAAAACTGCCAAGCACATTTCTGAAAGCACCAGTGTAGAACCACCCTCTCGGGTTATGTCACATTTGAATAAATTGTGACCCACCAAACAAATGCAACCTCCCAAAACAGTATTTACTGATGTCTTGATAGGCTGCAAAATGGTGATATCTTTTAGGGTGAGGTTTCCCTAAAGCCTAGTAATTAACAATTGGAAGGATTTTGATTACTGTATCTGGGATGTGAAGGGAGAAATACAAACCGCAGAGGAATTCCTGAGCTGGCATACGCAAAATGACCTGGTCAAGCTTAGGACTATTATGAAACAATACAAAGCCATTGGCAATACAAGAGAATTGTCCTTCCCCCGTGCCCTGAGGTATGAACGGAAACTGGAGATTTGGAAGGTTGCCAGGGTAATTGGGTGCGAGGTGACAGCAAAAGAGAGTCTGTTTGCAAGGTGTGCTGGGTAGAAGAAGGGAAGACTAGGATCCATCTTGGGCAGGCTGGCTGAAGGCTGGCTGGGACAAATGCCTTGGACTCCATGGCTGCACAGCTGTGGGGGACAAGCCCCTCTTGAAATGACCCTGCTGTAAGATCTGGACTCTCTCCATGGAGACTGAAGGTGTAAATAGGTGAATAAACCATATTTCTTAAAGCTATGACAGTATCTTAGTTCTCCAAAGGAACACAGACCCCGGGGAGCACCTGGAACCCCCTGGAGTCTTGCAGAGAGTGAGGGTGGCATCCGACTTTTGTAACAATATGGAGAGTGCAGCCTTTCAGGGACGTTTCTATGAACTGCTTTGGACTGAAAAGACAAGAGGGTTTGCAGGATGTAGCAGCCCACAACATCCCACTGCTGCTTGGCCTGAAAGCAGTTGAGCCTTTGTGAGCAGTTCAACTGCGTGTTTGTGCAAAGGCACGAGGGTTTTGCAAGCTGTCAGTTCAAGTGCTCACAAAAGCTTGAAAGCAGCTGCTTTCCCCATATTGGATTCCTACATAGGCTATGTTCTGCAGGGAAGGAATTAAATCTCAGGATGAGGAGTCAGAAGCGAGGAAGACAGCTATTTTCCATGGAGGGCAGCCCTGACCTTCTCTCCACAGTCTAAACTTCAAACTGCCCTGCAGTTGAAATGGTGAATCTGCCATTTTAAAACATGGTTATGTGAACCAGTCCTTGGTGAGAACAGCACTGAGAGCATTTTAAGAGTTTGTTTCAAATGAGGCAACAATTCATATGGAGACAGTTACATTTTACATGAAATCCAATTGATAAACTTCAGCTGATGCTCTTTTGAGCATTCCTCAAAATCTCTCGTGTTTTGCTGAGCAAGAGCCAGCAAGCTCACCTCAAACTTTGTTTTAGGCAGCATTCAGTGACAAACTAAAGATGTGCAAAATGCCCTGGAGGAAGTTTTCTTAGCCTTGTTGAAATCAATTCTGGCTTCCCTCAGAATTCCTCAGATCTCTTCTTGCCCCAGCAGGAAGCTGCAAATGCATCACAGTGTTTTGCTTCAAATGAGTTTGAGTGGCAAACTCTATCATAATGCCTTGCAAATCTTTGACCCTTTCGTTTGTGGTTCTTAAGAGCAACTTTGGCCATAATCCATTTGCCCGTTACTGTACCAATTTTCACCCATTCCCCCCTAGTTAGTTGGTATAAGGAAATCTGTTTGGGGTCAGCAAAAGATTTGGCCCAATACAGTGGAGTATGGCGCCATTAAGTCTTGCTCCTAAACACTGCCACTAAGAAGAATTGCCTCAGGGAACCTAGTGATAACACGGTTCATTGCTTATCTGATGCTATGTTGTCTCCCTACAGTCCTTCTCGCTGTGCAGAACAAGAGCTATGCTTAATTTGCCTGACACGTCTCCTCGACTGGGGCCAGGCGCAAGCAAGTGAGCAACAGCCATGTTGCATCCCTACACTTGGAATCTGTAATTTCCTAGCCTTGAGACTTCACTTCACTTTGTGAATAAGTGACTTTGCTCCCTTTAGAAGCTTTTGGCTAATTAATCATGGTTGCAGAGTGCTGTTGCAGGCAGCTTGTTATAACATTTGATTAATAGCAAGTGCTGATTTGGGAATTGTGGTACAGTGAGCAAGATCACATCTGGCAAGGCATGACAGTTACTTACTCCTTCACAATATGAGCCTTTTTTTTTTGTCCCTGAGTGTTTTGCTCTGCGCTGCTACGACTCAGAATAAAGATGCTAACCCATTTTCCCAGGAGGTGTTGAGTTCAAAAGTTTTTGGGGGTTGTAGTGCATAAAATACATTTATAACACTTATTAAACTGCAAAGCCAATCAGATTTAGCTATGTGTTGATGCCATTTAGGTTAAAAAATGATGGCAGTGCAAATGAAGAAGCAAACATCTTTGCAAGGAGTACTGAAATTATGACCAACAATTGCATTTTTCAGCATCACTGAAAATATTTAGAAAAAAAGTAAGTTGTTTCAATTTGGCACTCGTCTTAGGAAGCTGAAGATCATGAGCACGTAACCTGTGTGTAGGAAATTCCATTTAACCCATATATAAATGCACACTATTTCTGTGGTCTTTACTAAAATGACCTGAAATGAATCAGAACAGTAGTAATAACATCAAACATCATTCCATTAGAAAAATATTGGCAACGGATACTCTCCGGCCTTTACATACCTCCTAGCTTTGGTCTCCAGTAATTAACTCCATCTGCAACCGCTTTTCAGCTAATAAACATTTGGAAATTTCACCCCAGGCCTGAAAAATGTGGCATACCACAGACAGAATTCTGCCTTTCAGGGTTTCAATTCTGCATCTTCCCAGCTAGCTCTAGGGTTGAACTTGGAAGATCGACTACACACAGGCAAGCGGCCATAGCTCAGTGGTACAGCACACACTCTGCATTTAAGACAACCCAAATTCAATTCTTGGCATCAACACCTGAGGTAGGAAGGCACTTCTGCTTAAGTAGGGATGCCAAAGCATTGGTCCATAGGCCAGTTCTGGTCCTCCAAGCTTTTTTTTAATTTTATTTTTTTTACCCCCAAGATCACCTACCAATTTTACATGTGGCAGGATAGCAGCATCCGCAGGAACGGCGGAAATGATACCCAAATCAGAACCATGTGTAAGCAGGCATGCCAGGGGATCTGTGGGGTGGTGGTGATGGCAGCATCTGTTTTGGAGAGTTTAAGACAGTCCTGGGGGAAGTTTGGGGCAGGTCTTGGCAGCCACTTCTGCTTGCCACCCTCTTTTCCACTCTGATCTGCACTTCTAGAAGCGCTCACTTCTAGAAATATCTCACAGTGCTCAGGTGAGACTGTGTCCATTTGTCTGCTCTTCTTGCTTGACTGTGCTGAGCTTGCTGAATGTCCTAACAACTGGTAGATCTCTCGGTGAGCATCCTCCCATTGGTGCATATGTCAAAGGGGGAGAAGTAATACAGTGGTACCTCGGGTTAAGTACTTAATTCGTTCCAGAAATCCATTCTTAACCTGAAGCTGTTCTTAACCTGAAGCACCACTTTAGCTAATGGGGCCTCCCGCTGCCGCTGTGTCGCCAGTGCCCAATTTCTGTTCTTATCCTGAAGCAAAGTTCTTAACCTGAAGCACTATTTCTGGGTTAGCGGAGTGTGTAACCTGAAGCGTATGTAACCTGAAGCATATGTAACCCGAAGTACTACTGTAATGGTCTTCTGATTATTAAGAGACTAGTCACTTGTGACTAGAGCTGAGCAGAGATGACATACCTGCTGCGGTTTTACTGTTTGCTTAAAAATGGGAAGTGTGATTGTGACAACCATTTAATTTTTTTAAGAGTAGGGATGGGGAACCTGAGACCTGTGGGCCAAAAGTGGTCCTCCGAGCTTCTGTATCAGGCCTTCAAAATTCTCTTCAAGCCACACTTGCTTTCCACAGGCCACACCTCTGACTGCCTCTGCATTGTACCCCAGGCATTTTTGCCTTGCTGCTGTGGCCATTGCCCCCCACCTTCTGCCATGGCCAAAAGGAGCTAAAATCTGCCATGCCACATCTCCCCAGCTCCTCTTAGGATAGCTCTGTAAGATTATCTTTATCCCACTTATTTGACCTGAGTCTCTCAAACGGCGAATTGCATTCTTAAAGTGCAATTCTAGTACCAAACCTGGGGATCTGAAAACTAAAACCTGGTAAACATGTGTATCACAGAGGGAGCTGTGATTAGATACTGCTCCCTGTTGAGCGTTTACTTCATAGCAAGTTTCTGAATAATGGCCAAAGCTTTCCTGTTGTGGCAAAATGATTGCTGATTCATTTTGGAATGTTTCCATTGGAGCTTGTGTCTGCTCTCATGTTTCTGTTTGATTTCTTTAAGGGGATTGTTTAGTTTGTAATGGCTGTAACCTGCCCTGAGCAATGCATATGCAATGGAAGGGAGGAGTTTAAGTTTTACAAGTAACTAAATACATTGCATATGATGGGCTCATTATAGCTGACAGCATATATGTGTGCGAAAGAACTAGGACAAACACAGCCAGAATTAGGAAGCAGGATTTAGACTCAGTATTGTACATTTTCTGAAGTGAACCAAGGAACTTCTTCTGCATTATCTCCCATTATAAACATGATTTATAAGCCCTGGCAGATGCTGCCTGGGTTTTGCTGTACTTGTTATGCTAATACACCATAGTTTGCAGGAAAACCGGCATTTGTCAAACGGTCTTCCCTTGTTCAACATACATTGAATTATTGTTTCACTTGCTTTAGTTCTTCTTCTCCCCCTTTATAATTAACTTTCAAATCTGCTCAGGGAACATAAAGAGCAAACAAATTCATTTTGCAATAACCTGTAAATAAAAGGGTTTCCAGATCACAGCTGACAGCTAATAGTGAACAAGTCTGCTGCTGCTTGAGAGGCTGGCGAAATGAATGACTCAGAGGTATGAAATATCGACGATTAATTCACATTTCTTGGCTTTAGTCTTTTAGCACATAATGATCACATAGATTTTTAGAGGTGGTACAAAGTGGAAGGAGCAGATCTTTGGGCACTGATCATATTTCCACCTTCTAGCAAATGGAGGCTGTGCAAATCTTGCTATCAGCTTATAAAAAGAGCCAATATAACACAGTGCTAAAACTTTATGTAGAGCAAAGAACGGAACTTTAAAACTAGTGGTTATCAGTGAAGTCTCTATAGCCTTCCTTTTCTAGGAAAATGAATAATTGTCCTTTTCCCCTGCCAGGCAAAAGATGCTTAGGTAGCACATAACAGCTAAGTCTATAGACAAGCTATAACTCTTGCAACAGAGACACATATCTGAAGGTGTGACATTGGGGCCCCCAATGGAGATGTGTTCCTTGACCTTTATCAGCTTCAGAGTGTTTGTATGTCTGTGATCACATCCATTGACTTATATGCCTATTGCCAAGGTGAATGTATTGCCACAGTTCTGTAGGAGCACAGCAATCCACAGAATTCAGCTTCTTCTAAGATATGATCTGAAGTGTAAGGGTAATGTTTTGCAAAATATCAGAGCAGCTGCACATTTCTTTGCTCCACTCACTAACAATGCTAGAATAAATTATTTTTTAAAAGAAAAAACATGCAAATTTGCACATTACGTGTTACAGAATCGAGCTTTTCTTGGTGCAGAATTTGAATAATCTTGACACAGAATACCTATTTTGTTTTTGTTTTTTCACAAAGCGTACAGAGCTCTGTCTGTTGCCGACATCTGCTTATGCTTGACAACAACCATATTTGGTTATGTCTTTTGGAAAATATTAAAATACACAGTCTACAGCAGTGGTCACCAACCAGTTTGGACCAATGGGCACATTTCAGATTTTGAGAAAGTTCTCTCAGCACCATGCACAAAAGGGTTGACATGGCAGAGGGTCTGGCATAACATAAAAATAGAGAGTGTACTTATTTCTGCTCTCCCCCCACCCCACGCCAAAAAAACACATGCTTCTTCTGAGAAATTACCTATGCACAGATGGTCCTAATAGTGTTCACAAATTACTGACTACCTGCCTCCAGCAACAAGGGTGCTGCTGTCTAATAACAAGGAACAATTCCCAGAGCCAGAAAAAGACCCCCTACCCCCCCACACACACTTGGCTCCCCTTCTCTCTGTCCAAATGCATCTTTCCCTCCATCTCACTTACTACACATACACACAGACCAAACAAACACTGCCCACCTCTGATTGGCCAAGTGCACCTCTATCAAACACACACACACTCAGAAATTGCCCTCCATGGGTGAACAAAGTGTCTGCTGTTTCTAAAAATCCACACCCACCCAAAAAACAACCCCAAGCACACAAGGTCCAATAGCCTGGTGCCCATGAGTGCCAGTTTGGCAATCTCTGGTCCGTGGGTTCCACTGGAGCAACAGGGCTTCTATTTTCTGCCTATCCCCATTAGTGCAGGACCAAATTTTTGTATGGCCCCCAACACTTCAGGGCCAATTCTGAGGCTCACGGGGTGCAGAAGATGAAGAGGAAGTTTCATTGCACGTCTAGAAGTCCCTTCACCTGCGGAGCTGTACCACTGGATACAGACCTAAAGAATTCTACAGACATCTCAATTCATTGCAGGCTCGCCGAATTTGTGACTCAGTAAGTTGAATGTAGGCCACTTCCTGTTCCCTGTGGACTCCGAAGTGTTTGACACCCACCCTCTCTCCCCGCCCCCTATTACAGGGACGTGATAGTGTGCCTTTTGTGTGTTATGTTCCACATACAACCCTCAGTATCTCTAATTAAAATCTGCTTGATCGAGACCCTGGCAGGGGGAGGGTCCACAATAAGCATGCGCAGGTCAGAAGTTGTGCAGGCCTGATTTATTGCAAAACAGTAAAAATGAAATCTGTGAAGAGTAGCAGTGCACCCACTCAGACACTCATACTTATTGACAGGTGCTGTATTAATAAAACCAGTCTTTGTTAAATGTCAGGTCAGTCTCTGTGTATGTTTATAGTGACTAGCTGTAAAGGAGTTAGGTGTCCAACATCATTAATAGCTGTGTAGCAAGAGGGAATTTCAGCAGGTATAGATTTTCTTCGCACCACCAAAATTCTTCCTTCTGCACAACTATTTAGGACAGTCTCTTTTCAATGTTGTTTAATGGCGTTCCCTTTGAGGTTTGCATTTGCACTAATGGAGAATCATTAGCAGGAGGGAGTGATGGGTGTGATGCAAGGAACAGTGGGGCATGCTGTTCCTTTTCTTTTTCTTTTTCTTCTTTTGAGATTAGCCTTTCTAGTGGGAGGATTATTGGCTTAGCACTTTCTATCTTATTAGTGGCAGGCTGGCCTTTCTCGTTCCAAGGCGCTTTTCACTTTAATCTGATTGGCAAGTGAATCCAGGGTGCTGCTGGCTTAAATTGGGCTGGTTACCTCTTTTCGGTTTTTACTAATGCTAATCCTTTTGTTTAGGGAGATGAAGAAGTCCCATCAGATGCTGTTTTGGGGTATTCTGGTAATCTGCTAGTTACTGCCGTAGGGGTAGGCAAGTGATGTTTGGTAGGCCCTGCTGTGTCTTTCTGTTTATCTCTCAGCAAAACTCCTGTTACTAAGGTTTTCCTTACTCTCGTATTATGCTAGTCTCACTTTATGTATGAATTGGTAGCGGAGTTGCTTCTGCATTATATTCCTTTTTTCCTCCATTTCCCCCCTTTTGTATCAGGTCTACTAGTGCCTTAATTGCATTGGCAGAAAGGTAAATGTAATATTTAAAAAACATGTAAATGAGTGGACGTTGGCAGAAGCTTTGGCAAAGCCCTCCCTTATTGTTGGACCTGTTTCCAGTACAGGTGTGGCAGAGACCATCCATACTTAGTAAAATTGTGTCCCTGCATTGTACAGTTCAGCAAGCCAACCTGATCTGAAAGGTCAAGGGTCAAGAACAGGCATAGGCAAACTCAGCCGTCCAGATGTTTTGGGACTACAACTCCCATCATCTCTAGCTAACAGGACCAGTGGTCAGGGATGATGGGAATTGTAGTCTCAAAACTTCTGGAGGGCTGAGTTTGCCTATGTCTGGTCAAGAGTATTACATAATCGGCTCTTGCCTGTTGGTGCAAGGAAGGAGACATGGGACTCAGTTACATTAGTAAAGAAAAAGTGCTTTATATGAGTTATAACACTGACACCAGATGGCACTGCGAAGTCTCATCTTTCACCAGTGGGATTTCGCATTATGAAGTTTACAATGCGTTTAGCTGAATCACTTCTTTGATGTGTCTACATCCAGTCATGTTCTAGGCAGGTGTCCCTGTGGATCCCTTTATTTATCCAGATCTCTGGTGGTGGTGTGGTGTCATTTGATGAAATCCTGCCTGACACCCCTCCATTGACCTGTTCAAGATAATCTGTGAGGCGTTCTGATGCTTTCATGTGCATCAACTGTTCAGTTCCTTCAGTTCCTGCTGCTTTCCTGCAATCTACAAGGCATCTCATTGTTTTATTTCTGGAATTGTGGATGGAAGAATAGGGTGTGGAATTAGGGCCTGCAGTTGGTAAGAACGAACCGAGACTATGGTTTGTAGAGTGAATATATATATCTCCGCTCCCAGTGATTTGAAGCCCTATTCTGTTTCCTGACATTTCAGAGCTTTGGAAACTGCTAGAATTCATTATGGCTAGAAATTTGCTCATTTTACAATGAAAGATGAAGATTTCTGAAGTCTGGTTGGCCAAATTAAATCCTGGAACTAGATTCTGTGATCTGCACCATGGTTTGAGTTGCAAAATAAACAGCTTTTGGGCAGGAGCTCTTATCTTTTCTCATATATGCAGTTTTGGTCTATCACATTTAGGTTTCCAGTCTGACTTGGGAGTGATTATAGCAGCTTGTTTTATTTCCTTGTTTCCAATCTACTGAAGCATGTCTATTAAATATATGCAAGTTGTCTGCCTCACCCAGTACAATGCTGATTATCTCATGCTCTCCCAGATTGTGCTTCCATTTGTGATTATTATTAAGACCATTTTCTTCAGCAACCTTGACTTCTAAAGCTCTGCAATTTGTTGCCTCCAGAATAGTGATGAGTTATCAACAAGCAATTTGCTGTAAATTTGGTGACTGAAGACTGTGCAGATTTGCATTGCTTCGCCTTATTTCTGTTCCTAGCAGACAAAGTGACTCAAACACACGGCTGATTTCCTACAAAAATGCTGGCAAGAAACCTGGTTAAGGATTACCAAGCAAGCATACCAAAATGTGTACTTTTATAAATCCCTTTGAGATGCAGTGCGGTCCCAGTAACTGGGCAAGAGTCTCTGCTGACAATAGGGCACCTGTACCAAAATGAATTGCTGTGAAAATAAGAGGATAGGGTTGTCTTCACTCAAGGTGCCATATTACCAAATTCCGCTCCTGCTCTCTGCGATGAGGCTTCTCCCCGCTTCCTTCAATATATTAGAATAGGTGTCTAGTGATCTATGCTGCCTCAAGGCTAATGCCAGTGAAAGGGGGAAGTTGTTGTTGTTGTTCCATAGAAATAATTGTCCATAGTACAGTGGTGCCTCGCAAGACGAAATTAATTCGTTCCGCAAGTCTTTTCGTCTTGCGAAGCACGGTTTCCCATAGGAATGCATTAAAAATCAATTAATGCTTTCCTATGGAAACCGCCTTCAGACCAGGTCCGGGGACAGTCTGTCCCCCGACCTCTTCTGAAGGCCGGCGGGGGGCGAAAGTCTTTGCTTCCCCCCCCCGCCTGCCTTCCCGGGAGAGCGGAGAAACGCAGCGCTGCCTTCCCGCTCTCCCGGGAAGGCAGGCAGGGGGGGGAGCAAAGACTTTTGCCCCCCGCCAGCCTTCAGACCTCTTCTGAAGGTGGGCGGGGGGCAAAAGTCTTTGCTCCCCCCCCCGCCTGCCTTCAAAAGCCATCCGGGATAGTGGGAATCGCTTCCCTGCTATCCCGGACTGCTTTTAAAATGCTGGCGGTGGGGAGCAAAGCCTTTCGGCCCCCGCCGGCCTTCCTGGACCTCTTCTGAAGGCCGGAGGGGGGGGGAAAGGCTTTGCTCCCCACCGCTAGCATTTAAAAGAGGTCCCCGGAGATTTCCCTATGGGCTTTCTTCTTGCGAAGCAAGCCCATAGGGAAATTCGTTTTGCGAAGCGCCTCCAAAACGGAAAACCCTTTCGTCTAGCGGGTTTTTCGTCTTGCGAGGCGTTCGTCTTGCGGGGCACCACTGTATCAGAATATTGTCTGAAATGACAACAGTTCAAATCTTCTGGAAGAAATAATACCACCACCCAAAGTAAAACTGTGTATGATATGATATTTAATGCTCCAGCTGGATGGACGTAATGCATAATAAACACAATATGTTTAGAATTCAATATATGAAAGAAGGGTGGGGGAGCACAACTCCTTCCACACCCCCAGAATTTATGACCCATGCTAAGAACATTTGTCAGAAGTTAGTAGGTATCCAGCGGTTAGAAAAAATGGGATTTCTGCTTGTGCAGTCATTAAGGCAGACTAATGAATGACAAAATATAATAGCATATGTTATCTTTCCCAACCCTAGGACAGAAGGAGGCTGATGAAGTAATTTAAACCTCATCATTTAGGTCTCTCTCGCTCTCTCTCTTTCTCCCCTCTAGTAAAAAGACTGTGCAGATTTGCAGAGCCCTCCTGAGAAATGTTGTTAGTTTCATCAAAATGCTTCTCTCGCCCCTTGAAACTGCTCAGGTGGTTTTGCCAAGGAGGAATCTGCAAACATTTTGAGTTAGACAAAACCCAGTGGCAATTCGAGCCTAGGACCAACTACCTTTGTTCTTTTGCTGGCAGTTTCTTTATCAGCTGCCGGTAAACATAGAAAGTTCTGGTGAGAGGTTGATGGTAAAGGTTCCATGTTATTTCCTGTGGGTTCTCCAAGTACAGGATATCTTAGAAATTTTGTCAGTCTTATTGAAGGTAATTTTTATTCTCTCAAAATTTTGCCTGAGGAGGAACCTCCACCTCAAAACTCTGCTTTTTGTGGAATTTACTGGCCAGTCTAGCCCTATTTATTCAGTGTACATTTTCCTTCCATAAGTATGTTTATTTCCCCTTCTGCTGAAGCTAATGGAACTTTGCATGCCTGCTGAGGAGATAATATATACATTGCGTCCTTCAGCTTTGAGGTATTTGTCAAAATGGCAGTAGCGAGAAAATGAATTATAAGCAGGTAACACTGTTGTTATGCTGAGGAGCTGACAGTTTCAAATTTTAGCTGGGGAGTGACGATCTGATAAGACAACAACCCGCTGGGAATGAAGCAGTTTTTGGACATTACTGGGTGATCACATGACTCTCATGGAGAAAGGAAAACTGTTCAGAGAATCTTTATGCTCTGAATAGAATATATAAAGCTTGGTTTCCACAGTTTCTTCCAGTGTGAGGCAAAACAATGATAAAGCCATTTTCTTTCTTTCTTTTAATACATTTTCCCCACACTCTCACAGAGATGTTTTTTTAAAAAAATCCTGATATGCTTTATTTCTCTAAGAAAATATCTGAATAATGACTGTTTTATGTATAATTCCAGAAGGTTGGTATCTGCTGCGATAACTGAGGGCTCCATTGTGATAACACAGATTTTAAATGGTTTGAAATTCATCAAGTGGCCACTGGTTCCCTAAAAACAGACAAACAACCTGTGGGGACTGGAAATTACTTGTCGGAGATCTCCAGCCCTTTCTGCAACTGCTATTCTCAGCATCATGGCAGTTTGACAGGTTTGAAAGTGGTTTACACTACAATTCTACACTATTCAAAAATAGTATCATTGAATTTAATGAGGCTGTCTAGGAAATTTGGTATAGGACTGCAGCCTTGAGTATTCAATATGGACATGCCTTTTAATTCTTGGGTAGTAAAATGCCATGGGCCAGCTGAGGTGTTATTCGAATCATAGAGTCCAACCCCCTGCAATGCAAGAATCTTTTTGACTGATCTTTTTGACCGATGTGGGTGCTCGAACCCATGACTCAGAGATTAAGAATCAAGAGATTAAAAAAGGATGCGTACAAAAAATGGAAAAAGGGGGGAACCACCAAAGAGGAATTCAAGCAAATAGCCAGCACGTGTAGACACAAAGTCAGAAAAGCTAAAGCACAGAATGAATTCAGGCTTGCTAGAGAGGTTAAAAGCAACAAAAAAGGCTTTTATGGGTATGTTCGTAGCAAAAGGAAGAACAAAGAAACAGTGGGGTCACTCAGAGGAGAAGATGGTGAAATGCAAACAGGGGACACAGAAAGGGCTGAACTCCTCAATGCCTTCTTTGCCTCAGTCTTCTCCGATAAAGAAAACAATGCCCAACCTGAAGAATTTGGAGCAAATGATTCAGCAGAGGAAACACAGCCCAGAATAACTAAGGAGATAGTACAAGAATACTTGGCTAGTTTAGATGTATTCAAGTCTCCAGGGCCAGATGAACTGCATCCAAGAGTATTAAAAGAACTGGCAGATGTGATCTCAGAACCACTGGCAGTCATCTTTGAGAATTCCTGGAGGACAGGCGAAGTCCCGGCAGACTGGAGGAGGGCAAATGTTGTCCCTATTTTCAAAAAGGGGAAAAAAGAGGACCCAAATAATTACCGCCCAGTCAGTCTGACATCAATACCAGGGAAGATTCTGGAGCAGATCATTAAGCAAACAGTCTGTCAGCACCTAGAAAGGAATGCTGTGATCACCAATAGTCAGCATGGATTTCTGAAAAATAAGTCATATCAGACTAACCTGATCTCGTTTTTTGACAGAATTACAAGCCTGGTAGATGAAGGGAACACAGTGGATGTAGCCTACCTTGATTTCAGCAAGGCATTTGACAAGGTGCCCCATGATATTCTTGTAAAGAAGCTGGTAAAATGCGGTCTTGACTATGCTACCACTCAGTGGATTTGTAACTGGCTGACTGACCGAACCCAAAGGGTGCTCATCAATAGTTCCTCTTCATCCTGGAGAAGAGTGACTAGTGGGGTGCCAAAGGGTTCTGTCTTGGGCCCGGTCTTATTCAACATCTTTATCAACGACTTGGATGATGGACTCAAGGGTATCCTGATCAAATTTGCAGATGACACCAAACTGGGAGGGGTGGCCAACACCCCAGAGGACAGGATCACACTTCAAAATGACCTTGACAGATTAGAGAACTGGGCCAAAACAAACAAGATGAATTTTAACAGGGAGAAATGTAAAGTATTGCACTTGGGCAAAAAAAATGAGAGGCACAAATACAAGATGGGTGACACCTGGCTTGAGAGCAGTACATGTGAAAAGGCTCTAGGAGTCTTGGTTGACCACAAACTTGACATGAGCCAACAGTGTGACGCGGCAGCTAAAAAAAGCCAATGCAATTCTGGGCTACATCAATAGGAGTATAGCATCTAGATCAAGGGAAGTAATAGTGCCACTGTATTCTGCTCTGGTCAGACCTCACCTGGAGTACTGTGTCCAGTTCTGGGCACCACAGTTCAAGAAGGACACTGACAAACTGGAACGTGTCCAGAGGAGGGCAACCAAAATGGTCAAAGGCCTGGAAACGATGCCTTATGAGGAATGGTTAAGGGAGCTGGGCATGTTTAGCCTGGAGAAGAGGAGGTTAAGGGGTGATATGATAGCCATGTTCAAATATATAAAAGGATGTCACATAGAGGAGGGAGAAAGGTTGTTTTCTGCTGCTCCAGAGAAGCGGACACGGAGCAATGGTTCCAAACTACAAGAAAGAAGATTCCACCTAAACATTAGGAAGAACTTCCTGACAGTAAGAGCTGTTCGACAGTGGAATTTGCTGCCAAGGAGTGTGGTGGAGTCTCTTCCTTTGGAGGTCTTTAAGCAGAGGCTTGACAACCATATGTCAGGAGTGCTCTGATGGTGTTTCCTGCTTGGCAGGGGGTTGGACTCGATGGCCCTTGTGGTCTCTTCCAACTCTATGATTCTATGATTCTAAGAATCTCATGCTTTACCAACTGAGCTATAGTAGTAGGACTATGCACTGGATTTAGCCAAAAGCCAAAATTTCAGGCTGGTTTTGGAGGCCTGGGCTTTGGCTGAGTCAGGGCAAAAATTGGGGAAACAGATCCTCACCAGCTGGTGAATGGGGGGTTCAATTCTACAGGCCACAGGGCGCTCCTTTCCATGGCCCCCACAGGAAAGGTGATTGCAAAGCAGGGCCCTGCAGGATGGAATCCTCTGTTCACCAGCTGGTTAGTGGAAGATTCAATCCTGCGGTCTGCAGTGTTCTCCTTCACAAGTGCAGCATCCAGCAGAACTGAACCCTCCTGCTCTTGGTCAGGGAGGGAAAGGAAACACAGGTCTCTTTCTTTTCCCTTGGCTGCATGTAGGTGTTTTGAAAAACCCAATCAAACATTAGCAACCCCCGCCCCCAATTAATTCAGGGTGGAATCTGGGCTGGGTGTTGTCCACGTCAGGTGAGTTGGGATCCTGCGCTCCCCTAGCAGCCCCAAAGCAGCTATAGGGAATACATGAAGCCAATAGCAATGACATCCATTAAAGCATTGTATGGTTAAATCTATTTTTCAAATATATGTGATTGTTATCATGGTTTTTCTGTTACTTAGTTGTACAGTAAATACTTCTGAAATTTTAAAGTGAGATGCAGTATATGTTTAATAAACCCAAGCTGGCCTTAATCAACACCCGCCAATCAAACTGTTGCTCACTGCCACCACCATGCCAGTCATGCATGGAAGACACTGGTCATCATGTGGTGAAGGTGGGCATCTCATGACAACATCACAGAACATGTTCCATATCCCTGCCCACAAACATGCCAGCAGAAAGAACTCACTGAAATGCCAGGAATAACTCATAGAAATCTTTACTCTATTTAGCGACAAAATATTTCATTGATAACTAAAAGAAAAGAGGATGGATTCAGTTGCAACTGAATGTTAAACCCAACTCTCAGCCTGCTTTCATTTCCTTACCAAACTCCTAGCCTAGGCTAGGATTTGAAGTCCAGGTGTCAGAAGGCTCTGGCTGAATGGTTGTTTTTTTCCTGCTGTTGCTGATCAGCATACATTCTGGCCTTTGTACTGCTTTTCTTTAGAAGTCACTGCACTTTTCCCTTTCTCTCTTCTTCCCCTCACCTTTATGCCTTGGAGCATAAAACACAAGTCTAGTCTTGTGCTCCTGAGACCAAGGATGCCACACTTCTTATATATAGGAGCAATCTTTCAATTTCAAGACAGGAAGGGACAAGTGAGTTCAGGAAAAAAAATAACCCTCTGATCATCTTTGGATGGCTTTGAAATGTGTTGCTGACATTTCTCACACTTGGTATCTATCTTTATTATTTAGGCTCTAAGAGCCCTAGATGTGCAGCATTACTTGAGGCTATGTTCGGTGAATTTGGCATGAGAGGGAAACAGAAAACATTCAGTATAAGGGCAAGATTAAAAAAACAACATTCTCATGAGATTTCCTGCCAAAATTGCAGACATAAATGAAAAATGAGACCTTTTTAAAAACCCCAAAACCAACAACTTATTGAGTCAATCTAGAATTCACAACCTTTTTGATATTATCCTGTGGAGGTTTTTGTGTCAAAGCACATAAGCTTTCTCTGCTTATTCCATGCCAGATTTTATTTTATTTTTTTAAAAAAACCCACATAAAGCCAGTGGGGTTGAAAATTAATATTTAAAATGGAGTTTCAGAATCTCAGAAACAGCATTTCATGGGTCTGAGCTGGTGCACATGGTGCTACTAGATTTCAGGTTGCCAAATACTTCTATAGAATCATAAGATTGTAGAGTTGAAGGGATCCCAATGGGCATTTAATCCTGCAATGCAATACCCACAGCTAAATAATCCCTGACAGATGGCCATTCAACCTCTGTTTAAAATGAAAGAGTCGACCCCTTTTTGAGGCTGTCCTTTCCACTGTCAAGCAACTTACTATCAGAAAGTTCTTCACAGTGCTTAGTTGGAATCTCTTTTCTTGCAATTGGTTTGGGTTCTACCCTCTGGAGCAGCAGAAAACAAGTTTCCTTCATCTTCCATGTGACAGCTCTTCACCTCCCAGTCTTCTCTTTTCCAGGCTAAACACACCCCCTTCTTTCAACCAGTCCTCATAATGCTTGGTTTCCAGAACTGTTATCACTTTGGTTACCTTCTGCTGTACATGTTCCAGCTGGTCAATATTCTTGCATAATTGTGGTGCCCAGAACTGGACACGATAATTGCAGTGTGTGACGGGCACAATGGCACTTTTCCCTCTCATGCTGTTGGGCCCGCTCTCACTTATATAAATTGCTCCCCACCTCACTGAACAACCCTTTACCCAAAGGTTTCTTTTCCTTTCCTCTTAAAATTCTAACCCAGATTATCCTGCAGGGGACCTTTATGAGGTGATATTTAGTAAGTTGTAGTCTCAGACAGGTTTTTTAAATAAAGATTTATTTAAGGCAAGATAGTGTAGAACACAGATGGATTCAACTTAGGTTACTTCAGGAATACAGTGCGATTTCACTTTAAATTTGTCCTCAGTTGTTTTTGCATTATTGGTTTGGTTCCTTTTTCTGGTATACTTTCTTTCAGTTATCCACCCCCTTTAACAATCCTGCTCCTGAGGTACTTTAAGTAAATAGACCAAAGATACTTCACACCCCCTCCCTTCACTGGGTCTGGGAGTTTCTTCTTTTCCTTAGAAGAATATTTCCCCTCCAGACTAGATTTGAGTCCCAAGTAGGCTTGGGACTCCTACTTCTCCTGGCTCAACCTCTGCCTCTCAGTAAAATTCCAGTCTCTTCCTCCTACAGGACACCACACTCTGTCCTTCACAACATGCTCAGAGTGGAAGTTGTTTTTCCAGAACCAACTCTTTCTCCCATTCACTCTTTATAGCCCAACCTGTCTCCCTACCTTTCTCCCAACCTCTATTCCAATCCCTCCTCAACCAACCCTCTCCTCAACTACCTGTCTCTCTTCAAATCCTCTCCTTTTAAACTCTCCTTCCTGGAACCACGGCCAGTCAGAGGCTGCTGTTTGTTAACCATTTGCTGGCAGGGAAAGAAAGAAAGAAAAGAAACACTTGTTAAACAAACCTGTCCAGCAAAATCAACTTTTTTGTCACACGGTGGAGGTCTGGCCGAGGCAGAATAGAGTGGTACTATTATTTCCTTTGGTCTAGATACTATGCTTCTGTTGATGTAGCCTAGGATTGTATCAGCTACTGCATCAATCTGTTGACTCACGTTAAGCTTGTGGTCTAGTAAGACTCCAGGATTATTTCATATGTACTGCTGTCAAGCCAGGTGTTCCCCATCCTGTAGCTGTTCACCTGATTATTGCTGCCTAAGTGCAGAACCTTACATTTGTCCCTGTTGAAATTCATTCAGTTTGGTCCAGTTCTCCAATCTGTTAAGGTCATTTGAATCCTGCTACCACTCCCAGTTTCATGGCATCTGCAAATTTGATGAACGTCCTCTCAATTCCTCCATCTAAGTCACTTATGAAGATGTTGAACCACACCAGGCCCAGGAAAGAATTGCACTCAAGTGCAATTACCAAAGCTCTTGGCATTAATTTTAGGTGTTTAAGGTCAAGAATCAGCCTCCTCAAAGCATGAAATGGGCTGGGAAACCAAGAGATACGAACATCAAATGAATATGGGATTTTAGCTATTAAGTTTTTTCAATTACACTTCCAAGTTGTTTTGAGACGTGAGGACTAGAAATTTTACTTAAATTGAAAGGACTCCCAGAATTCTGATATGATCCATGTGTTAACCTGAATTGATAGGCAGGAAAATTGCCAGAGGGGCTTGTAAAAGACTAATAGATAAATTAATATGGGATCTTTCACACTCTTGATCTCAAATTGAAAGCCTACTTTGCTTCTGCCCAGCTTTTTGCTGGTCTGACGCAGTTTAGCTAATCTGTGGTGCACGGGCCATAACTTGTATCTAGAGGTCACACTTTCAAAGAATAAAAGCGAACACGGTATCTCTAACAGCTGCGTAACCTTGTAGAAATCTTGATAATCAGCTGTGTAGAATTTGGTGTGGAATTAGAAAAAAATGTGCCCTAACTTTACAAATGATTGCTCTGCTCTGAAGTCTCTCTTACTTTCCCTCTGCAGCTGCTCTCCTCCCCAGATAAAAACCACAACTTCTTAATGTTGAGAGATAAATATTGGCAGCCCTTGGCTTTGCTTTTCATCGCCTGCCTGATGGGAAGATGCCAGGAACTTTGCATGGTTTTCCAAGCAAGTCTGTAGAGGTTTCTTTGACCAGATTTTGAATTTGGCACACAGTTCCCAACTTCTCTAGATAAAAACGGTAGAATTCATTTGGATCTCATGTTCAGTGAATCATTGCTTAAATTTAGCATGTAATAAAAGCCTATCCTTTAAAATAAAAAGCTTTCTGTCTCATAATAACATGGCTATTAAAAATAAATGGTTAAAGGCAGTCCTCTTTAATGTTGCCATGTAAATAAAACATGCTTTTCATATTGAAAAGCTTTATCTTTTGGAGCACATACAACAATATGGCTGATAGCTTCCTACCAATGGCCACATAACTTGGACTCTAAAGTGCTTTGGAATGGATGTGGATATTATTGCTGATCCTACGCACAGACCTATTTTGCTGATTCACTCCCTCAGCCAAACAGTGTGGGAACTCTTTCTCCTATCTTCTGTTTATATAAAAGCCAGCTCCTAACATATTATGGTAACCTAGAAATAGCACAGGATTCAGCTTTGTGGATAGCAGCACAGTTAATTCTTGTGGACCAATGCCACCAGGATCATGGAGCAAGGCAACTAGAGCCTTGAATGCTAAATTTGCTTGAATATGCCAATTGGGAAAAGCCGATTAAGACACGCAAACCACACAGAACATGGCAACAAAGCTAGGTTTGAGTTGCAGTCTCTTCTGTCTCTCTGACTGTACTTATATAATACATTTTTCCAACCATGGATTCTATATGTTCTGGAGGTTCTGCCAACCTTCTGGAGTAGATTTATGGGGGATGCTGCAAAAGGGTGGCGAGGCTGCATTGTGCAGCTAAAAGTCCTTGCTTTAGTAAACTGGTTAGCTGGATAGCATCCTGTGAGTTTGTCTTATTCACAGAGACCGAGGGCACACTTTAAAACATAATGTTATGTGACACATATATTGCAATTTGGTGCCATCTGGACTTTGTTAGACTCCAGTTCCCACAGGCCTCAGTTACCACATTCACAGCAACATTCTTCTAGTTAACTTATAGTTAGTTTTGATTCTGCCTGGAAAGCAAAGGCTGGATTCTCAGTTTGGTGAAACTCATAATCAACAATCTATAAAACTAATTACTTAATTAAATGAGAGAATAAAAGTGGAAGATGTGAAGACTTAGCTACCCTCTTTGTACATATATCTTCTCTTATGCTGTCAAAACCATATAGCTTCCAAATTCAATTTTTGGTTTTAGTGCCTAAATATGATTTATTACCTTAAACGTCGCATAAATATTTTACTGTTTTGAGATAAAGCTATAGGCTTCTCACTGCCACCACAATCCTTAATAATTGAGCCATTCTGTACCCACAAAATAAGTGAACTTGAGCAGTCTTAAGAAGAACTGTGGAATGTCTACTTGAATTTAAGTCCAACTGATTTAAATGGAATTTTCTCCCCACTGCATAGTATCAGAGGCAGTATGTATTTGAATACCCGCTGCTGGGGATCATGACTAAGGAGTACTGTGGTTCTTGTGTCCTGCTTGTGACCTTCCCACAAGCATCTGGTGGTCTGCTGTGAACAGAATGCTGGACTAGGCTGACCTTTTGACTGATCCAGTGGCGCTCTTCTTTTGTTATGTTCTGATGTAGGCTATAATTTGCAGTGCACACTGTACTAAATTTATCTTGTTTTGGTTAATGTCAAGTTCCCTTTTTAAAAGTGTAGCTCTGAAGTCAATGGTTACAAGGTAGTTCATAGAACTACTAGGCACATGTGCAAAGACATTTGTCTGTATCTTCAAAAAGAAACACAATAGACTGTTATTTCATAGTGTTGATCCAATTTGCTCACAGCAGTTGATCTCAAGCAATTCAAGAGAACATTAATTCCACTGGATAATTCTAGCTTGCATCATCAGTGGAGTCATAAAGAAAATGGGCACAACCATCATTAATGATGGTACCATTTACTCCCCAAATGGCTGTTAAGCTATGTATTTGAGGTACATTTGGGCCCAGTTTACTGTAGAGCAGCGTTTCCCAAACGAGGGTGGCCAGCTGTTTTGGAACTGCAACTCCCATCAGCCCTAGCTAGCAGGAACCCAGTGGTCAGGGATGATGGGAATTGTAGTCCAAAAACAGCTGGAGACCCAGGTTTAGGAAACTGCTGTAAAGTAATGGTCCTGCCCCTACTTCTACCAAAGGTCTGGTTTTCACAGAAGTGGTAAACCTTCTGTACATCTGGATTGCAGCACTTGGATTCACCAGACTGCAGGTTGATTGACACAACCAAATGCTCCTCCATTTGAAGAAGAAGAAGAAAAGCTTCCTTGCCCAGAGAAATCTGGCATGTTAGTTTCAAATATGACAGGATGGTTTTTGTATGGGGGAGTGTTTGATTAAGTGAGTCCCCCACATGCAGCTAGAGTGGTTCAACCCAGACACACTTCAGTGAGACCTAGGCTGAAGAACGGATCTTCTGAGGAAGCCTTCTAGAACACTGAAGGTTTTGTTGCTGTCAACAGAACGAGCTGATCCATAGGGAGAAAAGAGCAGTAAGATAAAGGTCTGACAGCTTTCTCTGGGTCTTATTAGGAGGGATAAATGGGAAGCAAAGGCCAACCTTTGGATCACCTCGCCAGTTTTCAGAAGGAGCGGAAAGATGGCTTTGCAGTAAGTAAATGAGAAGGATGGTTTGTTTCCCAGATACCGATTAAGCACAACTTGCCTTTGCAGCTAATTTAACTTCAGATGTTAGTTACAAATCAATAGCGGTAGGAGTAACTGACACAGATACATGGCTTAATGTCAGTAAGAGCACAATATTAAGCCCACGTGTCTCGTTTCAAGCAGCAAAAACAGAAGCAAGTGAATAAAAAAAACCCTAGTTATGTAAGTGGGTGGAAACTTGTTTATTTTCCCTCCTAATACAGATTTGGAGGAGGGAATCCTCAAACTTTTCCATTTTGGAAGGCAAAGAGAACGTATAAAAGATGGCTCAGCTGGTATTGTGTTTGTTTTCTTTTATTCTATGCGGGACTCTTCTGACTTTAGCCACTGTCTGAATGGAGCAGGTGATGGAAGTGATGGGAAAAGCTCCACCTTTCTGTAAACATGCCAGGAAATAGGCTGCTAGCCAGCTGTTAGCAGCACAGAATCCCTGCTAGTTTTAAAGGGGGTTCAAGGTGAAGGCCACCACACTTGCCTGGAACTTAAGATGGCCTTGGTTGATTCTTTCCCTGCCCCATTATTTCGTGTTTTATTTCTGGATTATTGTGCAAATAACAGCCATGGTTGTGGAAAGGGGAATCAAAGCTCTTTTATTTCTCTCGTGCTCTTTACTATAATGCTTTGGAAAGAACCCAGCCCAATATCACTTTCGTTTTCCAAGAAATAGATTTGTTACAGTTGCCATTGGGAGCCTTGGTTTTATTTGGGGAGAGAATCTGTCCACCGGACCTTAATTTAGATATCCACTGATGAAATAACAAACCCCAAGATTGTGGCTTTCAAGGGGGTGAGCTCATTTCCTATAGGATTATCTGAACAGCATATTTTTTATGGACAAGGCAGGAAACTTGATGGTTTGTTTTCTGTCCTGGGCTCCTTTGTGAGGAAGGGTAGAACACAAATTGAGAAATAATAGGAAGCTTGGAATGAAGATTGACATCAGAACACCAAGCCCTCAAGTTACCTTTCTCTTTCCTTTGTTCAATCCATTCTTCTCAACTCTGGTAAATCTATGAATATGCTAACCATCAGTTTACATAGGAATGATTTTGAAGTACTGGAGAACATATGTTGATATGTTTTATTGTTGCTATGGCCATTGGCTAATGCGAATAAAGTTTTATCTATCTATGTTGAAGGTAGATTTATGAAAAATGTTGCCACCAAGCATATCAATATTGTTATTGGAGGTTGTTTTGTGGATTTCCTATAAATTTCATGTTTTTATTATTTGTTGGATGCTGTTTTTGTGTAACAAGTGATGAACAAGTTAAATAAATAATCAACATTCAAAGTACATCTATGAAGTGCAAGGCTTAACTTGTCAAGCTTAAAATAATACTAAGTTTATCTCACAAGGTACTGGCAAGGGAGTCTGGATAAAGTAAATCTGCATACCAACAGGGCTGATTGTTGAGGTAAATACAGGCTTGCCATGCAGAGCACCCACACCCTGTTTATCCTAGCTTTTATGTTGTATTAACTTTCTGATTTTCTTAAAGTTGATTGGTGCTGATCGACCTCTAGTTGCTTTTATAAAATGAATTTACTCCGCACTACATGCAATAGATCACCTAGAAATAAAGTCACAATACGAGTGTACGCTGCAAATGCACTGTCAAGATGAGAATCGAAAGCTGGTGTAAAACCTCAGCTATGATAGTTGTAAAAATACTACAGTATGAAATCTATCA
Organism: Podarcis gaigeae; assembly: GCF_964106915.1. Lineage (NCBI taxonomy): Eukaryota > Metazoa > Chordata > Lepidosauria > Squamata > Lacertidae > Podarcis > Podarcis gaigeae. Next base: position 21,811,090 of record NC_139681.1, read on the forward strand.
CAGTCACCCCTTACCAAAAGCCACATTAGGTATGCATAGTGGTAATAACCCAGGTTGTATACACTGAGGAGGTTTGGACAGTAGAACATAAATTCTAGACTGATTTAGGTATTGAATTTGCACCAAGTTCTGCCCTTAATTAAAGGATGGGGACTGATCTTGTATTGGCTGACACACCTTTTTTTTATTCCTTGAAACTTAACTTTACATATGCATGAAATTCATATGAATTGCATGAGTCTCTTCTGTCTATAAATGCTTTCATCCATAAATAAATAACACATCCACATGGCTCCCGCCGAACCCCCTGAACTATTGTACACATGTTGCTTTGTGGTGCTTACCATTTGCATAGTTAGGTGCAACCAATTAGTTTGGTAACTTGTTGCTTAGACAATTGGTTTGTTCAGGCAAGATCCCAGCATGTTTTGGTCAAGAAGAAATTCCTTTGCTTGCTGGCATGGGAAAGGAAGCTCTATATAGCTCAGTAGAAGACCACATGCTTTGTACACATAATTTCGAATCAATGCCATCTCTAGTTAAAGCATCTAAGATAGGGATGCTGAGAACTTCTCCTTGAAGAGCTGCTGTTAACTTAAATGAAGAAATGGACTTACTCTGTGTAGGACAGTTTCTTGTACCCTGAAATCAAGCATTTTTCCTACAGTTTCATAGGATATGATAAGAGAATCCCAGTTGTCTTGAGAGCCAGGTTGCCAGCACGAACACACTCTCCAATTTTCTCTGCCATAGCAGTAGCATGGCTGAATGTGCTTTACTATGTTAGGTGGCAGATACAGAGCCAAGGAGGTGTGGTAGTGGTACACCTCTGCCTAGCCTGGTGCTCTTGCTAAGCCTTAGAGCATTCTGGTATTTGGCTTTCCTCCACCAATCTAACTATATTCTATGTTTAAAACTATACTCAATTTAATACTATGACCTTTGCCCAAGAAGGAACTCTTCCAGATGACTTGTTCATTGAGAATTCAACCTGATTTGCTTGCACAAAGCTCATGTGGAGGTTAAGATTATGCCTGGTCTTTATCGATCCATCTGGTTTGTTTGTGGGGAGGCTATATAACAGTGAGCATTTATTCTGTTTGCTTGTGGGGGTTTTATATGTCGTTTCATTAATTGTGCACCACAGTTTTCTAGTGCATTTCCTTGCCACTTTCCTAAACTTAATTTTTTTAAAAAAAAACAACAACAGCAACAGTGGATTTGTTATGCTAGCATGACAGTTTTAATGCACTTTAATTGTGCAAACATAAGTTTCTGGTATATGTTGGATTCCTCCTGCAAAATACTGACAGTCTGGAGTTGACCTTGCATTTCAATCCAGGCTGCACCCAGTTTAAATGCTCCTGTTGCTACACTATTGTCATGTTGCATTAGGAATAGGGGAAGGAATAAAACTAAGCAATGAATTTCTTTTGTTAGCAACATTGTCTTGTAAGTCAGCAGGGACTAAGTAAGTTCTTAAAATTTGATGCACAACTGTTTGGTATCTAATTAATCTCTCTTGTCTCCTTTGTATGTTTTGGTTCTAGAGATTAATTGTTAGCGAAAGTAATTAAGTGGGCAAGCAATTATATCACCTACCTACATATATATGAAGACAGCTAAAGGATGAGGTGAAAATATGTGAGGATCAATAGGAGGCCTCTGCTAATGACTTGATGCTTTAATTTACAGTAGTTTTGCATTATCATGGGAATTGAGATTGGTGCCTGTGTGACAACATAGAAATAGCCAGATTTTGTACAGTGATCTTTAGCAGTGACCAGGCTTATTTGATTCTTGGTGGATTTGTTCAACGATGTGTCCTTATGAAGCTTTTCTACACAATTTCTAGATTATTGTAAATATATTTGAAGAAGGCCAACTGCTTGTGTTAGCTTTCCCTACGTCCCAGGTAATTTTAGTGGTTTCGCCAGTGGGATGTCTTTGTGCTGTCCAGAGGATGAAGGAACAAATTCTCCATCTTCCTCCTAGAATGTTTGGCCACAGCTCTTTGTGGTCACATCTTAGCGTTTACATCTGCAAAGCAGAAGAATCCCTTGTGATTAAGCACCCCTGCACTGAACTCCATTGACTTGGGAGTTCCTCGTGAGGGGACAAAAAGGCAAGTATCTACTTTATTTGCCTTAAAAATAACTATTTTAATTGTATGAAGGATATGCTGTGAATTTGTGGTTTGAACAGTGAGATAGCTGTTTCCCCAAGGGTTTTTGTTTTTGTTTTGAAAGTGTTATAGTGCAGAAAACAAAGTTGCAATGGAGAACTGGCATTAGTTACGCTGGCTAAGGCTGATGGGAGTTGTCATTCAATCCCTGGCAGGCCACAGTTTCCCCATCCCTGTTGTTGCGATTAAAGGCTTAATGTGTAGAGGGAATATATCAGCTCAGAGAAATTAGTGAAACTGCTTGAGCCATGGCTTAGCAGTGGTTGTGCACATGTTTTGAGGAAGGGAGACATTTCTACAGGCTCACATAGCTAAGGTTAAGGATCATCTGGCTTTGTAGGCAAAAGATTCCACTTGAACCCCTTGCATTTCCAGTTAAAAGATTCCCCATTACCAGAGCAAGGAGAGGCTTCACTGCCTGAGATCCTGAAGAACTGCTCTGGAAACAGTACGGACTAGGGAAACACATAGTGTTTCAGTTTTATGACAATTTTTATTGAAAGCTTTTAAAAGTAGCCACTGCAAAGAGGACAGGAGCTGAATTCATATGAGACTTGAAATTACATGCTGGCAGCTTGCCGCTTCTTTGATATCCTGTGCTTGGCTTATTACAGTGACCTTTCTGGGACTGTCACTATTGTTATGCCATTCCTTGGCTGTAGATACTACAGTGCGGAAAAGCTAACAGACGAACACTTCGTGCAATGCTAACAATGCTGATGGTGTCATAGCTATGGGCTTATATTCAGCTCATCCATCTCCAAACTGCCTACTCTTTAAAATTGCATGTCCTGTTGAGGTCTAGATTTTGTTATTAGATCTTTTAAATTCTATTCTGCCCCCCCCCCCGAACGATTAGCAATTCATAGATCAAAGGATATACAGTGATATTGAGCATATCTTGAGGACAGAAAGTGGCAGGGGAGGAGGAAGCATTAATGGGTTCAATTTCCATTTCAAGATGCAACAGGAATCTCTACATTTCATTTGCATGTGGTGAGTGGTGTGTTTGTGTGTCTGGGGCAGGGCATGAGAGAGAACAAAACTGGAAGACTTGGAACCTATGACTATTTATGTACTGTTCAGATCCAACAATTTTTTAAAAAATAAAAAAATGCCTTACGGGCAAATTGGTTTCTAATATGTAACACCCCCACAATGGATGATCAATGGATTATGAAGGAACAAGCCAATAAAAACAAAATAGAACAGTATAATCTAGTCAATGAAACAGTCTCACACTTTTGCAGTGCCACCTGTGTCACAGTGCTTCCAGTATCATTTATAAAAACAAATCCATACAAAACAATTTTAGTGAAGAGTCTTGTTGCACTTCTTGCAAGCCCATTACCAGGAAGGAAGAAAACTGGGGCTAAATTGTCTGTCATGGTTGGGGACGTTTGGGCAAATTTATTTCTCTGTAAGCTAAGGGATGAAGCTTGTGAGAATTACTGCAGCCAATTGGAAACAATGTCTGAACAAAAGAAGGAGCATGCTGAACCAGGTAGTTGCTGTGTGTGTGTGAGAGAGAGGGGGGGGAGGGAGAGACACATACAGAGAGAGAGAACACTCAAAGCACATTTTCCTCCTCAAAGAATTATGGGCACTATAGTTTAACTGGTGCTGGAAATTGTAAGGGTGCATTCAGACATGGGGAATATTTTGTTAGTTTTCCTGATTATAATGTAAGCACTTCTGTCCCATTTTCTAATGTTCCTTTCTGGGTGTTGCTGGTTCTTTAAACCAGAACTTGCCGGAACTCAGGTGGGCACCATTGGCATTCTAAGAGAACTCATGTTGAGTTCTGGCACATTTTTTTTTCTAGAAAAATAACACTGTTCCTTTCTCACTGCAATACCGGTTGTTATGGAACTTGTGGCTTTTTGACTGACATACCAGTATGTCACACTAAATTTTATTCAACCAGTGGGTGTGGTGTGACACAACAACTGATGTCATTTGGCAATGTCACTACTGCCCGACCCTTATGTTTCCTCATGATTCTCCCATGAAAATGCCAGGAAAGAAAGGATGCCAGTGAGCTGCCCCAAATTTCATCACTTTACTCCCACAATTTTCCAGGTTAAGAGATTTCTAATGGAAAAAGCACTAAACATGTGCTACTTTCCATTATTTTACATCATGCGAAAGCTCAAATGTATTGTGGAAATTGACCATTAGGAAAGTGTTTGGAAAGAGGGATAAACTACTATGTGAATCCAGTTTAACTCTTTGTGGGAGTAAGCTACAGTGGACAGAATTCTTTGAGGGGGGAAATGTTATAGTCAGGGTTGACCCAAGATATTTTGGCACATGAGGCGAACCACAAAATGGCGCCCCCTCTCCACCAGGGTAGAAGTGGTGAGTGAAGATCTATATCAACAACAAGGGGGGGAAATAAAGATTTTCACTGGGATCTGCTGTCCCTGCAGATCTTACCCCCTGAGGCAGTTGCCTCACCTTGCCTTATGAATGGGGCAACCCTAGGTATAGTATGTATACAGTCAGAGAGAACAAGGGAGCATACTTGTGTGGGAAACTAAACATATTTACATATACACTTAAAATAAGTTATCTTTAAAAAGAAAACACTAGATGAAAATGGAAAGAAAAGGACAATTAGAACCATCCACAGGTTTGTTTCATAAATAAATATTTAAGCTGTTAGGGCTTTTTTGTCTTAGGAAAATGACAATTGTGGGAAAATATGGATGTCTTGTTGTTAGAAATGTAGTTATTTCTCTTTTTGTACCTGCATTCTTCATTTTCACTCACTCTGGGTAATGTTTCTAGTCTGTCCTCTTCCCAAGTTTTATTTGATTATTTGATTCAAGCACGTGCAAAAGCCTACTACTTTCAGCTTTAAAATATCAGTAAAATTGATTATTTTTGCCTCTGCCTACTGACAACAGATTGTCTCGTTATTTTCCAGCTTCTATGTTTCTTTTCTTTCCTGTTTGCTTCTTTCCCATTTATTTCCTCTCCTTTTTAAAATTTATTTTTAATGCTATGTTGCCCATTTGCAATTTGTCTTCTTATGCTTCATGTTTTGCCCATGGCTGTTAATTCAGAAAGACAGCCAAACTTTTGTTGTGACAAAGCTGATTGCCTATCTGTGAACACACTTGCAGGTGAATTGTTTAGCCTCTATTTATGTAACCATTGCAACTGGTTTTAATAGCCAGGCTAGCTTCCTGATGAAGTGATAGCTTGGGTGATGGGCCATTACGGGAAAGAAAGGAAGTGGCTCTGTGCCAGAGGACAAATGGGTGGGGCCCCTCCCTTAACTAACTGTCTGTTAGTTAGAAGAACAAAAGCCAGAGTTGAGGTGTGTGAGCTAGAAGTTAAAAGCAGGCCACAGGCTAGGGCAGTTGACGGACAGAGCCATGCCTGATTTCTCCTGGGATCCAAGGCTGTGCCTATGGGAGAAGCAAGACCTTCTTTACATTTTAATGCTGAGAGCCCCTCCATCCTTGGCTCTGGCTGTACATATGTGTAAATAAGCCATATTTCATAAAAATCTGTGGGCGAGGTCTCTGCTGTGCCTCATTCTGAAGGAAATGTGATCACTGGGTAAGTGCCTGGTGTGTGTGTGAATGGGGGAAGGGAGAGGATGCTGAATGTTTATAAAATTTAAAACATTTATATACCACCTTTCAGACGAATCCCAGAGAAATTTGTGGCCTTAAAACAACACAACAGATTAAATTTAATTCCAATAAATGCATATTATGGTACCGGTAAATACAAATTAAAATGCAACCATAAATTCAGTAACCGTAACAGCTCCTAGTGCCCCCACTGCAGTGTAGCTGGTTCAGCAAGATACCATGTCAGTAATACTGGAAGCCACTGGGAGATCAAGCAAAAGCAACAGGACAGTGCTACTCCCTCCCTCCTTCCCCCGATAAAGAAAATTCATCAGTGCTGATTCAAAACTGAACCCAGATTGGAAAAGTTCCAGAAAAATGGAATCGCCAAGACCTGTCCTATTTAAATGTAATGACATAAAAAAATTGGGTAGCTGGTACGTGGGAGGGAGAAATGAGCTTATGCCAAGTGACAGACACCTATGAGCTCTTAACGGCAGCAAGCAGCTCCATGAATTTGTTACTATACCCAGGTCTGTAGTAAAATAAGATTACACAATAAGTAACTTGCTGTTAAACATTTCTGTTGTTTATCACTGCCATCTGCTAGCATAGATCATAGCCATTAGGCACCTGTGTGTTTGGTGATGTTGGGTGCCCATCTGTTTGAACTGTGGTTATGACTGTGTTCAAAGCACTTGACATGTCTTTCCTGCCTGGGAGATAACCAGAGTGGAGAGAGAATCAGACTGCTGCCAGGGAGGAGAAAATGTTTTTCATTCCAGTGTTGTTTTAGTCATTCATGTCTCAGAATTCATACAGGCAGTTTTTTTTTAAAAAAAAAATATGTTTATAACACCAGCTTAACCAGTAGTAATCTGCTATTGATCTCAGTTTGCCGCCTTCACCCAAGAATTAATCTCAGTGCAACACATTAAAACCTGCATGAGTGTGTACATGTATGTATTATGTAAAACTATTTTGTTCAGCCTGTCTCTTCAGGTTGAGGAGTGGAAAGGACTGTACAGGGACTGTACAGTGTTGTTGTGCTCATTTTGCCTGAACTGCTGGCATGGTGGCTTGGAATGTATATCTGCTGGGGGTGGGGTGAAGGAAGCAGTTTGCAGATTAGCTTCTGTCCACTTGGCTGTGATTAAAACCTATTGTTGTATTTATTTATGCCTTTCCCTCCCCCCATGGGACTCTTAGAGAGGTCAGCTGAGCATTTGGGGAGTGGAGGTCATAGGCAGGGAGGCTGTGCTGCTTGGCAACAAATGGAAAGAGTGGGTTCTGCAGGAAGAGTGTTGGAGGAGGCAGTTAGTGGAAGGGGGCAGAGGGGAGGAGCCACAAAAAAATAGTGAGGCCTCTGAAGGAGCTTCACAGTAGCACCATTCAGACATTACTCCCCCCCCCCCAATGTAAAATAAAATATTAATAATAAATTTAACAATGAAAATATTTTTAGGAACATTATTTCACCTTCAAAAAACCTATTAGAAGCACGAAAACACCCAGGGATGAGGAGGAGCATCTAGAGAGTAAGCAAGTGAAACATGTTGATTTTTGTTCAGCAGCACAAACATCTGGACCTCGAGTGCTAGATCTGATCACAGTCCTGTGCATCGACTGGAGGGGGAGTGATAATCTATACATGTCGAGAACCATCATATGTGAGAAATGTGGTACATGTCCATGTCTTGAAAAGGAGCGTGCTATTACCTTTTAAAGGGCACTCTTGGTTTTTCTTAATCATGCAAAAACCCTTTGAAGGTGTTATAGATTGCAGCTGCGGCCAGCCTGTCATCAAGACCACGGTGATTAAATCAATTCAGTAATTTTTAAGAGATGCTTCCATTTTATGATCAGAACAGGGAAAATACAACAGTCGATAGGAATGACATTTTCTTAAGCACTGGGGATTTTTTACCTGTTTTATTGTAAGGACAGGAGGGGAAATTCTTCGGTGAAGACCTTTTTTTAATTATGGCAGGTTGCCATGCAGTTAAATATCTCTCTTCCTACCCTATTGCCCCAAGAGTTTAATTTGCTTTATCTGGAGAACATTTGATAAGAAATCTGAGAAGGGATTTTTGTCTGCATCTGAGTTTGTAAAGGATTGTCTGGGAGACTATTTCCTAAGCAGGTTCAGTTTTCCGGTGGCTTTCCACATCCAACAAAACCCATGTGGGGCATAAAGAAGGACAGTCCATAATTCTTTGCACAGTATCCCCTCCTCCTCCTTCCTGTGTGCACCGAGATTTGCTCTGGAGGGTTGGGTCAAGCACCAGAACCAATTTAAGAGGTACTCAGCAGAAAGAGAGAGGGGAAAGTTCCATTGTGGAAGGAGAAATCCTTGTGGTAATGGAACAAAATATTTAGCACTACGTTTGGATACAACATCATACAACCCTTGGTTTACGTAACACACAGTATTATCCTATGCATGAAGTATTCAGATCTCATGGAGTTCAATAGGACTTGCACACAAGTAAGTGTTTGTAGTATTGCAGCCTAATTTTCCTGCTAGTCCTGAACAGAAGCAAAAAGGCCAAGCCTCCTGTCCACCACGAACCCTATGGAGTTCCTCCTGATTTCAGATCTAGTGAGAGCCAGTGTGGTGTAGTGGTTAAGAGCGGTAGTCTCGTAATCTGGGGAACCGGGTTCGCGTCTCCGCTCCTCCACATGCAGCTGCTAAGTGACCTTGGGCCAGTCACACTTCTTTGAAGTCTCTCAGCCCGACTCACCTCACAGAGTGTTTGTTGTGGGGGAGGAAGGGAAAGGACAATGTTAGCCGCTTTGAGATTCCTTAAAGGGAGTGAAAGGTGGGATATCAAATCCAAACTCATTTTTTTACTGGACCTCACCCACTAATGATGTTGCCAAAGTTTGTAATTGCTTGGTTTGTCTACCCTGCAATGTTCTTCTTCTCTATAATGAATCAAGTGGGACTTCCACCAAGAGTTCTTCTCTAGCTTGGCATATCAAAACAGATTCTAAACAAACACATTCAGCTGACCAGATACATCCAAACCAGGTATAAGCACACAAACATAAGTTCATGAATTTTAGACTTCCTTAATACTTGGTGAAATTCTGGCTGATAGGTGTAAGATGCAGTCTCAAGCAGACTTTTTTGTCTGGGGAATAATATATGAGTAAACCATCTCAAGTTGTTTCCTGTAAATGTTTAGGTGGGTACACTGGATAGCTCAGTCAATAGAACATAAGACTCTTAAACTCAGGGCTGTGGATTTGAGCCCCATGTTGGGTAAAAGATTCATGTGTGGCAGGACTTTGGACTAGATGACCCTTGTTGTCCCTTCCAGCTCTACAATTCTGTGATGCTATGATAATAAGCCAACTCAGACGTTGAAGGGAAGAAACTAAGCTCCTCTTGTGATGTTTTCTGAGGATGGTGGTAATTGCCGATACAGTTCTGAATAGCGTTCCCTTGTCATTACTGCCCATGTACTTTAGTGACTGTTTTCACAGTCATCAAAGCTAGAAAGATAAAAGCTGGTGATGTTGAATTCCACATTCATTGCTATTTCCTTGGCTTTGGGGGAGGGCATTCAGAACATGTACAGACCAACTCCTAGCCTTTATTGTAGTTTAGGAAATCAGAGAATATGTACTATTGAGCTCCAGCTCATTTTGGAAGACTGTTTCCAAGGTGCTTTTTGTCTATTTGAATATGTGTCTACCAAATGCCCTGTAAGCCCTGATCTCAGCGAGAGATCCTGGATTTGGCAAGACAAATAACATCTGTTGAAAAATCTTCACACATAAGATTTGCAGGTGCAGAGCCCTAGGCAGCTCTGAGCCTTTGAATCTCTCGTTTGACAGCCTCAGACTCCACTGCCCAACATTTAACATCTTGAATTTTTCTGCATAGTTTGGTTCTGTGTGCTGTTGCCAGATATGCAAATGAGTTTAATGAAGTGCTAAGAGTCAAAAGCCTGCAGACTAAAAGTAAATAATTCCTTGCCAAATGTATCCAACATAGCTGGTCAGAAAATAAATGAAATTTTTGTGTGTGCATGTGGTCCATTTTTAAAAAGCAAAGAGTCCTTGAGACTGCATTCCCCATTAGCTTTTAAACCAAGCTGATGTGTTTTATGATGGGTATTACAATATATTAAATGAGTTGCTCCTCAAGTTCCTGGCTGGCCAGTATGGGAAGCGTCTTGAATAAAGGCAGTCACTATTTCCCCCTGGGAGAACCTACTGAGCTTTTGCGAGAGTTGAAGAGCAACGACTAACACATTGCTTTCAGATACTGTATATTTAAAAGATTTCCCCAGCACCTTACTTGATACCCACACCTTTGTATATTTTCATTGGCATCTCTCACAGGAATCTCTGTGAACCAGCCCTAAAGGTACTACTACTACCACTACTACTACTACTACTACTACTACTACTACTAATAATAATAATTTATTTATACCCCACCCATCTGGCTGGCCTTCCCTAGCCACTCTGGGTGGCTTCCAACAAAATATTAAAATACAGTAATGCTTCAAACATTAAAAGCTTCCCTAAACAGGGCTGCCTTCAGATGTCTTCTAAAAGTCTGGTAGTTGTTTTTCTCTTTGATATCTGGTGGGAGGGTGTTCCACAGGGCGGGTGCCACTACCGAGAAGGCCCTCTGCCTGGTTCCCTGTAACTTGGCTTCTCGCAGTGAGGGAACCACCAGAAGGCCCTTGGCGCTGGACCTCAGAGTCCAGCCTGAACGATGGGCGTGGAGATGCTCCTTCAGATGGGATGGTTCTTCCTCAGTCTTGACCTGAGGGACTCATGTTGTCCTTTGGCTAATCTAAATGTTCCAAGTCTGAGGATGATCCTCAGAAGAGAAGAATCCCTGCCCCCTCCAATTTTTTCTAGCTTTATCAAATCCGTTCTGTCATTTGTTGTATTACCTGAAGAAGGAAGGAACTCCACATTTGCTTCAAGTTTGAGGCTACACATTCCTGGCAGTCCCCCCTTTTCCACCATGAAGGAAGTATATAGTCTTTGAACTGGTCAGGTTTGGGGCATTTCCCTGGGGATTGGTTTCTGGGGCTTTCTGAGAGACTGCAGAACTGCTGCACAAGAGGAATTCAATTTTTACCCTGAAATAGATTTTGCCCCCAGTAGACTCCCCCCCTTTTTAAAGAGTCAATTTCCAATGAAAAAAATGGAAACCCACCTAAATACTCCCAGTCATAATGTACTTTAAGAGCCACATTAGAATACCGAATGCTTCTGTTGCTGGGAAAACCCCCTTGAAGACTGGCCTTGGGCTTTGTGATAACCAATGTTTCATAGCATATTTGTGGCTGATTTCTTTAATTTCTACAGAGAGCTTTTAAGCACTTCACTTGCCTCATTTACATTTGAGATATGTGATACTCTTTGCAAAAAAGGCCTATGCTTCACTGGGGCTTGGGATAGGATCATGCCCTGTTTAAAAGTGTTATGTTGTCATTTAAAAATTGGTTGTGACTGGCTACAAACTTGATGTGTCTGCTTAGTTTGTTGTTCAGTATAAATATTCCTCAAGATAGAAAAGTAATAGAATGATGGTGAGATATGGAGGCAGTTAACTATACAAAAGAGAGCAAATATCTCTTGAATCACCATTTAGTAGGCCTGTGTTTTGAGGTTGAGCTATGAAGTAAGGATGGCTCAGAATAGCAAGACAATTTGTTTTTCTTTTATGAAGATTTGCAGTCTTGATTCTTGAGTACACACATGAAACTATCTGCCTCTGCTGAAAGGGAATAATACTGTCTTCCTTTTGAAGCCTGTTAAACTTTCTGATCAGATAACAGAGAGATTCTGAATGTATTCCAACTCCTTTTACAAATTACCATATAACTTGAATAAAACTAGCAACAGAGGACCATGCAGAGCTTCTCCTGTCACCACTATAAAGTGTTTAATTGCTAGGTTTTCCTTTTTTGCTAGTTTTTCTCTTATTCTAATGTTTTTCTCTACTAATGAATATAACTATGTAATCAGCTTGTTTAGACTGTAATTCCAATTCAGATCCATTTGCCATATTTTATGTTCCCCCCGATACTGGGCTCATCCAGGTGTGTTGGTATAATCTATGGAGGAAGTCTGCATGAACAAAATCTCCCAACATCCTATGAAGGTAGAGAATGCAATTTGTTCCATTTTGATCAAGCCCACACTGAAGATGAACATTGATCTGTTGGTTCTTGCACAGCAGTGGATTTTAAAGAACTTTTTCTTTCTTTCAAGGAAGACTTTTCTGAGCCAAATGGTGGTGTGTTCTGGTACTGTTCTTGTTGTGGTTTAGCATTCTTGGTATGGTTTGGGTTGTTCTGGCTTAAATTTCAAACCCGGAAGCCACAGCACCATCTTCTGTGCCAATTCTGCATGGAATGTTGCTTTCTGGGCTTGGTTTTTACAGCACTCAGCAAACACATTCTGTACTCAGGCTCAGGCGGAATCAGATCTCTTTGTCAGCTCCTGTCCTGCTGATTGTTTAGTGCCACTGAGATTCTTCTCCATGTTTTGTATGCATGTGCTGTTTCTAGGAGTATGGCTGTTGGAAGAGTTAAATCTAACTGCTGTTCTAAAGGTCATGCTTCCAAGGCATCATATCATCATTTCCATGCTGATCTTCAAGAGTTTGCACCGTATTCCATTCTTTTCCCAATGGAACATTAAGACAAAATGGAGTCTCCCAGTTATATTTGATCTCACTTTCTCTCAAACATATTGTCAAAAAATTGAAATCTTTCCCCCCCCCTTAATATCTCTAGATACAGGTTTGCCAAAATTTCTGTTTCTGTATCCTTCTCTTTTGGTGGCACCTCAGTCTACACTTTCCTTTTTACTTTAAAGCAACTAAATCATATAATATAGTCTCTGGGTTGTTTATTCCCTTTTGCACATATTACATTTACCCTAAGAGCATCCTTGATACCAATTAAACCTTCCTGGACCATCTGTGAACAAGCTCTGAATGTTTCTTCTCCTTCTATGTTTTGTATTTAAGCAAGTTTTATTTCCAAACTACTTATAAATATCACTTTATGATTATTAGTTTAACCACCCTCAGTTTGCAAAACCACATGTGAGATGGGAATCTATTTCTTTGCATCCAGTTTTGCTTTGTGAGACATTTTTGCCCCACACAGAGACATGGCAGTGCCATCTATTCGCAGGCCAGTGCTGTGAGAAGCCATATGCTTTGATGGGTTTGATTTCAAAGTCTCTAAGCAAAGGTCTTGATAGCAAATTACATGGAATAATGATATCAGTCACTTTGGTATTATGGATCAGATCACAGATGGGAATGGTTAAAGATGCGTTTGAGTGCCTGCCAGTCTTTCATGAAAGAGGGGATCAAGTGAAATTTTCTATGTGAAGAGCAGAGCTCTCACTTTCCACTGATATTCTTTTTCTCTGTGGAGTTACAAACATGGATACTGGGCTTGCACAGAGCCTTGCTTTGGAACATTCTAGAACTAGGCTTGCGGGTTGGTCAGCAGTCTGCCACCAGCTTAGTTGTGCCACATTCAAGGCTGTGTGGCTCCTGCCTTCCATTTCAGCTTCTTTTGACTGCCACAGTAGTGACCAGAAAGCAAAAATGCTTAGGGTAACCTTGTTAACTATTCAGCATCTGTCAGTATGAGTGAAGGAAACAAAGGTCTGCATTGCCCTGATGCTAGAAATAAGACCATTTTCCATCCCAAGAGCTCAGTGGAATGATGGACAAATGCTTCTCTGCTCAATTTGGAATTACTTCAAAAAGTTCTTAGAGAACTCAGTCTGTTTCTCTCTCAAAACAAAATAAGACACACACACTCCCCACCCCCCCACCCCGGTATTTCCCTGGGACTCATAATACTGACAAAACTTTTTTCAGGGGTCTCTAGTGTGTTGTCCTTCAGAAACTGGACTACATCTCCCATCATCTCTTACCATCGACCATGCTGGCTGGAACTGGAGTCCAACAACAGCTGAGAGCACCAAAATCCTCCCAGCTTTGTCCTAGTCCTAGAGAAAAGTTTCCAAACTGCCTCCTCAAGTTGTAGGGAACATCCTGAGACTTTGGAATATGGGGGCTGTGAAAATAGTCTGCAGTAAGAATGGTAGCTCATTTATGTGCAGGGTGGGAGAGGATTTGTGAATCTGAGGCAAACTCCCTTACCTCATGTGAGCCAGTCCTATGAGTATGGAACATCTAAGAATAACTTATAATATACGGTGTCTAGTGCATTGAGTGAGGTATAGCAGAAGAATTGCTGGTTATATACAGTGGTACCTTGGGTTAAGAACTTAATTCTTTCTGGAGGTCTGTTCTTAACCTGAAACTGTTCTTAACCTGAGGTACCACTTTAGCTAATGGGGCCTCCAGCTGCCACCGCCGCACAATTTCTGTTCTCCTGAAGCAAAGTTCTTAACCCGAGGTACTATTTCTGGGTTAGCGGAGTCTGTAACCTGAAGAATATGTAACCTGAAGCGTATGTAACCCAAGGTACCAATGTACTATAAATAATCTCATCTTTGAAACTATTAAAAAGAAACAGAAGCATTTCCAATAATAAATACTTTTTTCAGGGTTGATTAGTACAGGGAGAGAACACACCAGGTACAGTGGTACCTCGGGTTACAGACGCTTCAGGGTACAGACACTTCAGGTTACAGACTCTGCTAACCCAGAACTAGTACCTCGGGTTAAGAACTCTACTTCAGGATGAGAATAGAAATCGCGTGCCAGTGGCGCGGCGGCAGTGGGAGGTCCCATTAGCTAAAGTGGTACCTCAGGTTAAGAACAGTTTCAGGTTAAGAACAGACCTCCGGAACAAATTAAGTTCTTAACCCGAGGTACCACTGTATTTCTCTACTTTTGCAATAAACTTGGTTTAGAAGATCAGCTAGAACAGAAGTGATTTTTGAGCTGCGGCTCTTTTGAGGTTAACTTTGTCCCCTGTTGGTGAACCAGATCCTGTATTTAGTGTGAAGTGTGCAATTCCTGAGTCATGCGTTCTTCATAAATCTGAAGTGTAAAAAACCTGGCCCAGTTGTCGCTAAATAGAGGTGTAAATGCTTGAACAGAAATGAGCTATGGGGGTGTCAGTTGCAAGAAACATTATTATTTATTTTTAAAAAGCTGTTTTGGAGAATATTTAAAAAAAGAAGTTAAGAAAAAGAAGTTCAATAATGTGATATTTGTTTATAAATAGTGTTTAGAAAACTTTGGACAAATATCTGATCACATAAAAGGCAGGATATGCCTAACGGCTATATTAATAAAGCCCTTTTGGACATTCTGCCTTGCGTTCATAGGCACAGTGAGCTTGCCAGAGTCATGGGGGCCAAGGTGGAGAGAGTGATATAGCACAAGACAACCTCTTGGGATTGAAACAGGCCACAGCTTTTGTTCATTACAGATGTCAGTAGGCTTTGACAAAGGCATTGGCTATGTATCCAGAATAATCTAAACCGCCTGCTGATCGATTGTACGTTAGGGTCACAGGGTTAAGGATCACCTTATGATGTATATCAGAGAGGTATTGGCACTATGGGGACTGGAGCACCTCCCCCTGCACCCACTTTCCTGGGGGTAACTTAAGCCTGCCCCTCTCCACCTTGACTAAGGATCCAACTCAATGCCTTATTCACCAAGTTGTGGTGAGGCATCTGATCAAGGCCTGTATTTTAAAATGAGCTTAAAGATATATTTGCAAATGTTTGTATGTTTTATGCCAGGCAGAAAACCAGCTGGCTAAGGACTTTGGCAGATGTTTATCCTCCTGGACAAGGGCCCCCCTGATTTATAGCAGGAGCCAAAATTCTCAAAGTTGTAAAAGGGAATTATAGGCTGGGAGCAAAGTTTACTGACCCTACATATTATACAATCAAGCTGCAAAAACACTAATTAAGAGTTAGTAAATAGTAGGATTTATTGTTTAACAGAAAATAATACCATGTGCCTCCCATTAGAGACTTTAGCCACATTTTCCTAAGGTTAAACGGCAACAGCTAATGGGAAAAGCAGCTGGCCAGAAAAGGGGGGTGTAAACTGAAGAGGTTTTACTTTGAAAAGGATCTATGTTAATGTATGAGATTTGTTGGCTTAAATGTAATGATGCAAAGGATTTAGAAAGTAAGAAATGTTAGATTCTTATGTTAGATTCTTATTTCATTGATGGTGTGTGAAAATGTGAACCCAAGATCTCTATTTAAGACAAAATGTAAGACAGAATGAGCCATCTGTTTTAGCCATCTATTTTGGAATGGAGGGGCAACAAGGGCAAAAGGTGATCTGGTAATTAAGGTGCCTTGTCGAGGCAAATGTAAGATATATGGCTACTTGTTTGCCATTTATGGATAGAAGGAAATATAGCTCTTTGTCTCCCATAAAAGGTAATAGGAAATGGGTGTATCTTTTATGATTGGTTCTAGGAAACAGCCAATAGGAATTTCAACCAGGCTGATTGGACAGAGGCAGCCAAAGGAGGAGCAAGCGGGTAGGGTTGAGGAAATATAAGTGCTGGCCATCAGGGCTGGAGTATAGGCAGAGCTTTGGTAACCATATACCACTGTGCCTATCATTTATTTGTCTGACAAATAAATTATTATTTTAATTTCTCTATTGCTGCGTGGAATATTTCATTCCAGCTAAGCATTAACCACAAGCAGGGTGCTACAGTGGCAGTTGCTATGTGTTAGGTGAAAAACCCCCAGACAGGCCCAATTTGTCTGGAGGGGAAATTCCTGCCTGGCCCCGAAAATGGCAGCTGGGATTTCCATAACAACCTTATACCCCTGACCTGCCCGCTTACCTTTGGGCAGTGCTCAACATTCTGCACAGGGAGGAAGAGTGGGAAATCTGGCTCAGACTTAGCTGCCAGGTGTGGGCACAGTTCTCTTAAATGTCCAAGGAGTGGACCTAAGTGAAGGCAGGAGGGGGAAGTCCTCACTCCAGTCCTCTGCTTGAGACTCATCCGCTGGCCCACCCATGATTGGCTGGATCCATGGGCAGGTTCCCATCAGTCTCATTGACCAGCAGAGGCGGCCATGACACCCCCTGCCAGCCATCTGGCGATTGCCCGGCTTATTCATGGGCCGTGCCATGCCACGGCCACCACCGCTTCCCACATAGGAGGTAAGCAGACTTCTGTGCTGGTCAGCATAGAAGCAGGACTGCACTGAGTAGCTCTACCCATAGGCTTCACACAAAGTACCACCATCTATAGTGATGGAGCCTTCATGTATACATAAACATGATGCCTCCATCATAATAGTCAGGCTCTTAATGTGACTGCTAGGGGGCAGAAATACTCCGTGTGTCCCCACTTCTGTCTCGACCAACACAGGAGCAAGAACGCCAGCTTAAATGTATTTCATAGAGAATCTGAACCATTTTAGTAATCTGATGAAGACTTGGGGGCTGGCTTAGATGGAGTGAGGACTCTTTTGGGAGATTCTGTAGGAGAGCACCGTTCTGTGCATAAGTTTCCTTGATGGGTGAAGACCCAGAAAAAAGATCCATTCCAAATTAAGTGCATGTTTAAATGTTTGATTTGTCAGATACAGGCAATGAATGACAAATCATGGTTCAGTTACATCTAGCAGTCTTTTGGTTCATAATGTTTGAGCTAGACATGGGGTAGCTGTCTAGATCTGCGATGGACAACTGGTGGCTTGTGAGCTGGGTGGAGCTGAACAAAATTGTACTAGGCTCTTAATCTTTAATCAGGGTGGGTTAAAAAGATTGCCTGTTGGCTCACCTGAAAGGAAAATAAAAAAATTCCCAGCCATTTGTTACTTCTGTCTCCGATTGATGGGGAAATCTGCAGAAAGAGCTAAATACTACCAGTTTGGAATAAAATTAGGAAGGACCTGGAAGTGTGGGGAAGAATGAAATTGTCATTTTGGGAAAGAATTGCAACGGTAAAAATGAATGTGCTACCAAAAATGTTGTTTTTATTTCAATCAGTGCCAATAATTAAAGGTGTTACGATATTTAAAGAATTGCAAAGAGCATTATCAAGATATGTCTGGCAGGGCAAGAAGCCTAGAATAAAATATAAGATTTTAACGGATGCAAAAGATAGAGGAGGCTTTGCCTTGCCAGACCTAAAGTTATATTTTGAGGCTGCATGTTTCTGCTGGGTGAAAGAATGGATAAAGTTGGAAAATTCAGAACTTTTGGATCTAGAAGGATATGATAATAGATTTGGTTGGCACGCATATTTATGGTATTAGGAAAAAAGAGTGCATAAAGGTTTTGAAAATCACATTTTCGGAGGTCCGCTGATGGAAGTATGGAATAGGTACAAAAATTTATTAGAGTTTAAAACTCCAAATTGGCTGTCGCCATTGGAGGTAATGAGTGTTAAGAAGATCAATAAGACGGGGAGCTGGATTACATATGAGAATCTAATCATAAAAGAAGGAAATAAATGGAAATTGAAGCCATATGATGAAGTTAAAGAGTATGTGTTTGATTGGTTACACTACTTCCAACTGAATGCGATGTTTAAAAAAGAGATGCTGGAAAGAGGTTTCAAGATGAAAAATCTAGATTTCAAAAAGAAATTGTGAATAATGATGTTAAAATTTTATCAAAAATGTATAAATTACTACTTGAGTGGCATACTAAGGATGAAGAGGTTAAAGCTGCAATGATTCAGTGGGCCAAAGACTTTGGTTATAATATTCAATTTGATGATTGGATAAGATTGTGGAAAGAAGGAATGAAATTTACTGCATGTACTACAATAAAAGAAAATGTCATGAAAATGTTATATAGATGGTATGTTACACCAGTAAAACTTGGAAAGATGTATAAAATGAGTAATAAATGTTGGAAATGTCAGGAGAAAGAAGGAACATTCTATCATATGTGGTGGGAATGTAAAAAAAATGAAAGGTTTCTGAGAAATGATTTATAATGAATTGGAAAAAATGTTGAAATATACCTTTGTTAAAAAACCAGAAACTTTTCTGTTAGGAATACTAGGAAATGACATAAAAAAGAAGGATGAGAAGTTGTTTTTATATGCAGTAACAGCGGCAAGAATATTGGTGGCACAAAAATGGAAACAGGAAGAAATCCCAACGAAAGAAGAATGGAGAATAAAGTGGATGGAATATGCAGAATTAGACAAGCTAACGGGCAGAATTCGGAACCGAGACCAGAGATTGACCAAGGGCTGGGATAAATTTACAGAGTATATTAAGAATATATGTGAAGGTCAATTAACGTTTGTAGGTTTTCAATAAGCTCTGGGATAATAATGGAAAGAAATGTTGTTTTATAATAATTGTTAAGATTAATTTGGTTAAAAAAACAAAACAATATAGATGCAAGAAATGTGAATAATTGTGAAAACATGAAAATTTCCAGATAGACTGAAGGAAGTCTGAAAGTGGAAAGATTAGATTTGAATGTATAATTCAAATGGAATGTTTTCTTTTTCTGTTTCTTTATTATTTATTGTTAAATTTGAAAATTTTATAAATAATTTTTTTTAAAAAAGAAAGAGCTAAATACTATTTTGGGAACTACTAGATGAACTAGGTGCTACACTTATGATGTGGAATAGTTCCAACATTCTTGCTGATAATTGCTGGCAACTGCTAAGGATGGAAGGAACTGTGTACTATTTAATGAGTATCTGCTAGTGATTAAAAACGATTCTCCTTGAGTTTTAACAGCTCCTGCAATGATTCCATACACACACACTCTGTAAATAATTGTAGCTTAGTTTTCGAATCGAATAACCTTTTTAATAGTCTTTCAAGAAATATACCCAGCTTCTAAAGATAATTAGCCACCAATTTATTAAATTTACTAACCATGTAATACGCCAACATCTTCTTAATTAGCCAGTCTTGCAAAATGCCAATAAATGTGTTTAATGATAATTTGCAATAGCACAGGGTTGCATCCTTAATGAATCTAAAGCATAGACTTTTTGTTCAGCCACCTAAAATAGCTAATAGCAGTAAGTGTCCTAACCTTTTAAAAACTACAGCCTCCACTGTCCCTAAACCCCTCACTTTGTAGCATTATTGATTTATATATCTGAGATGGCTGCTGAGGAACTGATTTATAGAGTGGGCCTGGTCTTTTTATATTATTATTGTTATTGTTATTATTATTGTGTGTTCAACTTCTGTGTTTTTGTAGTCTTTTAATGTCTTTGTGTCTGGAGAAGGATCTAACATGTTTACAGTGTATTTCCCTGAATATCCTATTCCCGGTCTGCCATCAAAAACTGAATAAACGGAAAATTTAATGAAAGCAAATAGGACCCTTGTTTTAGTAGGGGTGGTTCAAAATTCCCCCATACTGATAAACTGATACTAGTGCTAATTGCAGGCCCAGGGGCAGTAGCCCAACTTCACCAGGTGCAGATGTGTTGTAGGTAAAAATGAATTCAGGACAGTTTATTGGGATTGAAATAACCACAAGAATTGATTACATACCCTTCAAGTGTCCTGATTTTCCAGGGACAGTTCTGGAATTATGAAAGCCATCCCGGCTTTTGGTTTGATCCTGGAATGTCCCTATTTCCCTTGCCAGTGCTGCCATTGCTGAGCTCGTGAAGGAAGATGAGCCGGTGTTTGTCTCAGACATGCCTTTAAGAGACGATTGTGTGTTTTCTTTTGTCTTTGTTTTTATTTAGACTAGCTTCTTTTATCTTATTGCATTATGAAAAAAAAACTTTAATAAACTCCTATTTAAAAGGAGCAAATTAAAATAGAACTTTTTCTTCTGATCCCCTGCTGAGCAAAATATCACCAAATGCATATTTGAAACGAATGTATTGAAGTCCTGTATTCTATTGGATTACTGAGATAATGTATGTAAGGTGCCTTAAATACTTGGAATGTGCTAAATGGGTATTGTTTGCTACTACTATTAGGTCACATACATTGCCAAACAAGTGCTCTCAAAACCTTGTTTTCCATTCCCATATACTATTTTTTTTTTTATTATCCCCTGCTCCCCCTGACACACACACCTCCCTCACAGAAATAGCCAGTTTTGCCTATATTTAAATACCGTATAAAGAAATATATATATATTTGTTTATCATGCAGAGATTAATATGTCCTGTAGTTGCACACATGAGAGGCAGAGCTGTAATGGAGAGTAAGAGAATCAGCCTTAAAATAACTTATAAGTAACATTTTAAGGCATGGAAAACCTTGACCCTGAGCGTCTTTCTTCCTTTCAAGGCTGTTTTGGGAAGCAATCAAGCTGTTACTTACTTAGCTTGTGCTCTACATTTTTCACTAATGTGGGAGCTGCTGCTAGGTTTTTTTGTACATTTTTGTAATGTTGTCGATATTGCGATGCAAGGCTGGTTCTTGCACACACTTCCATACTTGTTCATTGGGCATGTGTGAAGGAGCCATCACTGAATTAATGCCACAGATGGAACTTTCATATGGCTTCACAACTCTGCAAACAAAATGCTTTTCAACGGGCTTGGCTTCCATTTGGCTACAAGTCAAGTGCTGAGTCATTTGCCCAGTTAATGCATCTGGTGTTCCCCCAGAAGGCAGGATTAATGTGCAAGCATCAATTATATTCACGTCTGTGTCCACCAGAAGCTGTGCACATGGGGCCTCTGCACATGAACTGAATCATTACATGAGCGTACATGTGAGATGTCCCATCGATGATGATGTAGATCAAAGCATCCAAAGGCTGCCTAATCTGCTAGTTCTTGACCTACTTGGATAGGAAATGGGACTAATTCATAACAATACAGATCTTTCATTTAATTAGATACGTTCTAAAGAGACTGGGCAGACCTCTCAGTTGTGATACTGTGCATCATCTTCACATTTTGCAATACAGTTCTTGGCTCAAAAACATACTAACACCCACATAAAAATGTACATTTTAGGCTATTTTAAACAAGAAGTGAATTTTGTACAGTTTTTAAAAAGTTGTAGATTGCAGATAGAGGATAGAACAGACTCATAAATGAATACGTTCAAAACTGAGATGGAAAACTTATTTCCATCTCTAGGTGAGGACAGTACTATGATTAGTTGAATTTGTCAAAGGTTTTTCTCAGTTTGGGTCCAACCCATAATTTTCACATTTTTTTTGCTGTTGAGGCTCAAATCCATATTTGAGGGCTTTTACAGAGCCGAGAAAAGGCTTAGATGAAAAATAAAATGTAGAGGGAACTTTTGAAAGCAAATTTTAAAACAGTTATGGGTGGCTTGTTTTTTAATAGTGGCAGCTGACCATAATTTATCATCTTGGCCAAGAAAGTAATGCCATTCAGTTTCCACAGCCTGTGATTTATAGGGAGATGTTTTCATGAGAAAAAGAATAATTAGATTAGTGCATGGAGAAGAAAAGGTAAATACACTTCTTTGACTCCAAGTTTCTCAAGGTTGGTGCCCTCCAGATGTTCTGGTCCAGAGGTGCCAACTTGAATAAAATATTAGGGGAGGGGCAGGTAAGCCCCACCCTGCATAATTAGTCACATGATGCAACACATTCACACTGTTTGAATGGCAATGCCCATCAACTTTGGGGGGGGCACACCCACAAATATATTTTGGACTACAGTTCTCATGCGCCTCAGCCAGTACAGCTGGTGACCAGGAAATTATGGAAGTTGTAGTTCAAAGCAGCAGGAGAGCACCAGGCTGGGTGTAAACAGAGAAGTTATAGATATTACTTTTGAAAGATGAAAGTATTCCTGATGCCTTCTGATACTAACATGCCTTTCAAGTAAGAATGGTGAAGGTTTGACAGGAATAGTGTAAATTTATTCCTCAATATATTTGCTCATCAGGAAGGCACGGGCTTCCTATTCTTGAACTCTCATGTGCTCTCTTATGATAACTAAATTCTGAACTGATGTTTTATATCATGCACCCCCAGCCTTCGGACCTCCAGATGTTTTGGACTACAATTCCCATCATCCCAGACCACTGGTCCTGTTAGCTAGGGATCATGGGAGTTGTAGGCCAAAACATCTGGAGGGCCGCAGGCTGGGGATGCCTGTTTTATATTTTAACATTTAAAAGAATGAGAATAGGTCTTTTGCAGTTCCTACGTGGTCTTTGCTTTATTGAAGAAAACCTGAAATTGTGTACACAGTAGTTGACTATTGCGGCCAGACCAAGGGCCTGGAAGTGAGGCATAAAGTTGAAAGGTGATGCTGTCTAGGAGGGTAGGGCAGAGACTTGTGTGTGATATCTTGTGCTAGTATGCAGATGAGCAGCGGTAGTTGGGGAGTGGGAAAGAAGCAAAGCAGGCAAACCTCTCAATCCAAGCAAAAAACAAATCCCCTGCCAGAAAGTATGGGAAAGAGGACGTGCTGCTGATGCCCTCCACCAGGGGCAGACTTTGGTAATCTTTCATAATATGGCACCCTCTGTGAGCCCGAACCTTTGTGTCCCCAAATAGATCTTCTCAGTTACGGATCTTCTCAATTTTGTGGCCTTTTGGCTCTGGGGAACTGCTCACACCACCCTAAATCCAGCACTTTTCTTTTGCTGGTTCCAGACTCTGCTACGGGAGAGATAAGAGTGAGAAAGACTCTCTTCCCCCACTGAATTGTATTTAGATGACTATGGCCTCTTAGCATGCAGCAAGGCTAGAGCTAGGAATGCAGCTTCCTAGCATTTTGATGTGTTTATTTTTGGTCTGTTGATTTTAATGTAACTCTGTACTTGTTAAAACAAAAAAAAATCCTTCCAGTAGCACCTTAAAGATCAACTAAGTCAGTTCTTGGTATGAGCTTTCATGTGCATGCACACTTCTTCAGATACACTGAAACAGAAGTTTCCAGACCCTTCTATATAGTGAGAAGGTGGGGAGGGGTATTACTCAGAAGGGTGGTGGGAATGGGTGATTGGCAGATGGCTGTGATGAGCCTGTTGACGACTCTTAACGACTGCAATAGGTCTTACAGGAGGAAGCAAGGGGTGAAAAGGTGAAAAATGGCTTTGTCATGTATAATGAGATAAGAATCCAAGGTCTTTGTTCAGGCCAGGTTTCTCCATGGTTTTAAGTTTGGTGATAAGTTGTAATTCAGCAGCTTCTCTTTCCAGTCTATTTCTGAAATTCCTTTGTAGTAAAACAGCTACTTTGAGATCTTGTATAGAATGTCCTGGGAGATTGAAGTGTTCTCCTACTGGTTTCTCTGTCTTGTGATTCCTGATGTCCGATTTATGTCCGTTTATTCTTTGGCGTAAGGTCTGGCCTGTTTGTCCAATATAGAGAGCTGAAGGACACTGTTGGCATTTGATGGCATACACAATGTTAGACGATGAGCAATTAAATAGTCCCGAGATGGTATGTGTGATGTTGTTGGGGCCAGTAATGGTGTTGTAATGGCCCCAACAACATCACACATACTGAACTGGAGAACTGGAGAAGAAGGCTGGAAACTTAGAATCCAGCAACACAAACTTGAAAAGGAGATGTGGCGAGGAGAGAGGATGTGCTTTCCTATCACAAAGCACGAGGGAAAAAGTGATTAATACTACTTGCCAAATGGAGATATTTTTAAGTGGGGGTGAGTCACAAGACTGCCATCCATGGTTCGCATTGAGCCAACAATCTGCACAAGACCAAGAGAAAGGAAACAGAACAGAAAATAGCTAATGGCCTCTAGATAAAGGGAAAATGATTGCCCCATGACTGCCCTCACCCCAGTTCTAGTTCTTGACTTTTTTATTTTTGGCGATACTGGGTTTATTATTATTATTTATTTATTTTGCAAGAAGCAGGCATGCAGCTTCAGAAAGATGAGAGTCTACATGAGATTATTCCTCAGGTGGCCTTGTGTGTCTGATTCTATTATGAGATTTAAAAATAACTACAACAAATGTTCAAATAGTGTTTTTAACACAAGAGAGGCTTAGCTGTTGACCATTCAGTAGAGAACATGTTCCATGCAATAGGGTACTTAGGGAGGCAAAATGTCCCATGAGCCTCTGAGTGTTTGCTACTTTTGTCACTATGCACTTATGTCTGCAGCCTAGATTGTAACTATACTGGATTATAACCATACAATCCCCCTCCTCTTCAAAGAAGTCCTCACTGTTATTGGGATGAGGTGTGATATTGTCAATGCAAAGCAAAGGAATTGTCCTTTGCATGGTAAAATCTCACTGGCTGCATAACAATTTCACTATTTCCAAGGTTATCTCCATAAACGTGCACTGGGTGTAATTAAGCTTTAGTGATGCCACCATTAATTTTATTCTCCATGAGCATCTCAACAAGTGATTGAATAAGGCCTCTTATTAGATCTGTGGGGGAAAAGATGCAACTGGTTCAACATGCGATCCACACAATGATTGAGAATTGACATGAGATTGAGAATTGAATTATATGATTGACAGTATGCATGTTTAGTCAGGGATGTGTGAGGAATTCAATACTGGCGATTTCTGGTGCGAACCGGCCTGATCTTCCCCTCTTGGACTAATGTGCAAATCAGAACTTAATTATCCAACAGTTTTCACACTTCCTCAGCAGCTTAAACATATAAAAATATGTTTAGAAATACTGTTTTGAGTACTAATATATTTACAAAATGCACATTTTAATATAATTGTTTTTTGGGGGGGTTGGCAGATAAATACAGAAATGGGACAGAATGGATAGAAAAGAAACACAGGTAAGAAATAGATTAATAAATCACCCATCTTGACTTGGAAGTAAGTCTCACTGTGGGTCTTACTCGCTAGGATTGCGAGCCATAGGAAAATTGTTCTTGGAATAGGGAACATGATGTGCAATTTGTCCAACTGTGCGCATAATGTGTAATGATTTTTACATTGTCTTTAAATGAAAAGTGCTAAATGTGATGCCAGTACAGTGGTACCTCAGGTTACAGACGCTTTGGGTTACAGACTCCGCTAACCCAGAAATAGTACCTCGGGTTAAGAACTTTGCTTCAGGATGAGAACAGAAATCGTGCGGCAGTGGCATGGCGACAGCAGGAGGCCCCATTAGCTAAAGTGGTACCTCAGGTTAAGAACAGTTTCAGGTTAAGAATGGACCTCCAGAATGAATTAAGTTCTTAACCCGAGGTACTACTGTATAGGAAGGCAGATATTTTAATGAAAGTTGCTGGAAAGGATTTGCATTTCTGTTTGCCTACACCTTGAAATCTTGCCATATTTATGATTTAAAGTAGAGGTGTGATTTAACACACACACACAGGATCCCAGTCCCCCCCCCCCCCCAATCATGGCTTTCTGTTTAAATAATGGAAATTTTTCACCTCTACTTGGAAAAAGCAATTTGTTTTCACCTGACAGCTGTTTAGCATGTTGTGTGTTCAATGGCTTGATGGTTTTTGGCAAGTTTCTAGTGGGCAGCTGTCCATACCACACAGTTGGTGCTCGTGTTGACATTCTAGCTCCCATTGTGAAAGGAATGAATTGGGTGTGGGGACTGAACAGCTCTTCCCTTTACCCCAGTGTTACCATGTAGATAGAATTTGGCAGTCAGAGCATAGGAGGCGGATTGTGTTCCTTCTGTCCATGTTGTACATAATTCTAGTTGCAGTGAAAGAAGTCAGTCCCCAGAGCTATATCAATTCAAGCATCTTCCTTTGCACAATAATATTGCCTTGAATATTTATTTATATCTGAGATATAATACAGCATTCTCTCGCAAAACAACTTTCCTGTAGAAGCTATTTGCCTAATCATACCAGCGCTTTTATTTATTTATGCTACCTTTTCTCCATGGAGCTCAGGATTAGAAATCATAGAATCCCAGAGTTGGAAGGGACTGTGAGGATCATCTAGTCCAGCATTGCTGAAATCTTTTGCCTAATGTGGGTCATGAACCCATGATCCTGAAATTAAGAGTCTCAGGCTCTACTGACTGAGGATGGTGTGCAAGGTTTTACCACCTCATAGCGGAGGAGAGGGGGAGAAAGCCCCATTATGTAACTAGAAGTCCTTCATCAGGCTTTCACTAAAAGCAAGATAACAAGAGAAGCAGGTGGGGGAGGTAGTGGTTAACGCGAACCTAGATATATTCCCTTTTCTCTCTAACAAAGTATGTCCTTATTTATTTTTGTCGTATCTACCTAAGACCAAAACAAACCAACATAATACGTTGTCTGTTGGGAATAAAGGTAATTAAGTCAATTGCACATGTCACAGGCAACAATGAGACCTATTTTATGCTGCTTAGAAACAATGTGCTTTTAAGTAGGGAACACAATGCACAATCTAACTCTACACAGGATGTGCGACTGCGATCTGGAAAGTTTGAAAGTGGCGTCGCCAAATTTCTCAGCCCATTCTCTTCCCACCTTGGGATACTTGAGGAATCTAGTTACTGCAGATTCCTGTGCAAAATGTAGGGATGGATGCACCAGCCCATTCCTGTTCTGTATCAGTTTTGCATATGCTCAATCTATCCTGGTTTTTGTGAATTTTTCAAAACACATGAAACTTTCATATATAAATAGTTCCCATTTTAGCATATTTCCCAGTGTGCTTCCCCCTAAAACAGCACATTTTTGTGCATTGTAAAACTGTACTTGTACCACAGAATTTGTATAAGTCTGTCATCCAATTGACAGGTGTATTCTGATCTGCATATAAATCCAGAACCAGCAAATTAGGTAGGTTTAGAATATGGACCATACAAATTTCTTCTCCATCCTTAACTAAGTAACCCAATCCTTATATAGGTAAGATAGGGATTTAGCTACCCTTTACTTAATCTCACCAATATTTGAGGGTAATCACCATTCAGAATACAGGCCAATGTAACAAATCTCATTGCTTTTTCAATTGTTAGGCTATTCTTTTTAATATGTAAGCCAATTTTGGGAACAGTTCAAAGTGGTATGTAAAATATTCTAAACAAACAGAAACAGTCCATTATGAATCTGACATGTCTACAGTGAATGCCCGCCTGTGGAAGCAAAGGACCATTTTTAAAAGCTAAACCATTAAAACAAGAACACTACTTGCTGAGACAGCACCATTCTGTTCAGCTGCACAGCATGACCCAGCAAAAGAACCATCAACAACTGGTATTTGGCCTGCCAAGGAGAAAGAATCACCAGGAACCAAATGTTTGACCCTTTAGGCATAGTTTGGAAGAATTATGAACTAGGAACAAAGCAAAACCTGCTCACAATATTCAAAGATAATACCCTATTTAATTGAGCAACGGGCCACCAGCAGGTGGGGAAACCCAAATTTTAATGCTCCTTTTCAAAGCCTAGTTTTTAGATGGCAATTCTCACTGTGCAGCTCACACCAGGTGTTGCTGTTATCTTATTTTAAAAAATGCTTCAGTACCACTGCAGTATAGATGTTAGAACAAGGCTAAGCTAGAGAAAAGGCACACAAACAGATGGGCTGCAATTTGCACAGGATTTTTTTGGAAAGCCACGGCAAGAAAGGGGAATGGCTTTTGTGTGTGTGTGTGCAGCTGAAACAGAGGGATGAAAGATGGTGGTTCCTCTAAGCATCTAGACTAATTTGAATAGGGCTTGTGTTGCTGGCACACTGGTTTAGTAGGTCAGATAGAAGACAGGCATGTGAAGAGAGTCAGAGCTCAGTGGGAGATCACATTATTTGCATGCTTAGTGACTGAGGTTCCATTCTTTACATTTCCACTTTAAAGAAGGATCCTAGTGACAATCATCAACATCATGATTCATGACTCAAACCTGAGCAGCCTGGAGTTATTAATACAATTTAAGAGATCAGGGCTAGCAAAGAACTTTCCTTAACCCCTGGGAGGCCTACGTAGGCAATACTTGACTAGACGGACCAGTGGTTTGAGCCTTTAGGAGGCAACTTTGTATGCTTGCATAGGTGGTGCTATGTGTGTTAGAAAGAATTAGCTCTTGTTTCAAGACAGGTGATTATTCACAGACTCTCCAGTTGTCCATATTTTTCAGGGACAGTCCTGGTTTCTGGTTCAATCTTGGAATGCCCCGCTTTTCCTTAGGACATTACCAGTGCTTTTTTTCTGGAGGGAAGCAGGGGGTGCATACCCCTAAACATTTTGTGAATCTAGGTTTGTCCTCATTGAGGGGCAGTATTTCAGTATGAGTAGGAAAATGAGAGTATGGAGTTATGGAGCCAAATAAAAGAATAAAATTATTATTATTGTGGAATAGGACATCCCTATTTTCATTGGAGAAATGTTGGAGGGTATGTATTCAACAGGAACTCTTGTCTGTCGTCAGTTTATTAGTTCTCTGCACAACAGTCCTATATAATAAACAAAATGGACATAGATTTTCTAGAATTGTGGGACCTAGTTTTGCATAAACATGCACAAAACTGAGCTGTACATGCCTCTGCACTTGCTGGCATTTTTTTTCCCAGTAAATGGTTTTTGGATTAGGCTGCAAGGTACTGCAAGCTGTGACTTTATGGGAAGAACAAACAATCTGCGCGTTATTTCTCATTTCATTTGGGTAATTGGTCCCTCCACTGAGCTTGAGGCCACACAACATTTTGGAACAACTGTTTTATACTGTAAAACCACATGCTGGCATAAGAACATGTGTTCTGCATACCTAGAACAAGTCAAGTTAAAATGTCATGAATACTTGAAACCAGTGTTTCCCAAACTTGGCTCTCCAGCTGTTTTTGGACTACAGTTCCTATTATCTCTGACCACTGGTCCTGCTAGGTAGGGATAGTGGGAGTTGTAGTTCAAAAACAGCTGGAGACCCTAGTTTGGGAAACACTGCTTTAAACTATATATGAGTATTCAGAATGATAGTGAACCAGAATGAAGCAGTTCACAAATAAAAGAACTTCAAACTGTTACGGACAAGTTTCCAATGAAGTGTCAACAAACAATGAATGAACAGATATAGTATATAGAACCACATATTTAGTCAAGACCGAAAAAGGGCATTAGAGGGATTTTAAAAAACAAACTTTGTAAAAAGATTAAAAAGTCTATGGAGAAATGGAAAGTGAATCTTGACTTGTGGAGAATTAAATCTGGAAGGGAAAGACGGGACTCCACAATGCCGTCTGATGTCAGTGTTACATCACATATACAACACATATGAAACACTTTTTCTTTACCAATCTAGCTGAGTCCAGACTGTAACCCAGGAAGGAAATTCTTGAGGCAAACACTGTAGTTGCTTTTTGAGCGTATGTGTATTAGTATGCCACAGTTGCTGCTGTTTGTTGCAGCTGTGTGACAGCGATGGCCTTCCCTAAACTCCCAACAGCCCTTTACTGTAGGGGGCACCCAGCTGTACAACCCTTTCCTGTGGAAGACTGATACAATAGCTTGTCACAATTGCCTTGTCAAATGTTTTAGACACTCAGTGTGATAGTGACATTGTGACTGACTCTGTATAATCAGTGTGGCGGGAGCTGCCTGCAGCTAAACCACCCCCCAGGGGATGATCTTGTGCTTTCTCACTGTGTGAGCACTGTCTAAATATCTAGCAAGAGAGAGAAGGGCTCCTAAGGAAAGAATGAGGAGTGTGTGGTGGGACTGAACATCAGAAAACCTGTTTGTTTAATTTAGTTTCTCACCTTGGTGTAATGTTTATACTGAAGGCAGTGTAAGGTACCACATGCACATTTTGTGGGGCAGGGAGGGAGATGAATGAAAGTTCAGGTTTCCTCAGCACATTATTAAGATTGCTAGTAGCTAAAATGTGAGAATGTATGTGATCATGTGAAGAAGAAAACAAGAATCACCCTGGCTACTGTTACCTTTCTTCTAGAGTAGTCACATTTACCCTCTTGGCTTGGATGCCATTCCCTATGAACAAGCTCTGTTTGACCAAGATACCCTTTGTGACCAGCCTGTTCCTCAATTGCATGAAAATTATATCGCGATATCTAATGACTTCATTGCAGTTTGCCATAAAAACAGGAGCAGCTCAGATGGCGGGATGGTGCCACCACCACCCTCCTGACACAGCCCACCCAAAAT
The DNA here is from genome assembly GCF_964106915.1 of Podarcis gaigeae. Classification (NCBI taxonomy): domain Eukaryota; kingdom Metazoa; phylum Chordata; class Lepidosauria; order Squamata; family Lacertidae; genus Podarcis; species Podarcis gaigeae. Next base: position 21,841,802 of record NC_139681.1, read on the forward strand.
GGCCGCCGAGATCTCGCACGAAAAAATGAGATGTCCCATTTTTCCCCAGGGTGCTTGGAAGATATGCAATGTGCAGTTGTCTCCAGGATATTAGGGATCATAGGAACAGTTTCAGATAAACTGGACAGTGGTGTGCCATGGCTAAAACAGCCCCTAAAGCCAAAACAAGGTCAATTTTGGGGCTGCTGCGACCAAGAAACAGAAAGGGGCATGGGAATAAAATAGTTTTGTGGTAAGAGGCCTCTAGGACCTTACTGTGCTCTGATGACACAATGAGACAAATTAATTTGGTCACAGTCCAAATCAGAGCAACTCTCTTAAATGGGACCCATTTGAAATCAAGTCAATGTCCCAAAGGACCAGAAAAGACTTTTTATGTACGGAACAACTGCCGCCCGGATGCTACTAGCCCAGAGATGGAAAGAAGACAAGGTCCCTACAAGAGAGGAATGGCAAACCAAGCTGATGGACTATGCCAAAATGGCAAAGCTGACTGGAAAACTCATAAACCAAAACCTAACTTATAATTTCCCCCCATTCTTTTGTAATCTGAGAGACCACTGTAAACAGATGGACGCACTGGCAGGATTTTGATTTCACTTACAGCGTAACAATTACCATGGACAATATGAACTGATATAAAAGTTAGAGGTTGGAAGAAGATGCAGTTTTAAATGTTTAAAATGGGACTCCACAGAGGGGGGTAGGGGGAAGTCCTGAGATTCGGAGAAATCTCAGTATATGGATCTGGATTTGGTTTTTTATAACTCCGTATTGTTAAAATCAAATAAAAAGGATTTTTTAAAAAGAAAGCAAGTCAATGGTATCTTCTCTGGCACAAGTTGAAATGCAAACTCTGATCACTACATTGGAAGGAGAATAATTCCTAAACGAACCATCTTCTAGGAAGACTTGCCAATAATTAAAATTAACTATGAAATTTAAATGTAAAAAAAGAAATGCTGCATTTCTATATTTCTGTGTGGAAATACAAATGCATTACAAATGTATTCTGCCTGCATACAAATGCATTAAACTAATGTTGCAGAAACTCTGAACTTTGCTAATAAAAGGTCTCTTAGAATATTTCAGCAACCCAAGCAGTGTTATCTTCAGTGACGTAAGCTGCAGTTTGTTAATAGAGTTGCTATGGCAACTAAATCATGAGAACCACAAGTGTCAACTTCACCCATTGCTAGCCCATGCCATTTTGCTGCCTGAGGCGGACCAGCAAATCTGCACCACCTTCTGCTATTCCGTACTTGGTGACATGGAGCCAGCCACTACCTGTCAGCCTGACCTACACCACAGGGCTGTTTTTAGGATAAATGTGGGGAGACCGTATGCACCAGCTTTGGCTTCAGAAAGAAAGACAAATGTAAAAGTATAAAATAATATATATTTACCACTGTTGTGTTGTTCTGCTTTCCACTCTCACTCTATCCCACACATATAAACTCGCCTATCTTAAGTGCTTTGAAGTCCCCACAAGGCCCTGCTTTGTCACTGATCTGTACAATTCCCCGTCTCCTCTGCAATATTTCATGAAGGGTATCTTGCCTTTCAGTGGAAGCTTCACCCTCCCTGAAATGGCAACTTTCATCCCCAAAATCAGCCCTGCTGTCCCTTATTTATTCAATTTTTATATACCATTCAAAAATACAAAGAAATCTCTTAAGTGGTTTTCATAAAAAATAAAATTGATATAACTTCATATAAGAATACAGCAACAACACTCCCATAAAACTTTTTAAAGGCTAAATAAAAACAGCATAAAACTCTACACCATAGGTATAAATGGGCATTGCACAGTTTAAGAAACTTAATGTACTAGGAATCTGAGTTCAGGAAAGCTTGGGTAAACATTTAGTGTTTTTAAGAGGTGTTTAATGATAGTTATTGCCTCTGCCTCTTAAATTACCTGGGGTGGGGAAACCGTTCTAAATGGTGGGTGCTCCCACCAACAGAGTCTGATTCCTTGTTTTCCTCAGTGAAATACACTGGGTTTTCCTCAGAAGATTTTAAGGCTGGGCTTGGTCTGCACTGGAAGAGGTAGTCTGCTTGGGATCCTGGTCCCAAATCGTTGAGGGCTTTCAGTGTCAAGAGAACCTTGAATTTGGTGCGGTAACTGATACCAGTTCAGATCTTTCAACACCAGTGTACAGTGGTACCTTGGGTTACATACGCTTCAGGTTACATACGCTTCAGGTTACAGACTCCGCTAACCCAGAAATAGTACCTCAGTTAAGAACTTTGCTTCAGGATGAGAACAGAAATTGTGCTCCGGCAGTGCGGCAGCAGCAGGAGGCCCCATTAGCTAAAGTGGTGCTTCAGGTTAAGAACAGTTTCAGGTTAAGAATGGACCTCCAGAACGAATTAAGTACTTAACCCGAGGTACCACTGTAATGTGTGGAAAGCTGGGTGTCTCACTGAGCAACCTAGCAGCTGTGTTTTGCACTGCTGCAGCTTCCAAACCAGGCACAATGATAGCAATGCACTAAATCAATCTTTTCCTTAAACCTCATTCTCTGCGTACCTCTCCTTCAGATTTCACTTTTCCAGCTCATTGCCTGTTCGACCCTTCCATCAGCCATCCTGTCTCTGTGCATCTCTGATGCTTGAGCTGTCTTATCTCTTGGGATCTCCTTGTTTCTCACCTGTCTCTATGTGAGCTTTTGTTGTTGTTGTTTAGTCGTTTAGTTGTGTCCGACTCTTCGTGACCCCATGGACCAGAGCACGCCAGGCACTCCTGTCTTCCACTGCCTCCCGCAGTTTGGTCAAACTCATGCTGGTAGCTTCAACAACACTATCCAACCATCTCGTCTTCTGTCGTCCCCTTCTCCTTGTGCCCTCCATCTTTCCCAACATCAGGGTCTTTTCCAGGGAGTCTTCTCTTCTCATGAGGTGGCCAAAGTATATTGGAGCCTCAGCTTCAGGATCTGTCCTTCCAGTGAGCACTCAGGGCTGATTTCCTTAAGAATGGATAGGTTTGATCTTCTTGCAGTCCATGGGACTCTCAAGAGTCTCCTCCAGCACCATAATTCAAAAGCATCAATGTGAGCTTTTAATCCCAGCCAAACTGAAAACCCTCCCTTCCCTCACAGAAAATGGACTGCAAATGTCTTTGCTTCCTGAGCGACCAAACATTCCAAGCCACCAGCTGGGCTCAACCAGTCACGGTCAGAGCCTATACCTGAACAGTTCTTTGAAAGCATGCAAGTTGAGCATGTGGGGAACTGATGTGATTCCTCTCCCCACATGTTTACTGACCACACAAATATATACACATATAAACCTCTTGGAAACATCTATTTGGCTTATCGCGCCCATGCATGTGTTTGGGGGATTCAAGAGAAAGCTGGGAACTTCGCATTATGCTGATAACTTGATCTCACCTGCTGAGATGCTTAATTAAACAGGCAAGACTGCACAGACTGAACAAAGTCTTCCCATTCTGCTTTGAAGAGAAGCATATTGTAAAAGAAGTCCAGCCTTCAGCTATTGTGAAATATAAATATCATGTAAGGCTGGAACTAGACATGAACAAATCTGTCTATTTCGGCTTCTCTGTTCCTCATTTTTCCAGTGCAGTTCACCACGTTTCTGCTGCGGTTTGTGTGTTTTGTTTAAATCATCACAAAAATACTGATAGCATTGTAGTGTGCATTTCTCCCTATATATATTCTTCTCCCAGTGCAGATAATTAGTACACAGCTTCCCCTACTATAATGCATATTTGTATGTTTGCATATTTATGAACACTTTCCCCTAATGTATACATTTTTGTACACATTTTTTGTTTGGTGAACTGCATCGCACGATTCAGTAAAGTGTGAATTTGGAAGGGTAGCTGTATTTTAGTTTCCTTGTTGCTTTGGGGAGTGCAAAATGGGGAGATTCGCATTCGGATGTGAACCGAACCAAAATTCTCCTTCATCTGTAGCTGAAACCAGCCATCTTGGGAGATGCTGCGTCTCGTTGCTACTGACAACTGCAGCTCTGCCTCTCCTTTTCCTGTCTTCCTTGGTAAAACTAAGAGCTAAAAAATGACTGAGGTTAATTTATTTATTTGGCATATAATGAGGCTTTATATGTAGATTCTAATGGCTGATGGGATGTTACCTCACAATAAGTTTGCACATCCAAGCAGCCAATGAAAGAAAGAGTATTTGGGGAGAGAAAGCTTGTTGCATGCTGTTTTGAATTTATACAAAGTCCTAGTAGGACTTGTGCAGCAATATGAATGTTCTTGATTAGAGTTCCAGCCAGCCAGCCAGCCCTCATCCAGGATATCCCATTTCCTTCCTGCTTGCCAATTTTTCTTCTCCAACTGACATACAATCATCTGCGGCCACTGAGCATGCTCAGTCCCCATTGGTCTGTTTGGGGAGCTTTTGCTTCCTTAAGTTTTTAATGTGCTTCTGTGAACCTCAGGGTTCCTCTGAGCACACTGCTAACCTCCTCTGTGCTTCTCAGTGGTGCTGTTTTGGCTCCCATCCTATCAGCACAGCCCAACCTGAAATTGCTTTCAGTAGGAGTGATGTAACATCACTTTCACCAACAAATATAGCGGGGAGAGGAGAGTTGGAGCTGCTGTTCTTGACAGCAGCCGAAACTCTTGTAACTTCCAATTTTGGCCTCGAACCCAGGCAACTAACATGGTGTGAAAGCCCATGAGAAATTACATCAGTCTTAGGGAAGTTCATATATTGTACCACCTCTCAAAATTCCTGTACATGTTTTGCCTGAGCAAGAGCTGTTTATTGTATGGTATTGTGAGATAGTTGTATCTCCAGTAGGGATGCATGTAGCAGTAGGTCTCTCACTCAACTCCCCTGCCTCCTGCCTGCTGGTAATAGTATTAGTACTACTAGTAGTAGTAGCAGTAGTAATAATTGTTACTATTATTATTATTATAATGTATTATTTTATTTATACCCTACCCAACTGACTGGGTTCCCCAGCTACTCTACGTGGCTTCCAACAACTATAAAAGCAGATCAGAGCATAGCAGATAATATTTGCAGTGCATGGTTCAGTCCTGAAAGTGTGAAGTAATAGTCTCTGTTCATGTGCAGAGTACATGTGAGTAACCATAATCAGCCTCTTATGCCTGAGACTAAGGAGAATATTTGTCAGGTCTGGGGAATAATGCACATCCAGACATGCATGGAACATAAACTTTTCATTTCTGAAATTTTTGAAATTCACTGACAAACTCACAAAACAGCAGCAGCAGCAATTCCCACCATTCATCTGCAATCATCATATTTTGAATTTAAGCTTGTGGGGGAGCTTGTTGGAAGCAGATACTGTATGCGCACCTTTTCTGGAAAATACTCTGGAACTGCATGTGATTCAGATCAGTCTGCCTTGTCCCACCCAGCAGCTGCTACAGTTTTTAGTGAGTGAATGCAGGAAAATAGTTAATACAAACCACCCACGATTTCTTTCCCTAATCCAAACAAACAAACAAATGTGAAATAATTAAGTAAAAAATATACATACATTGTAGAAAAAGACTCACAATTTCGCTCACTTGCTTCCCACTCCCACTGTCTCTAGCAAAGCCAGAAAACACTAAGCGAAAAGTGCCATGCTGCTGAAACATTTCCTGACTACTAAAATATCCTAAGAGTTGTAAGGAGATGTGGCCTTCAAGGAAACAGCTCGGAGCATGTTCAGAACAGATGCTAGTGAATCTGCCACATCAGCAGACCACCTACTGTTATATCCTGTGTCTGGATTGACCTCATGACTATAGGAGGGAGCGAGAACCTGCACAATTAGCAAGCAGTCCTAGTAATGCTTTTAGAATGGAACTGTCTGAGTGGTACAGAGAGCTGGTTGGCCAGAGAACAGGAGATTGACAGAAATGTCTCTAAGACAGAGGTGCCATATTTAAATTCCTCAATAAACAAACAAAACATAACCGGCTGTACTTTTGAATAAATAAGGTATACTATTCATTGTATCAATTTGTAGATTTCAACAGAAGTCTCATAAAGTTCAATGAAAAAGGCAGAAGACCCAGTGGATCATCTACTCAGTTCATGCATAAGGTCCATACATGTATAAGTATCTATTCCACCTGTCTTGTTCAAAGAGTCCAATAATCCACATGAAGGGTTGTTACAGTTCCACAGAATCCTTTCAAAGAGTCTAAGACAAGGCTTTCTGGAATATTAGCCTTGTTTCGCCATCTTAGGTTTCGTCAGTTGAACAGTCTCATATTACAGGATAGTGGATTTTATAGCATAGTAATGGTTGCAGTCTGTAACAACCCTTCATGTGGATTATTGGGCTCTTTGAACAAGACAGGTGGAATAGATACTTATACATGTATGGACCTTATGCATGAACTGACCAGAGAATAAACTGATCCACTGGGTCTTCTGCTTTTTTCGTTGAACTTTATAAGACTTCTGTTGAAATCTACAAATTGATACAATGAATAGTATACCTTATTTATTGAAAAGTACAGCCGGTTACGTTTTGTGTGTTTATTGAGTATGTTCCACGTAACCATAGGTTTGTTGTTGTTGTTTTGCGAATATTTAAATTCCTGACGCCTGCAACATTGTTGAGCTTTACTGGGGATACCTCCCCCCAAAATAGTGGTTTTGAGCTTTTCTGGAGCAGTTTCTGCTGCTTTTCCCATGTTTGACATTCTCCTCGGCAGGTTTGTGCTCCAATGCAAGAGCCTCCATTGGGGGATATTTGAACCAGGGGTTCAAGCGATGTTAGCTCCTGAGTATTTTCAAATGTCTGTGTCAAGACATGCTGCCAAACTCCATGCAAACAGCATTTGGCTTCTCCGCCATCACACTATTAACTCTTAATACATTATGATAAAACAAGTGTCTTGATTTTTCTCTATGATTTGTTATGGAGTACGTTAGTCTTTCTGGTTATGCGTTACAGATTAATTCCTACTTAAGCAAGGCTTCCTCCTCTCCTTCCTAATTTTGAGGTGATCTCTACAAATGCTAATTTCTAATGCTGTGAAGTAGATGTCTGTAAGATTTAGCTTTTTCCACTTGGCAGCTGCCTTGGACGTTTATTGAAAGTAATTAAATTAGGCACTGCTTAATGCAACTGAATATAACAAATGGCTTTCTATCATATTGAGTGCCCAGAAGCGAAGACTAGTTGGTCTAAACTGTCCTGCAAAAGGTCTTGCTTATTAGCATTGCAAATCATGTAAAATATGAGAGTACTCCTTAATAGGGATGCCATGCATATACATAATTTTTTAATTGTATTGTAAAAGTGCATACTTGCTGTTAAGGTATAAGTTTCCTACATAGATAGTGGCATTAAGTATATTGTTTTGGGACCTTAAATAAATATATATGGGTGTGAACATGCAGTTGTTTAATTCTGCCTTTTTGCTAATACTGCTAAGTGCTCTGAAAAAGGCAAATACAGTGGTACCTTGGGATGCGAACGGGATCCGTTCTGGAGCCCTGTTCACAACCTGAACGGAACGCAAGACGTGACGGTGCGTCTGCGCATGCGCAGGTCACGTTTCGCCACTTCCACACATGTGTGTGGTGCCATTTTGAGCGTCTGCGCATGCGCGAGTGATGAAACCCGGAAGTAATGCACTCCGTTACTTCTGGGTTGCTGCGGAGCGCAACTCGAACATGCTCAACCCGAAGCACATTCAACTCGAGGTATGACTGTATTGGATTGTTACAAAAGGATGTACAACATGATGCACAACACTGAATCAGACCCAGAGCTGGCACTACCGTGAGGCACACTGAGGCGACTGCCTCAGGCGGCGGGCTCTCACCGACATCCAGAAGTGGCAGATCCCACTTCTGTTATTGCTGCTGCCAAGCCCACCCACTGCCATCTCTACCAAGCTCTCATTGCTACTCCTGCTTTTCCTCACTTCTCCAGTGACGGGGGGGGGGGCGGGGAGGTGCCTGCAGTGACACCAGAATTCAGTGGGCACCTCCTGCCCCCACCCCTGCCACCAAACGAGAGATTGAGGCGGCCAGAGGCAGAGCTAGCTGCTTTGGTACCCGAAGCGGCGTACATGCTGTGCACCCAGGGCCGGGGCCATGGGGGCAGGGCGAGCATCCCAGGGGGCGGGGTAAGCATCCCAGGGGCTGAGCCACCCATGGGGGCCTGCTTCCTGGGGAGGGGGAGCTGTGCCACTTTGCCAGCAGACTTCCTCCCTTCCCTCTTCCTTTAGAAAGCTTGGGGGAGGCTTTCTCCCACCCCCAGAGAGCAACCTGGGAGCGGGGGGGGGGCAACGATGCACCACCTGCTACTCCCAAGCTTCCCCATAGCTGTCAAAACAAAGAGGGAAGGGGAAAGCCCCCGCAAGGCGGCGCAGCTCTGTCCCTTCCCCCGATGGCTTAGGGTAGGCTTGGGAGTTGTGGGCGGGCAGCACGCTGAATGTCACCCCCCTCAGTGATGACACCTGGGGTGGACCAACCCCCCCATCCCGCCCCCTTCCTCCGCCCCTGGGAGTGGCAAGACCCTAGCTTAGGCGGTAGTGGGGGAAGGTGGCAACTTCCTGTTTTGCCTCAGGTGGTAAATTGGGACGGTCTGTCCCTGATCAGAGCTTTCTTACAATGAGAGTGCACTTTTGAGAACATGATGCACATATGCAACAAAGATGCCAATTTTAATCGTAAAAAACGAGCCTAAGTATTCCACATGTTTCATTTTCATATATGGGAAGGCAGAAATCACCTGGTTGCTGTCTGTGACTAATTTGTCCAGCTGCGATTAAGGTGGACAACTGAGAACATTTGTTTCATGTGGCAAGATGCCTGACCTACATATGAGCAATTTTAGCAAAGGACATCAGTACAGTGCAGAATTCTAGATTAGTAGAACCTGCCCTCCCCCTCTCTCCCTCCCTCTTTCGGCTTGATCAGCAGAACTTTGTATCAGTCTTTGCATCTCTGTTGACCTAATTCTGGCAAGCTTAATGCCTCCAGTGTCTAAACTATTCTCTGCCCCTAGTATAGTTGTTGTGAGTAACTTTGTGTTGTGTCTTGAAAATGTAGTAACTGATATTTTGCCTCTCTTTGAAACTTACAACTCAGAGCTGGGAAAGGAACTTGCTATTCTAAAGCTGCTTGTGTTTAATATATATATATATATATATATATATATATTTGCTTTCGTAGATTTTCACGGGTACAGGAATGCAGGTTTTGGTGTCCTCGGGTGTCTTCCCGTGTAAAAGTTGGGGTGTCTAGGCGACGTTTCGACGAGGTCTCACTCGTCATCTTCAGGCTGGTGCTTTCGGCTTCTTGTTACTGGAACAGAGCGGGATCTCAATGTTTGAGTTCCTATAAATACTGTAGAGGGGGTGTGGTGTCTAGCCTCCAATGTTCTGGGCAGAGAGGAAGTTCCCAGGCTAGTGTGCCTTTTCTTCTTTTGTTCCTTAATTACTTGAGAGATACCTTGAGTGATTTCTTGAGTGATATCCTGAGTACCACTTAGGTGGGTCATTAGGTGTGGATTAGTTGCTAAAGTCTTTGTGTCTTGACCTCTTGAACTTTGTGAAGAGTTTTCCTGAGAAGATGGCTGTATTGCACTTAGTTGTGCTTTGGCTTGGCTTCGTGTATAGGGGCGAGCTGTGGTTTTGTGGCTTGTGTCAGCCAGATCTGTGTAGGGATTGCAGGGGGGTGCAGCATCCGGAGGTGCCACCATGGATTGGCTACTGGATGGTGTCAGTAATTCATCTGTGGAGAGGGTCTGGGTTTGGGTCTGGTGTGGTTGATTGGTGTTGGCGTTCTGTGTGCCTCTGGATCTGGTGTCAGTTTTTGTGGAGAGGGCTAATTTCCAGATGTCTGGCAAGCGGGATGTGTCAATTCACTATGGAAATAGAAGCCAACAACCAACTTCCCTTCCTTGACGTCCTAATCTACAAAAAACCTGATGGCTCCCTAGGACACACTATCTACCAGAAAAAAACACACACCAACCGCTACTTACATGCACAATCACACCACCACCCTGCACAAATAAACTCCGTAGCCAAGACTCTCATCTCCAGAACCAAACGCCTGGCTGACAAAGACCACTTGACAACTGAGTTACAGAATCTCTCAAATGTGTTAATTGCCAATGGATACCAGCAAAACAGGATTACGAAGCTAATCCAAAAGGAAACACCCCCCAAAAACCAAGACACAGAAGAAAACAATGGCATGGCCCTCCTTCCTTATATCAAGGGCACTACAGATAAAATTAGCAAAATCCTCCATAAACACAATATCAAAACAGCCTTTTGCACCAACCAAAAAATAGCCAATATCCTCAGAAACCCCAAGGATAAAATCCAGTTGGAAAACCAAGGGATCTATGAAATACCCTGCAAAGTCTGCCCAGCCACGTACATTGGACAAACAAACAGACGAATAAATGCACGTATCGCAGAACACAAGAATGCCGTCAAAAAAGAAGAAAAAACTTCCTCTCTTTTCCAACACATGAAAGAAACAGGACACGAAATTAATTTTGCAGATTCCAAATTGCTCTTTAACACGGAACATCACCACAAGAGAATAATCATGGAAGCCATCGAGATAGAGAAACACCCTCACAACATGAACAAGCGTGACGACACATCCCGCTTGCCAGACATCTGGAAATTAGCCCTCTCCACAAAAACTGACACCAGATCCAGAGGCACACAGAACGCCAACACCAATCAACCACACCAGACCCAAACCCAGACCCTCTCCACAGATGAATTACTGACACCATCCAGTAGCCAATCCATGGTGGCACCTCCGGATGCTGCACCCCCCTGCAATCCCTACACAGATCTGGCTGACACAAGCCACAAAACCACAGCTCGCCCCTATACACGAAGCCAAGCCAAAGCACAACTAAGTGCAATACAGCCATCTTCTCAGGAAAACTCTTCACAAAGTTCAAGAGGTCAAGACACAAAGACTTTAGCAACTAATCCACACCTAATGACCCACCTAAGTGGTACTCAGGATATCACTCAAGAAATCACTCAAGGTATCTCTCAAGTAATTAAGGAACAAAAGAAGAAAAGGCACACTAGCCTGGGAACTTCCTCTCTGCCCAGAACATTGGAGGCTAGACACCACACCCCCTCTACAGTATTTATAGGAACTCAAACATTGAGATCCCGCTCTGTTCCAGTAACAAGAAGCCGAAAGCACCAGCCTGAAGATGACGAGTGAGACCTCGTCGAAACGTCGCCTAGACACCCCAACTTTTACACGGGAAGACACCCGAGGACACCAAAACCTGCATATATATATATATATATATATATATGTATGTATATATATAACTGTTAAAAAAGTACTACACTATAGAAGATAGAAAAATACAGCAAAAAATATAATACAGAAAAAAATCACCTCAAACATAATGTAGAAAAAGAACACCTCAAAAATCTTGATTGACATTTTAACTGGTTCAGTAGTTTGAAAAGATGTCAAATTTTAAGGGGGGGGGGACTGTCTGATGCTGTACCCTCATGTAGTCTGACCAGTTTAATCAATTATGTGACATTCCAGATTTTCAAATAATATCTGCTTTTGGTGCCATTTTTCTGTTTCATAGTAATTTTCAACAATGTAACCATTAATTTATTTGTGGGCATTTCAGTATTGTCTACTTCAGCTAGGTCATGCAAATAACTTAAACATACCACCTTGAGTTTAGTAAAGTCATCTGACCACTTGGACTCTCCAAGAAAAAAATCATACTGTCACATGACCAATAATTTCTATTATTTTTGGTGAAAGCTCATATTATTTCCTTCTCTCTCTCTCTCTCTCCCTCCCACACACACCCACACGCACACACACACACCAACACACTGGGCAGAAGTCTTCATTCAGCATCCCACACATCCAACATTTAACATTAATGTGTTACATACAGTTGGTTTTAGAAGAGCAGCTGTGATGATTTTCAACTAGTTTTTGCACAGCTACCAAGAAAAGCAAAATAGAGTCTACTTGTTAGATTTAAAATAACAGGCTCACCACCTGGACTGTTGTCTCCCAGTGCAGAATGAACAATTAGTGGTACAAACATTTGGTAAAAAATGACTCTAACTCAGTTTCACTGGAAATCCAGGAAGAGTTTGCTTGGAATTGGCTTGTGGAATGCAAGGAAGCTTGAATCTCATTTGTAGCTTAAGGCTTTTCAACAATGTGGATGTTGTGTAATTCTTTAGACCGTGAGCTGAGCTGGGAAATCCATTTCACGTCTGGAAAGTACAGGCACTTCAGGTTTACCTCTTCATTGTAATATGGAGATATGGCTGGCCCACCTTAAAGAGCCATTGTAAGGACTGCTACTGAATTAGGTAAAGTGGTTTGAGTATTTAGACCTATATAAATGCTAAGGATAGCTATTGGAGATTTAATTCCATGATATTAGCTTGCTCAGGATAAAGGCTTGGGGCATGTGGTTAATTTGGGATACTTCCAAGCAAGTTTATTGGGTGGAACAGAGCCACTGCTCTTATCCTTCTAGCAGGTGGGTCTTTTTTGCTTTCAGAAGGGAGAAAGGGAGGGGCAAGGAGGCAGGAAGGTTGATGCAGTGCAAGCACAGTGGCAAAGGAGCATTGGAATGGCTCCGCCAGTGCTTCTGCACTGCACTGACCTCCCCGCTGGCTCAGCTCTCTCTTTCCTGGTAAGCAACAGCAAATCTATCTGACGGAAAACGAGTATAGAAGCTTTGTTCTACCCAGCAAGTTGCTTTCTCTTCTAAGTCTGCCAACAACAACAAAAAAGTCACCCTGTTACAATAGTTGTTATTTCCAGCTGATCTAGCAGAAACCTGGAGATTCCAGCAGCTGTAAAACAGGCTTGTGAGGGGATTCCAGCTGTGCAAGAATGAGGGGACCCCCAGCAGATGAAGCAGTAAGATAAATAACTAAGGAGAGAGGCAAGTTAAGCAGCTCTCCAAGTTTAGCCACAGGGAGGGCAGTTAAACTCCCACACCCATAACTTTCCAAGTAAGCAAGTGCAATAAACAAAAATAGTTATGAAGGTAGAAAACCAGAAAGGTGTGTATACAGTACAGTGTATTGCCCAGAGTGCCACACGAAATACTATTTACCACTGGGCAGAAAATATGGGTGGGAATGAAGTGGAATGAGCTCTTGCTTCCTGGAGCGCAAGTTCCTTCCCTTGAGGCCACAGGAGCTAATCTGGAGAGACAGAGTAGCTTGTGGATGAGGCCTTCAGGAATGCAATTGCAGCATCCTGCTCCCAGCATGAAGAGTTCCTCTGCTCTCATGAAGGATGCAGGTCTCGGGGAAGGAAGGTGCCAGTTTGCAAAAGAGGGAAATGAACCCTTAAAAGACGCACATTCCTTGGGGGTCAGACTGATGCCCTGTTGCATTAAGGATATGCCTCCAAAGGATAGGGGCTTGCGGTCATGGACGATTCAATAAACACAGAGACCTGGGCTCCTGGCGGGCATCTGAACCACTTGATAAATTGTTATCTTGGTGTGAAGGCTGTGGATGTCACCCTTCATCTAGATTGACTGCTAGATTGTGCTGTCGGGAGAGTCAGCTGTCTAGATGAATGCAGGAAATGGAAGCATAATGTAGGTTGCTGGTTAGAAAACTGAAATCCAGGACTTTTAAGGTAGTTTTCTCAGAATTGCTACCTGTTCCAAGTCCAGGGCCAGCTAGACAGCACAGGTAAGATCTCAGTGTTGGGAAGAGATATCTGTATTTGTGAGATGCAACCTAGCAGTTTGAAAGCATGTCAAGTGCAAGTAGATAAATAGGTACTGCTGCAGCAGGAAGATAAACAGCGTTTCTGTGTGCTGCTCTGGTTTGCCAGAAGCGGCTTAGTCATGCTGGCCACATGACCCGGAAGCTGTATGCCGGCTCCCTCGGCCAATAAAGCGAGATGAGTGCAACAACCCCAGAGTAGGTCATGACTGGACCTAATGGTCAGGGGTCCCTTTACCTTTACTTTAGGAACCATTTTGGGACAAGACAGGCCCAAACAGTGCAGTTTCAGCTGTAGAATACTTAGTTCTGCCACAATGACAAGAGAAAACAATTTTGGCACCGTGTTCTTCAATCATCCCTCTGCAGGCACGAGCCTCCAGACACATTAGTTATCCAAGTGTGAAAGTTTGTGTGAGTGCCGTAGTTCAATTGCTCCATTCATGTTGGATTTGCTCTGTCCTGAGACGGAGTTGTGTCACCCAAACACTTCTCCATAGCAAAACTGACATGCAAATCACTTGCTATTCAAATGTGACATTGGCATGGATCTTAAGACCCCCTGAAGCAATTCTTATTAGCTGTGGGCAATCTTTAGTCACGCTTGCCCAATGTTTCACTCATGGGGCAAAGGAAATTGTTCGCAGAAATAGTGTGTGTGAGAGAGATTCAGCACTTCAATGCTCCATCTCTTTGTGGACTAAGGAACACTTGAGCTCATGCGCTTATCATGCTGTGTATCAATACATAGCATCATATTTAGTGCTACAGATCAAGCAATTGAGTAAAATGTGCTTTGCTCTGCACATTATTTCTTTATTTCCTGTTTTTCTCTTAGCTCCCCTTTTTGCCCTCACACTAAGAACACAAGAAAGAGCCCTTTGGGATTGGACCAGAAGCCCATATAACCCAGCATCCCATTCCCAAATTGGGCAAACAAGACATATTCTTTCTTCTCCCCTGCTTCCCAAATCAGTTCTTCTCTTGTGATCATTTTGGTATAAATCAACGGGAAAAGAAATGCTGCAGATTGTGGGATACAGTGGCAAGGAAGACAGAGAAAGAAGCAGGTCTTGCCCCCTCCCCCTCCCCAGCCATGAACTGTAAATCCTTCAACAGGGTTTCACTTGGGTATTATCCTCTCTGGGTCCCTCTGTTTCATAAGACAGCTTTTCATTTGCAGAGTCCTGTACAGTGTGCAGGCGTCGTATGAGGCCCCAGGGAAGCTCACACACTCTTCCTGGGAAGATGGTTCTGAAAGCAGATTTTTAAATTTACATTTGGAGGAGTAGCATGCCGAAGCTTTTGCTTAATGTGAAAGCTTAAAGGTATATATACACCCCCAAGTTACTGTGTTGGTGCACCTTTTTATAAAGAAGAATAAATGGTAAGTCAGTGAAATAATTGCACATTAATGATGCAGGCAGGAATTCCTGGTTTATTTTATTACAGAAGGCGATGGTAGCATCGAACATTGAGTCTCAGTGCCTCTGTAAGTCACTGATTTAAAGTAACTCATAACTTTCTCAACAAATACATTTTGGGTTGCGATTTTCCATGCTTGGCTAGGGTGAATGAATTGGAAAGCCTGAGCAAAATCAATTTCACTGTGTTAAGGTCCGGAGCAAAGAATGCTCTTCACACACACAGAGAGAGAGAGAGAGAGAGAGAGAGACCCTGCGTGTGTTCTGTAATTCATAACTCTAAGTTCTGAATATATATATATATATATATATATATATATATATATATATATATATGGAATATGCATCGTGCTTTAAAAAAATCAGTATTTTTTGTTCATTTGAATATCAAACTTAATCAGCGTTAAAAATCCATTTATTCTACACTTCACAAGATTTCAAAAGAATAGAACAGTAGTGAAGACAAATAATTGACAAGTAATGAAAAGCAAAGTGTGATTGTAATAGTAGGAGAAGATAATGTGAGACAATGCAGAAAACCTGAACAAAACCCACAAAGGCATGGATAACGTTAGTGGGTGGGAGATGGTTCAGAGAAAGGTAAGTGATGCTCTTATGATGAAGTTTCAAAGTAGAATGAATCCTTTTAATTAACTTTCTTTAAATGAATTGATTTCCCTTCTTTCTGGTTAATTTGCTAGTTTTACATTTGCAGTCGTTCAAGTGGGGGAGCTTTTTTATTTCCGTTTTTAAAGATACTGTTTAATGTGTGCCGTGTCATTGTTTCTACAGAATCCAAATAGGCAAATTCCGCAAACCTGGATGCTGCCAGGCTAAAATGAAAGAGGGAGGGTGCCGAGAGTTGGAGAAGCATAGTGGCTAGGTTGACTGAGAGCTGGGAAGTGCCTGATGCACACCTCCCTGTGGTCACGAATGCATTCTCACAAAGGTGCGAAACAATTTGAGCACCCCTGGAAAGTGTTGTACAAATGAGGATCATCACTTGACTGGCTAGCAGAATTATTAAAAAATGGAAGCTGGAACTGAGACGGCAGTTCTGCATCAAATTCTGCTTGAAAAGTTCTGATGCAGAAGCAGCCTGCCCGCTGTGGCAGAGCCACAATTCTAACCTCCCAGCAGTAGCAGCGTGACTGCCACTTACCAAGAGTGGGAGGGGCAAGGCATCAGTTGGAGAAGTTGAAGTTATGCAGATACATTGGCAGGAGTGTTGGATCGGCTCTGCCCATGCATGCACTGCTGCCAGAGGACTAATGTTACGGGAAAGCCACTTCTTCTCTCGTGTATTTCTTTGCTGTTTGCCCTAGGCTTCACTGGGAGCAGCGGAGAACCTTGGGGTCTCACATTTCAATGGCACCTTGTGCAATGCCAAAATTCGATACCCCTCCGACCTCTTGCACTCCATTCTAAATCATTGTAGCTGTGTTCCCTGTGGCGCCCCCAAGACAACCAGTGCGACCAAACTGGGTTGTGCTCCCCTCAATCTGCCTCTGCTGGGAGGAAATGTGGGGTCAAAAAATTGTAAATAAAAGGTGGGCATCTTGAAGTTTGCTATGCTTTTGACAAATCCTGACTCTGGGATTTCATTTGTCACATTATACAGCTGTGCAGTTACCTTCTTTCATTAGTTCAACCCTAACTGACTTCCTCGTGCACCCTGGCGGAAGCAAGTGTCCCGCTTGAACATCCTGAGACACATGCCTCCTCACAGTCTGAAGTACCTGAGTGAGCAGAGAAAGGAGGGAGTGATGACTTCTGAGCCCATCAAGTTCCTTGCCTGCCCGCCTGCCCCTCTCAGAGTTCTGTCTTGAGGTCGAATGATACTTGGGTGTTAGAGACCCGTTTTGTTCTAGCGTTTCTGGTCAACAAAGGAACAACAACGCATGACAACACCAGTGCTTTAATGAGCAACATCCAGGAATTGAGGGGCTCCTGAAAAGGAATCACATGGGTGAGATTGCCAGCCAATCATCTTGGCAGGCCTCCTGTGACTTGGACACGTGTCTTGATAGGCAACAGTTGCAGTGTTGCTCATGGGTCATCTCCATGGTGGGAACCTCTTAAACTGTTGCACAGCGGTCATGAAGCTTGCAAGGATGGCGGAGCTGGCCTTGGAGCCAAGTAGGTTACCAACCACATGGAGGAACAGCTGGGGTCATCCTGGTCACTCCTGCTGGTAGTAGGAGAGGTCTCTCTCCTGACTAGAATAGAACAGGCCATGAGGTGGATCCTGTACCTGTGAGAAATCGACCTATGAAGGACAGACAGAGTGTATGAAATAAGCAGCAGCCTGGAACACATAGTCCCTGAATAGTTTTTGCTTTTTTTAAGTTTACGCAGCATTTCCATATAAATTAAACCCCGAGTGGTAGTAAATATTAGAAGAAGAAATTGTGACATATGAGTGCTTTAGTCAGTTCTCAGACCTCAGCCTCCCTTAGAGGGAAGGGGAACTGACTGTGAACATTCTCCCCATTTGGGGAATGTAGCAAAATACTATGCATTAGGTAACAGATTGTTTTGCTGCATGAATCCAGACTGTGATTCTGCATGCTCCTAACTATTTGACCAGCAGTGGCAGAGGTTGGAACAGAGGCGAACAGTTCAGTTCGGTCGCACTGGGCACAGAGCCTAGAGGGTGCCACAACTATGATATAGAATGGAAGACGAGAGGTGGAGGGTACTGAATTTTGGTGTCACACAGGGCACTGCTGAAATTTGAGACCCCAAGGTCCACCACCAGTTGCAATGAGGTATCTAGCAACTGCTGACAAAGAACCACAGAGACGTCACCTGTGTGTGGCATACACTACTGCACACTGTTGGGAGTGGTGTAAAGTGTGCTTTCATATTATAGTGCAGACTAGGGATTGAAGGATCTGTAAGTTTTGGTTCCCTCAGTTTCTCATTTTCCCAATCATCAATTCACTTATCCACATTTCTGCAGCAAGTTGTGCTTTAAACAACAACAGCAAAACAAACAAGCCATCAGCAAGTTTAGTGTGGATTTCTCCTAAACAAGCTTTGTATTCAGTTATGACTGAACACATTTTTTCAAGCAGCTTCTCCTATCATGCTTTTTTTCATGTAACTTCCACCAATATGTATTTGTTTCCATGCATACTTCTATGTACTGTATGCATTTTTGTAAACACTGGTTGGAGAACTCCATTGCAAAATTCAGATATGGACAAATTTGGAAAGATGCCTGTTTCAGTTCTCATATTTTTTCCCCAGAAAGTGCAAAATTGATAGGTTTGCCTTTGAATACAAACTGAATCAAATTTCTCCTCCATCCCTAGTTCAGACAAAACATGATATTCACATGTAACAAAGGAGGTGGGAAATAAACCAATTGCAGCAGTTAACTACATTACAGAATAAGCCCCTTCCTTCATTGTTTACCTCTGTATGGTGCTCTGTCCTGGTGTTGCCTGTTGGTGGAGTGGGTTTCGGGTTGTTGTGTCCTGGGTCCTGAGGCAAGATACCTGTCAGAATTCTAAGCAGAAAAGTTTTAGCAATGTGCTCAAGTTCTCCTGTGTCTTCCCAAGACAGGCTGTTTGTGCAAAGTTCTTTCTTTGTGTGCAAAATGACTTTTCTCCATAGTTTCCCATCAGCCCCTGTGAACTCTGATTGAATTTGACATGAGGCCAGAGAGGGAGAGAGATCCAAGCTGTGCGCTCTGTCATCTGCGTTATGTGCCTATCAGGCTGTGGTTGTGGTTGTACAGCTGGTGGTCTGTTGTGTTTTCTTGATGGAGGATCTCCTCTGATGTCACAGTGGTCCCTTAACTATGTCACCGTCCTTCTGTTTGACATTGGCTTACCTGTGCTGAGGAAAGGACTTTGAAATGTTGAGATGTCTAAGGTCTGTGGGCAACCAATCATAGAATTGTAGAGTTGGAAGGGGACCCTGAGGATCATGTAGTCCAGGGTTTCCCAAAGTTGAGTCTTCAACAGTTTTTGAACTACAATTCCCACCATCCCTGACCACTGGTCTTGTAGCTAGGGATGATGGGAGTTGTAGTCCAGCAACAGCTGGAGACCCAGGTTTGGGAAACTCTGACCCAGTCCAACCCCTTACAATGTGGGAATATGCAGCTGTCAAACCCTCTTATCTGTGCCAGGATCCTGTGGACTTTTGAATGGCACATGGATGATGCCATATTTGTTAAACAATCTCAGAGTGAATGAGGCTCACTTTATATATATGACTGGCAAGGCCGTATTGCTGACTTATTGTCCACTGCTCTTCTGAGACAAATGGAGCTGAAGGGTGGCATGAAATGGAGATACAGAGATGTCAAAGTTAACTTTAGAATTCAGAGCCAAAGTGGGGAAGAACATTTCTGGTAGCATTGAAAAGATGACTTTAGTGATTGACACGAAAGGCTCAGCAGTATTTGCCAATTCAGGAAGCACTTCCCTCACTCTGAACTGCCTTCAGCCGTCCTTAGCAATATCATCACATAACCAAAGCTGATTTACACAGAGTTGTGACATCATTTTCTTTCACTGCATAACTGGTGGTTTCCACATGATTTCTAAATACTGTTGGATTTCTCTTTCTGGATCATAAAATTGTCCTCTGTTTCACCTAGATACTTCTTGGATGATGGATGCTTAAGCTATATTTGCTACCCAACAGATGCTTGATTAATAAAGCACCCTTGAGAAAGACCCTTGCTAATAATTAAAAGGAATGTGTGATGGATGCTAGATACTATTTGCATATTTGCTTGATGAACATAATCTCTGTACTTGTCCAAGATCAGATTTAATTCAATTACAATTGTACTGTTTGGTGCATCTTCAATCAGAGCGGAGGACAAATTGAGGGGGAAGTTTATAAACTCCTTGGAATTTATTCATCTTCCTATGTAAATTATTCAAAATTTTAAGCTGTGCCTTCTTGGATAATAGCTGAATGTAGAGAACCAGGGGTTTAGAATTCTGAACATATTTAACTTAACTTCTAAGAAGTGAACAAATACAATGTTTTGGAATGCAATGATGTTTCTGAGATTTGTCACAAGGGAGCACAAAGAAGGGGTGCTTCAACTGTTATGAGTTTTGGATTATTCCTGTTTGCTTCATTTTCTCAGTTCAAGATTATGCACCAAATACTAGAGAAAATGGAATGGATATACAACCAATAGTACACCGTCATTTTTCACTAAATTAAATAGTATTGGCCAATTTGGGGAAGGAATGGAGGCATACTGAATACAGAACTGATAGTTCTCGATATTAACAAATTGGAAGGAAGGGTCTGAAATGGCTGCATACTTCCTTTGCGGTGAGCGGTGGTTGCTGCCCAATGCAGCGCCTCCTCCATCAGCCCAGATGCGACACCTCACTTTGTCTGTGCGCCTCCCCCTCAGCTGCCGTGGAGGCTCATGAGTTCCTGCCAAACCTGTTTTCAAATTGGGCCAATCTGTGGCAGCCTGGGAGGCATGGCTGGGCGTGCAGACCTGAGTCAGGCAGCCTTCACTCAGGTCTGCCCGCCTGCTATATATCCTGGCCAACCAGGAGCGTCAACCACCCTTTCCCTCCCTACTTTAATTTCTTAATTTCTTGCTGCTTTAACCATTTTTTTTACTTTTCAGCTAGAAGGGCTTTGCTTTGGTCTGGTGACGGTTGCCGTATTCGGGGCTGGGAAGGATTTAGCAAGGGGAAGGCAAGGGCTACTACAAATGTGTGGATTTACTGTTTGCTGTTTAATTACTACATTGACATCACATAATTAGTAATTGCACAGCTATTTACTGGAACACACAAACATTTTATGTATACTTCTAAAACTATGACTTGGCAGGGTTGGGGATTAAAAGCCAACAGTGCAATCCTATACATGCCTACTCAGAAGTAAGCCCCATCCAGGGTCAATGGGTTTATCCCCAAGTAAACTGTAGCTTGAGTTTCTTTAGGCTTTTCTAGTAGGGAACATCCTCCAAAAACCAAGTCCTAAACTATTTTAGCTGTCAGTTTCTGTATTTGTAGTTCCATAAAATGTTTCTAAGCTGCACCAACCGAAACTCAGTTGCATTCCTAATGTAAGCCACACCACGGATTTCTTTGGTGAGATTAAGCCACTTTCTGTCTTTATTTCCAACCTTTCTCCTACTATATCCTACAAATGAGCTCCACTCTCCCTTTTTACTTTAGGACACATATCTGACATTATTACAGTGGTACCTCAGGTTACAAACACCTCGGGTTACAAACACTTCAGGTTACAGACTCCGCTAACCTGGAAGTAGTACCTTGGGTTAAGAACTTTACCTCAGGATGAGAACAGAAATCGCACGGCAGCAGCTGGAGGCCCCATTAGCTAAAGTGGTACCTCAGGTTAAGAACGGTTTCAGGTTAAGAACGGACCTCCAGAACGAATTAAGTTTGTAAACAGAGGTACCACTGTACTGAGTTTTCCATCATGACCCAAAGATCTCTTTTTCTGGTAGGCAGAGCAGTGGTGTAGTGCGAGTTGCCAGTGGCCGTGGCTGCGCAGAGGGGTGGGAGGGAGGGAGGGAAACGGACACAGTACGCATGTACATTCAACTGCCTCTCTGCTGCCTTGCCCCCACCCCCATCCCCGACCACCAGCTGGGAAGCCCAGTCAACAATGCATCCCCACCTCTACTGCCCTGCCAGCCACTTCTGCATTTAAGTACCTGGCTAAGCTTCATACTTTGCCAAATCGCTTCTTGCTACTTGGGGAAGGGCCGTAGCTCAGTGGTAGAGCATCTGCCTTGCAAGCAGGAGGTCCTGGGTTCAATCCCCGGTATCTCCAGGTAGGGTTGGGAGAGACTGCTATCTGCTGCTGTTTGCCACTGCTCCGGGGGGGGGGTAGTGTTCCCCATTTCATTTCACTTTTAATTTGTCTACTGCCTTTCTATACTACTATACACAAGGTGGTTGACAGCAACAAAATATGCAACAAAGGACATGCTCCTTACAATAATCTGATCCAATACAAAAAGTCATAATAAAACATAACTTTAAAATGGAACGACTTATATTGGATAAAGTAATATTCTAGAATCTATTAGGATATAATAGTACACAATAAAAGTTAACTCTCAAAACATCAGCAAATAATAAACAGAAATACTCTCTTAACAATTGCAATAAAGAATTACTAAACTATGATCAATAAAAGTAGCTGCAAGTCTCAATGCATAAAAGACTGCAATATATGCAAAGCCATGTAAAAGGATCAATTTGAGAAACAAGACACACAACTTACAAGATGATGATGATGATGATGATGATGATGATGATGATGATTTAAAATCCCTGCTTCTGCTGTTCTTAAAGTCATGGCCTGGGAGAGACTAATTGCTCAGACCTCATGCAGCACTCAGAGTGGCTGGACTGGGACAGTCCTCCTCTGTCGTCAGGAGTAATGAGTATTGTAGAGACAGGTTGCTTCTGGTTCTATCTCTCAAACTTTCTTGCACTGTTTTTCTAGTTCTACAGTTCCTCTCTTTCCAGCCACTACTTTTACATTATTTACCAAGGTGAGTGAGGAGAAAAATGACCATTGTGTGGGAGAATGGAGCCCTTCACAAGTCTCTTGCAAAGAGAAGCTCTTCTTTTACATACCCTTCTCAAAATGTTTCTCGATGCATAATATCAATAAGATTTGATAACAACAGTTTATCCATCTTGACAAAGAGAAAACAAATCCTCCAGTTCAGTAGCACTTAAGGCTAGATGCTATGCTATCTCTAGTTGGAAGTAATAGCTGGCATTGTCTCTTTTTGTTATGGATCTATCACTCGCAGAGTGTAACAGTACAACCCTATGCATGTCTACTCAGAACTAACTCCCATTGAGTTCAATGGGACTTGCTTGCACGGTAATTGAATAGGATTGCTGCCTTAGCATGGTAGGGTTTTTTTTCCTAGGGTTCATCTCCTTGGGAACAGGGCAACACAAACATAGGATTGCACGAGTGATGTCTTATTGGAACATGATTTCTTCCCTTGGTTGCCAAGTTACAAATGAACTGTTATCTCATTGAATCGCATACATTTCAATAGACCCTGTTTTTCCAGCTAAAGAGAAGCACAGGGAGAACAGCTGATAGCACACAGATAAGTATCAAACTCATTTATGAATGGGTTTTATATTGTATTCACTGGCAAACAGGATCAGACACTGCCATTTACACTGAAGACTTGTTCAAACCATCAAAATGGAACTGAAGCAATTGATGGAACTCTTGCAAGCTATAATTTGCTCCCCACTTTTTTTTAAGGACAAAAATAAAACAAAACCAACCAGCCTAGATATTAATAGGTGCTTCAGAGCAACGCATCATCAAACTGTAATCTTCCTTGTCAAACTAAACCTCTGCATACACATTTCTTATTGATCCTGTTGAATATGGAAAATAGTGATGGCAATTGGAGGTGTGACATTTATCAGATGAATGCTCCAAATGACAAAACACAGTTATGAACCAATACTTTCACTGTGGGAGGGGAAAATACAGAACAGGAAACTCAAATATAGAGAATGTTCTGAGTGCAATGCTGTTACAGCTATGTGGGTCTCTTTTTGGTCAGTGCCTGGATAGGAGACTTGCAGGGAGCCATGTCAAAACTGTTGGGAGCTTCCTAAACTGACAGCAGGAGATATATAAATATGAAATAAACAGCTGGTTTTCTCTAAAACATCTACAGTTACTACATAAGTCCTTTCTTCTGTAGTGTGTATTGCCTATAAATCCTATTTCTGGATTTCTCTGAGATATCCTGTTGGATACTGTGGGCAGTAAGATGCTGGATTAATTGAAACCTTGGCAAGCCCATTTTTAAACCTCTGTGACTAGGGGTCTGCATGTTCATTTAAGGCCTAAGTTCTGGTCTCATCTGGAAGGATGAATGATCCTTATGTAGGATCACTTACCCTATGTAATTAGGATGCATATGCTTTTTGTGTTTTTTCTTGGCAATCAACTTCACATCACTGGCTGCTATGGGTATCAGCAAGGGAACACACAATGTATTGAGAGCACAACATGGAATAAAGTATCCTGCATAGCAAAGGCAGTAGAGAGAATTTGATGCAGGCATGCTGCTTTCTGTTGCAGCCCATGTTTCTCATAAGACCATTCACCCTTCTTGGCGGGTGCTGCTGTGGGCCACTGTTCCCTCTGCGATCAGATGGGTGAGGCCCCTTGAGCTGCTTTCCAAGCAGCAAAGGAGGTCCCTGGGCCAAGCTTGCTGCCTGGGAAGAGGATCCAGCCCACTCACTCAATTGGCCAATCACAAGGGAACAAAGGGGGTGGTTGTGGGCCACTCCCCAGGCATTTAAGGAGGACCTATGGTTTGCCTTGGCAGCCACTGTATCTGCCACTCCTGGGATCTCTTTGTTGGATTGTCAGTCTTGTCATTGGACCTTGACACAAACACTAGATGTCATGTCTAACTATCCATGGAATTTGGGCGGTCCATAGGGTGGGGGTGCAACATGTACTTCTGTCTTAGCACTGAATCTACTAGACAAGACTGAAGCAATGGTGCTTGGGAGAAGATGGAGAGGGAATGCCGCATGCTGCTGCTTTGGTTTCAGCTGTCCCTGCTCACTCAGGTCTCCAGCCTTGGGGTTCTCCTGGACGCATTCCTCTGCCTAGAACCCCAGGTTTCTGCAGGGGACAAGCAAGTATTTCCCTGATGTAATCTGGTTATGGAGATTATGCCTCTTTTTATAAGAATTTATTATAACCTTGAAACTATAGACTACCATAATATACTCCATGTGTTTTTTCTTCTTGAGGATTTCAGGAGATCCTTCATCCACTTTGAAGTTCTACGGTGTCTCTTTTAACAAGGTTGGATTGTTTTTTAAATAAAATACCACAAACTTCTCTTCTGGCTTCCTGCAGCCTAGT
This sequence comes from Podarcis gaigeae, assembly GCF_964106915.1. Taxonomy (NCBI): domain Eukaryota; kingdom Metazoa; phylum Chordata; class Lepidosauria; order Squamata; family Lacertidae; genus Podarcis; species Podarcis gaigeae. The sequence continues at coordinate 21,866,873 of NC_139681.1, forward strand.
GGGCACACTTCAATTCCTAGTATTCACACCTAGAGTTCTAAGAATATTGGGTATAATATCATAAAGAGACTGCCTCATCCCTGATAACCCATTGTAATGTCAGTGGTCAATAGAGAATGTACTGTTGGGAATAGAGTCTGCACGACATGCTAGCATGCAAGCTTTCTTTTTAATTGTTCTGTAAATTGTAGAATTTTCTTTCCTTGGGGTGTCACCCCAGCCTGGAATACTTTCTTGAAAGTTTTAGAAAACTTAAAAAAAAACAAAGAAAAACAATACTGGCTTGGGTGGATGGAGCAAGGCAAGTTAGAGTTGAGCATGAGATCTATTATAGCACATTTTCATTACATGTTTAAGTGCAGATGGCTTAACTACTATTAGCCACTATGAGACTATGAAATAAGGTGGGCTTCACATTTAAAAGATTTTGAAGTAGATGTAATTAAATGTCTTGAATAGCAATATCATTTTCTAGGAACACACAAAGCATTGGATCATTAAAAAAATAAGCACAGTTTAAGCAATTAAATATAAAGCGTTACAGATGAGTTTCAGTCGCAGTGTTTATGAGTCTTCTCTAGGACTCAGAAGTGTGGGTGTGTTGCTATGCCTGCAGGCACAGGGGATGTGTTACTGCCATCTTTACCCCTAGTGAAGGATGCAACTGTTCAGATCAGAAATGCACTCAATACAGCAGCAATCAGCAGGTTTACTTGCTACACCAATAACCACATTTAGGCGCCACAGCTTTTCATGTACCAGTTCATGCAGAAATAGTGGAAACAATCAGCATAATAAACTGTGGCCAATCTCTACACACAACCCCACAGCATTAGTTATTGCATGAGCAGCCTCTTGTCTGACCCTTTAATTGCATAAAAGCCATCATCTCATTACAAAGTATTTCCCATCCAGAGTGGGTCCAGGTGAACCAAGCGTGATGTAAAGGACAAACAATAAAACACTTCCATTTACAGCAAACAAAATTAAACCCAGCAGAGAAAAGAGCACTGCATGCATTATTATTACAGTTAGAGAAAGTTATTTGGTGCTTTTGGTCCAAAACAGACATCAAGGAGCACAGCTCATAAAGATTGTTTGAGGTCCCTGCTCAGCTTCTCTTCCATGTATTAAATGCACTTCAGGAAAGGTTTATTTAATGGAACCACTTCCGAGATAAACTGGCTGGTTCCTAGAACATTAACTCGACAGAGAGCGCACACAAGCAAGATGGATATTTCAATTAGAAATCAAAGATAAAATGCAAGCAGTAGCATTAGGACTAGACACCAGATTCAGACAACTAATAGAAGAAAACTGTACCCAGGAACATAAAATGGTTCCCTATGGCTCAAAGCAACGAGTTGCAAGCTATCCACACAAATGTCAGGGTGCCCCCACATGCACGTTTGTGGGTTTCGTTTATCAAAACGTAGTGCCAGGCTTTTTATCAGTATCAGCACAGCACAGAACAGTTGATAGTCCCTGGGTGGGCTTTCTTCAGATGGCTTGAGTGAGTGCCGTGGCTTTCAAAACACTCAGCATAAATTAAGGAGATGTATTTGTGCCTGGGAGGCTCTGAATTGCTAGGGATATCTTGGGGGGTGGGGTGGGCAATGGATAGAGCAAAGTGCTTCTTTGAACTACGAAACCTGAGCTCAATTTTGCAAGTGAGGAAAGCTGCAAGGCTGCCTTTCTAATAGACCCCTGGTCTTCCCTAAAATTGATCCCTGTGGTACCTCCTGAGAGGAGAGTTTAGGAATGTTGAGCATCTTTTTATATCTTGCCGGAGCTTGGGAGCAATGCCCTCATTAAGAAAAGTTGCACTTGAGAAAGAAAAGCAATCTATGTGGCTGGCTTCAATCTGTCTGTTGTGATCAAGGACTACAGCTCTAGAACAGCACCCCAGAGGCTAAGACCAGGAAGGAATTACTAGTGACATGCCATGCCAGGTGTAGAGTACCAGTGTCAGCCATCCATCAAAGCTTCAGAGGTGTATTGCTTTAATATATCTAGAAAGAGAGAAAGAGAGAAGCAATCTTCCAGCCTTACCTTGATCTGGTCCAGTGTAGCTTTTTGGCTGTGCTCCGTCCACTACAAGAAAGAGAGGGATTAATGCCAATTCCCTGTGAGTCATCCTAAATGACAGAGTAGGTTCACTCTTTGCTCAGGCTGCTTGCTGCCTCCGCTATGTGACAGCTGCCGGCTGGCTTTGGAACAAGAGTGTCCCATTCTGCAGCTTACTGCAGGGGGAGTGTTAGGTGGATACACGCAGGCAGCAAGAGAAAGCAGAAAAGCAGGAGGGTGTGGGAGAAAGCGAGAGCAAAGAGACTGAAATAGGAATATACCATCTGAGTCGGCATTGCCTCTGTCTCCCTGCCTCCTCGTGTTGGATGGTTTTAAAAGTTTCTTTTCAGTAATGAGGCATGGATGCTTTTAAAGAACTTTAAGAATTGCCTGTATCTTGCATTGCCATCCCAAAGAACTATTTTGAGATCACAGCTTCTCTGTACAGTTTGCTTGTTGAGAAATGTTTTAGCTGCTGCTGGTGCAATACAGGATAATATTTCCCTGGGTTGTGACTGGCTTGGGTGTTCATTTGACGAATCCATGGCGCCACTGTGGCACTGTAGAAGGAGTCTTGGGTCAAGTGAGCTGTGTGCCGGATATTCACTGGTTTTGATATCTTCTTTGAAATGGTCATATTTTGCAGCTGAATTAATTCCTGAGTGGGGAAGGAGTGAAAGTAACCTTGCTGGCTTTGTTTATGAGTGCGTGTGTGACATCACATCGTACGCGCCATTGTGATGTGGCTGGCAGACTCCTCCAGGTTGCCATAGGCAATTAGATTAAATGGCAGCGAGGGCAAAGGAGCAGAGGAACAAAGTAGGCTGCCAAACCACAAGCAGCCAGGAGGACAAAAAGGTGCCAGGCTGCATCAAAGCAACAGGAAGAGGTTTGCAACAAGTATCTGAAATTGCCACAAACAGGAGGGGTTTTCAGGCATTCACAAGAACAAACCACTTCAATTCAAATCTCCCGAGCTCCAAGGAAACTGGCTGGGTTGCCTCAGACAAGTCAGTGTTGCTTAGCATCATCTACCTCAGAGGGTAGTTTGAGGATAAAAATAAGGAAATTCCATGTATGGTGCCATGAGTAGGATTCAGCACTGCTTGATAAATGTAGGGCCCCCTGCAGAGGGGATCACAAAAAACTGTTGGGCTTTCTAGCTATTCTTTGGATAGGCCCCAAGGCACTTCTGTTCAGTTCCAAAATATCGGATGTAATAGTAATAATAAATGGAAGGTTCATCCTGACAAGATGGAGAGCCTGTGAATAGAGAGTATTGAACAAATTCTGGGTGGAGTTGCACTCCGCCTGATGAAACAGGTTCAAAATGTAGCTATGCTCTTTACTCTAACCATGGCTTTACAGGCTAAACCAGCACAGGGCTTCTTTGCCCAAGCTGGAGCCTCTCCTGAACAGAGGTAACCTGTCCGTGGTTATCTATACTTACTAACAACCTGTCTGGATTTCTGCAATGTGCTGTACATAGGGTTACCTCTGAAAATGGTTTGGAAACTTTGGCTGCTGTAAAATGTATCCACCAGAGTGTTGACTGGCAGTGATATCTCATCAGTCTTAGAAAAACTTTATGGGCTCCATTTTTTGCTTCTGGACCTAATTCAAATGGCTGGTGTTCACCTCTAAGGCCATAAATGGTTTGGAAACTTGAAAGAGTGCCGTTTTCCATGCCAATTTATCTGTACACTACGGTAGTAAGCAGATGATTTATTGCTCAGAGCTGAGATTAGTTGTAACACTATCCCCCCCCCCCCCCCGTAGTGGTACCTTAGCTACAGAATGCCCTCTTCAGCAAGCTATACCTGGTGCCACCTTTGCTCACTTTTAGGCACCAGACAAAAAACACTTTTTTTTAAATATAAGTAGCATACTACCCTCCAACATTCCTCAGATGGAAAAAGGGCCATTTTCTACTCCTCTTCACTGACCCTCCTCGACCCACCATTTTTGGTCCCCCCCCCCCCCCCGCAGAACATTTCTGCCACCACTACACCAACGGGACAGAACACAAAAATCCTGAACAGTCTTGATGAAACCTCTTAATCCTGATTTTTATTTTATTTATTTCACAAAAAGAAAAACACACACCACTCAATAAATCTTAGAAAGGGGCAAGATTAGACATGGATACACATGGATGTTTAGGGGAGTTTTTAATGTTTGAAGTTTTATTCTGTTTTTAATCTTCTGTTGAAAGCCACCCAGAATGGCTGGGGAAACCCAGCCAGATGGGTAGGGTAGAAATTAATAATAATAATAATAATAATAATAATAATAATAATTATTATTATTATTATTATTATTATTATTATTATTATTAAAGCATTAAAAAAATCAAAACTCCTTATGCTCATCTCCTCTCCCCCTTTCCTCCATCCCAGGATGGCCCTGCCCTCTGCCTGCCTCTAAGAACCTGTGCCTTGACGGAGGTGGCCTCTCCTCCTCCTCCTCAGCCACTCTCCATCAGCAACTATGAGCTGCCAGAGGAAGAGGCTGGCAGCAATGGCAAGGAGAGGCCATGGGATGCTTGCAGTTGTGACAATGGCCATTGCCATTGCTCAGCACAAGTGCCAGCTCCTCTTCGCGGAGTGCAGCAGCGGTGGCAGTTGCAGAGGAAACTGGGACATTCTGGGATCAAATCAAAAGCTGGGATGGCTTTTGCAATTCCAGGACTGCCTTTGGGAAATAGGGGCATTTGGAGGGTATGAAGGAGGCATTTTAAAATACATCTGCCATCTTAAGTGTTCTAATTCTTGACTTCCAGCTGCATTTAAGCTCCTATTTCTTATATGTATCCATTGTTGTTTTACTTAAAGGTTTGCAAAGTGTCTTGAGAATGTTGGTGAAAGGAGGTGCATATGTGTTTTAGATAAACAGTTGTGTGTTTTTTTGTCTATGTCTCTCAACTTGGCCTGGAACCAAAGAACTGCACAACCAACTCCCTGTGCCCAAGGGAGCTCTAGGCTTTCACTGCATCAACAGTGCTCCCTTGCTCAACGCCATGTGGCTAATCCCTTTTGGAGTTTTGCAGAAGCAGCTGTAAAATGCCTTGGAATATTTGTGTGTGTGTCTGCCATTCAAAGGAAAATAACCAGAAACCCCACCGGCCATGCCTTAGTTCTTGGCTGTACCTCAAAATAAGTCTTTGGAGTCCAACTTTTTTTTTTAACCTAGAACTGGCACATGGGAAAAATAATCTGATGTTACCAAATGCCTTTTGTGGCTAGTAATGTGTCACACAAATTTGGGTGTGGGTGTGTGGAGCAGCTTTTGTTCAGATTTCTGCCTAGTATTCTAAACAATGCATGTTCTTTATTTATGCAAACTGCTGGCCATTTTACAGGTTAAAAAAAAAAAGCTGAATATCTAGTAGATCCTTTCTGGTGGTGAAGAAAATGAAGCTTGTGGGACATAATCAATTGCTTTCATTTTCCAGCAATTAAGGGGACTGTAATTGAGATTCATGTTGCATGGAAAACCACAGATTCAGTAGATTATTTTGTAGTACAATGCTGCTCATGTTGAAAGAGCTGTCACTGCATTGCCGACTCATGTTGGCATCAATGATACATTAATATATCAACTTGAAAATGAAAAATGTCTTTATAATCAAGAAGAAGGGGCAGCTTAAAAACTTCACTGTGGCCTGATTCTGAAATCTATCAAGGTAATTTATTGGTATTTTGCAAAATACCAGTCTCTAGTGAAGTCTGACTCCAATGCAAAAAATAACCCACACATCAACAATAATTAATGGAGAATGATTTGCCTTTAATTGACAGATACCTTAGTGTAGATTATTGTTCCTGTGTTGATCCTGAGATGCAGCACTGATAAAGTGGTATCTATCATTGGGCCAATTATCCATTCAGCATCAATAGGCTACATGTCTATTTCTGCAAGGCCTGTCATCCAAATAACCAACTAGCCGTTAATTGATTGATCATGTTTACATCACTTTATATTAATTAAATGAAACTGGTTTCTCTTTGGAGAAAAATGTTTCTAAAGATTCCATTAAATTAAAATTTACAAACTTCTCGTAAAATTCTACCCGTATCTGTTCATAGAATTTTTTTCTGTGTTCAGTGGAGCTTACTGTCAGCAAAGTAGGTAGACGATTGCAGCCTGAAGCAAGCACTCATTTTTATTAGGAGTGGCCGTCTTAATGGCAATCTTTATCATCAACGTTCCCTACTGCAGTATTTCGCCTGTAAAACAGATTAAAACCAAGTAAAGCCAAATAATATTATTTGCAGACCCAGGTGCGGTGAAGCTGAGGGAAGGGGTACATGAGGCAAATGAAGACGAGGAGACAGATGTTGGACTATATATAATGAGGCCACAACTTCATTGATTGCAGATGCATAGGTTTGGCGTAGGGCCCCAGGGGTTCCCAAACCGGAGACCGGATTAAATTGATCAGCGGGCCGGATTAAGCCCCCTAAGTGGACTTTGCCAAAATGGACTTTGGGCATGCTATCCTATTGTCTAGTGATGTATAGAAGTGAGAGCTGGACCATAAAGAAGGCTGATCGCCGAAGAATTGATGCTTTTGAATTACGGTGCTGGAGGAGACTCTTGAGAGTCCCATGGACTGCAAGAAGATCAAACCTATCCATTCTAAAGGAAATCAGCCCTGAGTGCTCACTCGAAGGACAGATCCTGAAGCTGAGACTCCAATACTTTGGCTACCTCATGAGAAGAGAAGACTCCCTGGAAAAGACCCTGATGTTGGAAAAGATGGAGGGCACAAGGAGAAGGGGATGACAGAGGATGAGATGGTTGGACAGTGTTCTCGAAGCTACCAGCATGAGTTTGACCAAACTGCGGGAGGCAGTGGAAGACAGGAGTGCCTGGCGTGCTCTGGTCCATGGGGTCACGAAGAGTCAGACACAACTAAACAACTAAACAACAACAATCCTATTGTCTGTTCCACACGATACAGCAATCAGGCCTCAAATGTGGTGGCACTTACCTTTGGAAAGCGCTTCCATTACATATTGCATAGATGTCATCTCTGTTGTCATTTTGGTGCCTTCTGAAGACCTTCCCCTTTCAAGAAGCCTTTAAGCAGAGATATTTATCCCAGTCTGCATCTGTAGTAGAACATAGAACAACTTTTAACTGTTTTCATATGTGGAATTGTTTTTCACTAATTGGTATTGTTTTTATATATGGAATTGTTTTATATTTTGAACTGTTTGCAGTTTTTTTTTTTACATTTGCTTTATACTTATGACTTTTATCTGTTAGATATTTGTGTATTTTATCATTGTATCTTGCCCTGGGACCTTGTGGTGAAGGGCAGGTAAGAAATCTAATGAATAAATAGTTTATTGGACATTGTTATTCCTTTGAAATGATCCTTATAAAGTGAAACTGCTCGTGAAATGGGAGAGCCATTATTGGCTCTCCAACTAGCCTCTGCCCACCCCAGCGTTACTATTCAGCCCGCCATTTTGCTGCCACTGACAAAAATAGTGGGGTCTGGCTGGAGGGGTAGAGGAGAAAAACATTTGCTTGGGGGCCCCAGATGAGGCCCCTCAAACAGGGGTTTCACTACCCATAATAGATGCCAACTCCTTTTTATTTTATTTTCAAATTAATCAGGCTCAAGAATGAAGGAAGGAACTGGCTGCACTTTTGTGGCACTTTATTTATGTTCAAACAACATGCTAGGAAAGCAACGCACCTATGCAGCTTGACAGATGTCTCAAGATGCACAAAGGGAGGGAAGAAAGGAAAATATTGTGTGTGTGTGTGTGTGTGTATTTATGTAGTGGAAAAATGGTTTTATGCTTGTAGTTCTGGAAAATTGTGTTGACATTTCTCTTGTGTTTGGAGACAAATGACGGGGAGTTAGTGTCAATCTGACACGTTGTGTGAAGTCTTCTGCATGACGACTAATGTTGCCTGATTTGGAGTGATTGGCAGGCTCGACTCCCCTTGAGGAATGTAGGTCAGCAGCATTTGAGGGGCTGTGTGACAGGGGCTGTGTGCAGAAGTTCTTTGGACAATGTGCGCACCTCCACTGTTTGCCTGGCAGGTCAGGGGTGCCGTCAAATCCTTTTCTTATGGGATTATAAAATGTACTTTAGTAAATGAAACACTAAATGCATTATGTGCCGCTCTTAATCTTTCTTCGCTTGTGGAAGCCAGCAAAAGCACGGTGTGTGCATTAAGGCTTTGCGCTTCAGTTCCAGAATACAAATAGGAATAGCTCGGTTGAAAGCAGGTAAACTTGCTTTTGGTATATTGCATTCAGCTTGACCCGTGAGTCACCTAATGATTAGCAACTATTGTTAACATTAATTCTTACAGCTGCCAAATACAGGCTTGGATCCAAAATAACAGATAGTGTTTACTAGGCACAATTCCTGATCCTTTTCCTCTCTGGCCCCTCATGCTCTCTGACCCCTTGGGAGGTGCAGCTTGAGATGGTGAAGGAATTGTTGGAAATTAGTGACTCCATTATGCACAAAGGGATATGTCTTCCATTTACACAAGCCGATCTTTGGACCCAAGCCATAGAGGTGAAACCATCTTTGTGGACCATGGTATCTGATATTCTCTGAGTATTTACCAAGGGTCGTATCTCTCTACACAAAGTAGACCCACAGAAACATTGTGTGGTGGCATTACAAGTCAAGAGAGCGCTGTCAGGCAAAGAGCCCTCTGACTCTGTGAGGGAGTGTGGGCCGTTTCTAAAGTTTGAAGTAGGAATGGGGCAGAAATCTGACAACATTTAAAGCTGAACCTGCTTAATTTGCGCACTCTGACACAACCCACTGTATCACCACCTTCTTTAGAAATTTAGAAATCCACAAAAATTGTTAGGTTAGGGAAAATTGCTTTGCGGAAATGTGTATGGAGTTTTGCCTAACGTGTATATTAGGATAAATTTACGAATGTGTATATTAGGAGAAAGTCACAGTGAAATGCAGATGAATTTTCATGTGCACCTTTTTTTTAAAGCAAACTAAAGTGGAAATGTGAGTGGGGTATAATAAAATTATTATTATTATTATTAAGAGTGAAAGAAGTGAGAAACCGAGAAAACATAAGATTACATATTTGCCCATCCCTTGCTTTAAGAGCATTTTTGTTGTTGTTGTTCTTAAAATATTAGAAAAGGCCTGTGCTCATTCACAGTTGACAAGATTTCAGCAGTTCTTCAGGAAGCCCTGCCTGCCTGGAATCTGGTCAGCAAAGAACCCAATGCTGCTCTGAGCAAGCATGGGGCTTTATTACAATGTTGCGACTAAATGAAAGATCCTACATTCAATTTCTTTGGTAAGCAAACCTGCACAGCTCTGCCCCTTTTGTGACATTTTGGTCGGTCAAATAAAGGCATTGCCCTGATGTGGATTTCTGAATTGTTTTCCAGACTGGTTTTTCATGGGAGATTGCCAACCCAAATGAATTTGTGTTCCATGGAAATATTTGATGAATCATAAATGGAAAAGTTGCTTTTGGTCTTCTACATCTTCTGAAAGAAGATTATCTATCTATCTATCTATCTATCTATCTATCTATCAATCAACTATCTATCTATCTATCTATCTATCTATCTATCTATCTATCTATCATCTATCTATCTATCTAATCGTTGTGCCACTAAGCTGACACTAGTAGCTAAATCGGTTGCTGGCTTTTTGCCAGCTTCCTTCAGCTTGGAAAAAGCCGCCGTCTCGCTTGGCACAGCAGTGATGTTGTGTGCCCTGAAAGTGAGGGCCAGAGTGTATGAAGGATGATTTTGGCTTTCCAGTTTTGACAGCCTGTGCATCCTGGATATTTAATTACCAATTAATGAATGCTTTTTGTATTATTAACTTTGTGAAATGGCCTGTGATTAGAAGATGGTCCCAATTAGCCTATGGCACTCACTCTTTCCAGTTTGTCATATGCGTGTCAGCATTAAGGAATTTAATCAACCCAATGTTTAAATATGGAACTGTATTATTGTTGTTATTATTATTATTAAAAAAGAGGTGCCAGAACTCACCATGAACACCTCTGTTGTTCTCTCAGAATGGCAAAAAGGTCCCACCTGAGAGGTGCTGGAACTGAGTTGCAGAGAGTTCTGGCTGCGAAAAAAGCCCTGGTTGTTTTGTTAGAATGAGAATTAGAATTAGAATTACATAGACTGTAATAATGGTGCAGAAGAAAAAAAACAGAGTCTCTGTTCAGTAATGTTGCGGAATCTGTTGGGAAGGGATGGTCCAAAAACTCCCTAGCATCTGTGGATGTTGTTGGGTTATATCCTCCATCCTCACTATTCTGCCTGTTGGGAGTTGGCGTCCAACAAGGACAGGACATTTTAGCTATGCATGGTAAGAATCAGACACACATGCTCCCCTTCCCCTCTCTTCCACACGTCTGTTTGTCCTGTTGCTTCTCCTCAGGGAAACTCACTGTTTACCACTCAATTGGAACAAATGTCAATGTAGTTTTCTTTGCGGATTTATGTTTGCTCTGATTTGGCGACAAAGAGCAAATATTCCCGAGGAAAGTGGCAGGGTAAATGGAAAACCTCTCGGACCCTGTGCCTAGAAAATACGGGACAAACAGTAAAGCTATCAGACTCATGCTTTCTAGGCATGGGACAAGCCCTTACTTTGAATATAGTGGTACCTTGGTTCTCAAACGCCTTAGTACTCAAACAACTTGGAACCCAAACACTGAAAACCTGGAAGTAAGTGTTCCGGTTTGCAAACTTTTTTTCAGAAGCCGAACAAGCTCCATTTTGAGTGTTACATTTCTGATTTGAGTGCCACACTTCTGTTTGGAGTGTTACATTTCCGATTTGAGTGCCACACTCTGGTTTTCCATGCTTCCGTTTGGAGTGTTACGCTGAAGTCTGTCTGTTTTTGCTATTAATTTTGCATTTTTGTGGCTCCCTTTTTTTCTTTTTGTGTCTGTGTGGAACCCAGTTCAGCCACTGATTGTTTGATTGTGTGACTGCAGTTTATTGCTTTCATTTTATGGATCGATGGTCTCGTTAGATACTAAAATTCATGTTAAATTGCTGTTTTAAGGGTTGTTTTTAAAAGTCTGGAACGTATTAATCTATTTTGCAACGCTTTGGTTTTGGAACAGACTTCAGAACAGATTAAGTGTGAGAACCAAGGTACCACTGTACAAGCTTCCCTTTCCTCTTACAAAAAACAAACCAGAGTTTATTAACTCTTGGGGCTAAGGCGAAGGACGGAAGGATGATTATTTTAAATAAATAAATAATCCTTAGGATAAATATTCCCACTCGAGGCAGAGCGTGAGAGTTGCATTGTGAACGTAATTCAACAATTATTAGAAAAATGCAGGTGCATTAAGGTTCTCAATATAGATTTATGACCAGGTAAGAAGAGTTCACCTGGTTTTCAGAAAAGGTCTAGGAATGTATAGATGTTTATAATGCATTTTCATGAGTTGCCTTGAAATAAGAAATAGCAAGTTGGGTAGCAGTATCAGTCTTCCCATAGGTTACAAAGCTGTATGGGTGTATAATTGTGCAGTGGTACCTCGGGTTACAAACGCTTCGGGTTCGAACTCCGCTAACCTGGAAGTAGTTACCTCAGGTTGCAAAGTTTGCCCCAGGATGAGAACGAAAATCGCGTGCTGGCAGTACGGTGGCAGTGGGAGACTCCATTAGCAAAAGCACGTCTCAGGTTAAGACTGATTTCAGGTTAAGAATGGACCTCCAGAACGAATTAAGTTTGTAACCCGAGGTACCACTATAGCTTTAAATATTGAAGTCAGGTTTCAAAACTGCTTCAGTGGGTGTACTGATTTAGCATTTTCTCCTCTGAAAACCAGTCAAATTAAGAGACTATCCTGTGTATGCTGAACTTCATTTATCTATTAGAGATGGTGTTTGGAGGAGGGAGGTTCCAGGGTAAAATAACAATATTTTCTGTTGTGTATTTTTTAAAAGGATAGCATAGCCATTGTATTCTTTCTCCTCATCTCTTTTTGTGTAACTTCCATTATGACATCAATCTTTTGGGAGCAAAATCTGTCAAAGACGAGCTTTCAAAAGCACCACAGGAAGAAAACATCCACAGGTTTTGTTCAAAACATCTTGTTTCTTGTGGCTCACGAGAGAATTGTCAAACGGTTCTGCAACAGTCTGACAATATCAAGAAAGAAGTATTTAATCAGAAAACCAGCTGATGAGACTCTACAGGATTTCTGAAAGCTTCAGTGATTTGTTATGTCTTTGCTTGAGGGAGGGGGGGCTCAGTTTGACAGTAGCACTGCTGCATTACAGAATAACTCAAATTGTGTTGCAAACTGGGTTGTTAGAACAAGTTCAATGTCTTGTGCTCCTAAGGCCTCTTTCTCTTTCTCTCTCATAATGGAGCGGTGGTAAATTTTGAAGCAGAGAAGTTCACAATGACAGCCACCCTTGCCCCAAGGAAAGCTAAAAAATGAAGCTATCATACCCAGCTGATTAGGGTATGCAGGTAAAGGATGTTGTAGGGGTTAAAGCGTTGGCATTTAGCTATAGGGACCTAGGTTCATGTCTCTAATGAGCTGTGTGGTATGACCACAATCACCACCACCATCATCAAACCTTTTATTGGCATCACATACAAACATCCAAAACAAATCAATACAGAATTGCCATTTCCCCAGTGGCACAAAACATTTGCTAAAAGAAAGCAGGCAGAGCAGTCTAGACCGCTTGATTCTGACTGCATGGGTTCAACTTTAAAATCACATTGGGCTTTAGCACTCTGTTGAAATGCAAAGTTTAGGTTTTAATTAGAAATGCAAACCATCTTGCACACACGTGTAGCTATTCAAGCTGCAAGCATGAAGCCGAACCCCATCAAAGGAAATAACTATCCAACTGCTGCTTGATTTCATTTTCTGCAACTCCCTACATTTTAATATGTCACAAATGATTGTAAAACTTGAAAGCCTTGTTTTCACCTCATTCACTTGTTGGACCACAGAGGTATGTCAGATGATGTAATTGCTGGTGATGCACCAGCAGATGATGTGATCTTGTTTCTGTCTCCCCCTTTCTGCTCTACTATACCGCTGTGTGTATAATTTGTTTGTTCATTCATTCATTTGTTCTGTCTGTCTGTCTGTCTGTCTGTCTGTCTGTCTGTCTGTCTCTCTCTCTCTCTCTCTCTCTCTCTCTCTCACACACACACACACACACACACATGAATGAGAGTGCTGCATTAGAGTTGCTTTCTGTTGGTGTCTCACTTGGCTGCCCTGTAGTTGTGTGTAAACATGGTACCCACATGGGTGGACTAATCATGTGGAGCTTCCCCCAATCAGCTCATAGCTTAATTTGCAGGGCGCCCATTGTACAGAAAAGATCTACGTGACTTGTCCTTGTCCATGTGGCTTTTGTGTTGATGTTCTTGTTTCAGCTTGCGTTTGATTGTAATTTCGTGGGGTTTTCTTTCCCTCTTGTTTTGCAAGCCACTTCAAAAGCTTTTTTTTGTTTTGTTTTTATAACTGCAAATATATTTGACTGGGAATATAAATGTAAGTAGTTGATAATTCATACCTGGTTGATAATTCATATGGTTGACACACAGTCGCCTATTTCAGACTTCCCATCATTATTCCTTCTATTTTGAGTGTTGAGGTTGTGAGTGCTGTTGTGTGTCAGCCCAAAATGGCACCAGCCATACACAAGAGTGAGGAATCGGGAGAAGGGATGGAACAAACAAACAAACAGAGACAGAAACAGGGAGACAAGGGGAGTCAGAAGTTTGTTCTCTCCTCTTTATGGCAGGGACAAGTGAACTAATAGCTGTTGTTGTTGTTTAGTCGTTTTGTCGTGTCCGACTCTTCATGACCCCATGGACCAGAGCACTCCAGGCACTCCTGTCTTCCATTGCCTCTCGCAGTTTGGTAAAACTCATGTTAGTAGCTTTGAGAACACTGTCCAACCATCTCATCCTCTGTCATCCCCTTCTCCTTGTGCCCTCAATCTTTCCCAACATCAGGGTTCTTTCCAGGGAGGTAACAAATAGATGAGGATATAGTGCAAGGATGTGGCCATCTAGCTATTGTAGTACTGAAGGGACATTACATGTCAAGAATCTGGGATATTGTGGTGGCATGATCATTGTTGTTTATCTGGCAACCATTTTGTACAATTTGCTCCATTGGTTTTCAGTGGACAATCCACCAGAAGTGAAACTCCATAAGAAATCATGGTGTCTGTTTACATTTAGCAGTTCTACGCCACCCACTTTTTAAAAAATATATTATTATTTTTTGCCTTGGTGATAGAAACATCATGTGCTCTGACAGCTTTTTCGCAGCTGTGGGAATAGAATTCACAGTTGACTGCAAGCATTTCATTTCATAAAAAGAGTTAATTAAGCAACTTGCATGGGTGACCCTTTCATTATCAGCTTGTGTCGTTATCGTGCCTCTCCTGAAGGATCCTTCAGTTTTTCATCAACAAATTGAGACTCCTACCCTTCTGCACTGCAAATATTTTTGTCGTTTCTGAAGGCAAGTTTTCTAATATGATTTGTCAGTCATTCCAAAATTATTGATCAATTTTTACTCAGCAACTCGATGGTAACTGTTTTTCATCAAGCTGTTTATATGTATATATTTGAACAGATTGATTCTTTAAAAATAGTGTTGCTGTTTTCTGCTGTCTTCTGACCTGATGTCTGTAATATGACTTAATTTAATTGTCACTTATATGAATCTTGGGGGGGAAATAGTTTGCTATATATCAGGCCACAAGAGAGAGATATTTGGAAAATATTCATTTCATGAATTTTTAGGTCTGGAGTTGGGAACTTCTGGCTGTTGGCCTAAGTAGGCTGGCTAGGCATCGCCATTAGGCCTGCAAGGCCATTTCAGCTAAGCCATGCCCAGCTGCCCGAAAACCTGGCTCAGCTCAAATGGAGTTTGCAGGCACCACCAACCAACTGACTGTTTAAAGTGCTTTCCAGTGGGCATTGCAACACCTGCCCAATAGCTGATGGTTGGGTCCTGTGAAGCCCCTTGCAGAGCATCCTACAAGATCAAACAGTCTAGATTTTAGACCATAAACACGTAGATTAAGCATGCCAATTCAGCATGTTTCACTTGTGTGGTTTCTTTCAGGTGCATCAACCTTCCCCTAACCCAGAGATAGCAAGGGGATGTTAAGAGACCTGTCTTCCAACCTGCCAAGAGAAACGGCGTTGCCAGGTAAACCTCACTTCCCTTCTCCAAGAGCAGACGTGTGTTGCAAAATAGGCATTTGGTCTCCCACGTGCTGCTGCTTAAGTAAAGCCAGTCCCACCATCGCCACAGAATTACAGATGCTAAAGTCAAATGGCAACCACTGTGGTGGTTATTCAATGAGCCACTCTAGGCATGCCCAGTGCTTTTCTCTTTTGATTCTTTAAACCAGCAGACCTGTTTATTATGTCAGAAATTTCTTATTAAATTAGTTTTAAAAAGCTGATTGTTATGTAGCATGGGCGGCTTCTCAAGAAACACAAGGAAGGGTGAAGAGAAGCTCTCCCAAATGCACAGCTTTAAATCAACAGGGTAGCCTGCTTCTGCCGCCTCCAGTTCTCAAAAGACAGCCAACCCCTCCCAGTCCCAGCCCCCCCCCATACACTATTCTTTCCCATTCCTTCCATTAAGTTGGTGATATGAACAGCAGCAAAAGTGTGTGAGGGAAATAGAAGAGAGACTTTCCACCCGCCTTCCTTTCTGTCACATCACCATGTAGGCACATAGGGTTGAATCTGACAACCATTGTACAAGTGGAACAACTTCTGCTCATGAGACAGAATTTCCCATGCCTCTTCTCCCTCTGTGTGCCCCCTTCACCTCATATCAGATCCTGAGGGTTGGAGGAACCTCCATACAGCTTGGGGGGGGGCCTAGAAGGGTTAAATTCCATTGTGTAAGTGGATGTTTCTCTACTTGTTCAATGACTTCATAGGATACAGCTATTAGCATTTGTAAAGTCCTGGTCTTGAGGGGCTGACCATCTAAAAAAACATCCCTTTCAATTCGTTACATGTTCAGACATGAGGAGTTAATGTATTATACATAGTATTTTGGGGCATTAGTATATTTGGCGCTTTTTTCAGTAAGAAGAATGGAGCACAATTTAAGTTTCCATACCAGCACTTTCTTTTCTGTCTGCAATCATGCAGAGTTACCTTGCCATTTTGGAAGGGTGTTGAAGCGTGCCTAATTTCACAGATTGTGCCCCTAGGCCCGTAGCATCCCTGTGTCTAACAAACATAATTTATGTGGAATTGATTTAGCTTGACCTGTTTTGAGATGCAAATGCGCTTGTACCTAATTTCCTAAGATGTCTGTTTTGTGCACTGTTGTGGAAGATGTAAACATTCAGCACATATATGTATGAGACGAGAAATTAAATGGGATGAAATACTAGAATTGTTAGCAAAAAAAGAAAGAGGGGTGGGGCTCCATTTTTAATGCAGTGTTTTCTATAAAGCATAAATGTAGAGAGAGGATGATTAAGATTATCAGTCATGAGTGCATTCATGAAAATATTGCAGTATCCATAAACAGCAATTTTTCATTTAAGTCTTTAATTTGGGACCGGTTTCAAGTTCATATTGTGCTATCAGTTTCATAATTTTTTACCTGGCTATATTTTGCGAATCATGATGTGTGCTGGGGATGGGCAATAAATTGTCCACAACCGGTTTCAAGTCCATATCGTGATATCAGTTTCATAATTTTTGAAGTGTGTGTGCACGCACGCACACGCTATGTAAAAATATTTTTACATAGGTTTTTGCTTTGCTTTGTATTAATTGGAAAGGCTTTCAAGGTGGTAGGTGGAAAGTGTTGTTATTTTTCAAATTTTTAGTTGCTTGCCACAAAAGGAGTCTCCAGGTGACATACAAAATTCTTTGAGTATGACACATAACAAAACCAGCCAAAAGAACAATACCTTACACTTAAAGCCATTTAAAACTTATAAAGCAGATTCCATAAAACAGCAGCAAAAACTTTAGCATAATATAAGCTTTTTCACAAGCACCATAATGTCACAAGGCAGCATCATTTGAGATTCCTCTTGTAGCCTAACATGTTAAAGCACATTCTGCCACTAAAGAGGGTTGGTGAGGGAAGCCCCGTTCTGTGCCCAATAAGCATGGGACACCTTTGCCCAGTGGCACTGTGCCCATAGATTGCAGCAAAATACTGGGCATGGTTTTGCCCAGTGTCTTCGCTGTGTGATTGGCTCATGGGAAAAAACTGCCTCATGAGCGCTTGCTGAAGAGGGGAGAGGAAAGCCTATACAGTGGTACCTCTAGTTACAAACTTAATTCGTTCTGGAGCTCCGTTCTTAACTGTTCTTAACTAGAGGCGTGCTTTCGCTAATGGGGCCTCTTGCTGCCGCTGTGCCACCGGCACACAATTTTCGTTCTCATCCTGGGGCAGAATTCTCAACACGAGGTAGGTAACTCTTCCAAGTTAGCGGAGTTTGTAACCTGAATCGTTTGTAACCTAAGGTGTTTGTAACTCAAGGTACCACTGTATAAGGCTACTTCCCCTGGAGCTCACAGCCATTTTGCTTTGAGAGCTTTCTGCCTGCCCACCCTTGGGTTAGAGCCTTCACTGAGCAATTTTGGGTCACTGGTTGACAGGGTCAGAAAGGATTCTCTCTCTCTCTCTCTCTCTCTCTCTCTCTCTCTCTCTCTCCCTGATTAGCACTTGGTTGGGTTGCCCCACACCCAGCCTTTCCCTCAGTGAAATTATGGTTTACCTTTGTTAGGCGGAAGAACATTGTTTGTATGAGGGTGGAAATGGCATTGGTCAGGATCAACATAGTATGGGGGGGACATAAGGGGCCTGAGGGGAGCATTGACCACAGCATAAGGGGCCTGAGGGGAGCATTGACCACAGCAAAACCTAAGCATGAGGGTCATGAGGGTTGGAATCTGCCCCCTGGTCCCCCAGTGACACCTTGCTTGCTTGGCTTGCATCACTGCAAGGTTCAACACTGGCTGACTCCTGCCATACAGGTTTGGAGCGATCCAAAACCAGCAGATCCATTCCATCAACATGGGGTTTGTGGAATGATGAACTGATCCTGGGACCCAGTGCCGTGCCAACACTTGCCCTGCCCACTGCTGTCAATAAAGATTTGGCCTGGTTTTATCCCATCGCCATTGTACAGTCTGGTTCTTTTGCTGCTCTCATGGGTCACATAATGTGCCTGCCTGGGCAAAGAGAAAATCAGAAGCAGGCTATTGATTGGGCTTCATCCAGCCTATTGCTGACTTCCAGATACTGGCTCATCATTTTTACCTCTTTCCAGGCAGCTGGCAAAGAGGCATTAATCACCTTTGCTCCCAGAAGGTCCAGCCCACTGAGCTAGATGCTATCAGCCATGAAGGGCTGAGCAAACATTCGATCGGTCATTCCCCTCCAGGCGTTTCGTCCACACATTCAAGCTGTGATACCCAAAACTTGTCCTGCAAGACAGGACCAGATGGTGCTCCAGACACACTCATTAACTGAAATAAAATTGGCGGCATCCAAGGCAAGGTGGACGAAACTGGTTTTATTCTCTGAATGTCTTGAGAACATGTCATGGCATGCTTCTGAGAGCTCTCATACCACCACCACCCCTTTGGCCAGCCCCAGCTGGAATAGGCCCTGCTCTGCTGGCTGGACCTTCTAAAGATGCAATGGTAGTGAAGAAGTATCCTTTCTTTGTAGCCGTCATTGCCAGGGAATAGGCATGATATTGTGGGAGTCTGGTGAGTCACACGTTTGCTATCGCCCCCTCAGGTTTACCTGTTCTGAGGATATTTGTGTAATTGTATTCAGCGCTTGATTTTACTTTTTCCACGGCAGGCCTGAAAAATCGGGGCAGTTAGAGTTTATAATGACAAGGTTTTGACTAAAATTTACTGTATTACAAACAACAAAAAGTCTTGTTGCACCTGAAAGACTAAGAAATTGATTATGACTTAAGCTCTCATGAACTACAGTCTATTTCATCAGATGCATAAAAAGGTTATGAAGTGGACTGTAGTTCGGGAAAGCTTGTGCTGTAATAAATTTGTTGATCTTTTAAGGTGCCACAATACTTTTTTTTTTTTTTTGCTGTTTCTTATATAATGTGTTTTAGTAGTCACCTGTTGCAGCAAACACAGCTACCCCCTCTGGTCATTTTATTATGTACATTGGTATGAAAACTAAATATTAAAGCAATAACATTTCAAGCAGCTTACTCAAAATGCAGAATTATCATAATTCCCCTTCAGCAATGTGACATAGCTCTGTCAATAAAATATGACACATTAGAATGGCTGTCACTGAATTTGAAAGGCAAGGCTGGTTTGAAGGTTTGCAATTCAGGAATCGCATTGTCTGTCCCCCAGCCCTCACTCAGACAAGCTGTAAAACTCTTTTTTTTCTTGAGGAAATGACCAAACTACCATACTTTGAAACTGCCCTACAAACTCACACTGGTAATTCCAGTCAATTTAATTATAATATAATAATAATTTATTATTTATACCCTGTCCCCAGCCACTCTGGGCGGCTTCCAACAAAATATTAAAATACAATAGTCTGTCAAACATTAAATGCTTCCCTAAACAGGGCTGCCTTCAGATGTCTTCTAAAGGTCTGGTAGTTGTTTTTGTTTGGTTCATTTCCCTCATGCATGCATTGTGGGGATTTTTTTTATATAGTTTTTATTTAATGTGCTGTACTGTAATCTCATTTCTTCCTTTTCTGCTCTATGTGGCTAAGCTGAACAAAGAGAAATTCAGACCTTCCAAGTTGTCCCTATTTTCCAGGGACAGTCCTGGATTTACAGAAGCCATCCCGGTTTTTCTTAGGACGTCAGATAAATGTTGAAGGGTATGGTAGGACATCCCTATTTTCAGTGAAGAAATGTTGGAGGGTATGGAGTTATGCGACCCCCCAAGCCAAGGAAATAAGTAATGATAGAACTTTTAGAAGACATCTGAAGTCAGCCCTGTATAGGGAAGGTTTTTTCCCCCCCAATGTTTAATGTTTTGTTATGTTTTTATATATGGTGAAAGTTGTCCAGAGTGACAGGGGCAATCCAGTCCGATGGGCGGGGTATAAATAATAAAAATGTTGTTGTTGTTGTTGTTGTTGTGGAATAGGACATCCCTATTTTTATAGGAGAAATGTTGGAAGGTATGGTAATCTCATACGATGGAAGACTAGGCGAATACTGGGTCCTTCAGGCTATCCTACACACCATATCCCACTATAGGCTACTAGATAAACGGGTAAAGGTACCAAGAACTGACTTAGTTGGTCTTTAAGGTGCTACTGGAAGGAATTTTTTTTGTTTTGACTATGGCAGACCAACACGGCTACCTATCTGTAACTGGGTAAAGGTAAAGGGACCCCTGACCGTTAGGTCCAGTCGTGGAAGACTCTGGGGTTGCGGCGCTCATCTCACTTTACTGGCCGAGGGAGCCAGCGTACAGTTTCCGGGTCATGTGACCAGCATGACTAAGCCGCTTCTGGCAAACCAGAGCAGCACACGGAAACACCATTTACCTTCCTTCCAGAGCGGTACCTATTTATCTACTTGCACTTTTACATGCTTTTGAACTGCTAGGTTGGCAGGAGCTGGGACCGAGCAACGGGAGCTCACCCTGTTGTGGGTATTTGAACTGCTGACCTTCTGATTGGCAAGCCCTAGGCTCTGTGGTTTAGACCACAGCGCCACCCGCATGCCTAGATAAATGGTACCATTTTCCAAAGCCTGTTTCAACTGCCATCTCCACCAATCTTTATTTCTCTACCAAGCCACAACATCATTCCCTCTGGACACCCTGTTCTTCTTTCCAACAGACTCTGCATTAAGTTCTGTTACCTTTCTGCTTAGCTCTCTGTTGACAGCATCACCAATAGCAACAGGACCAGCAGTATTCTAGAAGCCAGGAGACTTAACTGACTCCTACCTTTGGCACTAGTGATGGCAGGGCTGTTTTGAGATGGTGGAGACTGGGGCATGAGATGCTTGACTGATCAGTTTGCTGCAACAACTCTGATTAACCCCTGAGAACAAATGTGTGACTGTGAAGGTGCTGCTTTTAGTATCCTTTTTTAAAAAAACCATCAGCCATGTTGCTTACATTTGATAGGGCATAATCTTTCCTGGAGGAGCTTATGATTTACCATGTTCTAAGATTAACCTGTTGCTAATTATCAAAGGCAGTGCTTTTTTCTGGGGGGATACAGGGGCACACATACCCCTAAGCAGTTTGTGAATCTAAGTTTGGCCTCATTGAGGGGCAGTATTTAAATATTAGGAAAATGGGAGCATCTCAAAACATTTCTTTTTTAGAAAAAAAGCACTGATTAAAGGTATTTGTCATAGTTCTGCGAGTGCTCATTCAGGTAGAGAATTTGCACCCCAAGGGTCTTTCTGTATGAAATCTCCTGTAACTTAGGGATTTTCTGATATAACAAGTTGGAAGAAAGGCAGCTGATTTGCGTTGTTTTTCTGACCCATATTTGTTTCACATGGGCCCATGTCTCATCCAGCTTCCACATTAATTTGCCATTCCCTCCCCCCATTTTTTAAAAAAAATCATATTAAACATGTATTTTTTCACAAAACAGTCATTTCTAAAATTATGTTCCCTCAAATGTGCATTTCTACTGTTTCCTCCATGTATGTGTCCTAAAGTACATATTTTTATACAAAGTTTGGTATGTTTTTTAAGCCAAGAACTGCAACCCAAAAATTAGAGAAGCAGAACATCTGATGAACTTTTGCCTTCCAATCTGCACTTTGTTCCAGGAGGTGCAGGTCAGATCAGCCTTGACCAGAATATGCAAAGAACAAATTTCTCAAGTGTTTCTTGTGTGACTTTTTTCCATGGTAACTTCCTCAGCTTCCATTCTTCATTTCAGGTTAACTCCCATAGCTGATTACTGAAAGGGAATATGATCATTTTCTTATCTTTCTATGATCGTTCTACTCCCATGGCTACATTCATTTTTTAAAAAATTAAATTATTAGTTGCTTCAGAGAGATTTGTGAGAGATTTCACTATCTTTAACAACAGTTTTGTTCTCTTAATTCCATAGTATTGCATCTGGTCTATTGTATCATATTGTTTTTATCAGTTTACAGCAAAATTATCCCAAGTATAAGGTGTAATTGCTCTTCCCAAGAACTGGGTAGGGACTGACTTGATTTGTAGAAAGGCAGCAGTTCTCAAATGATTAGTTGATGCAGCCTACCCAGCTCTTAGCGAAACATTTTTGCAGACTGATTGCCTTTGGCAAAATGTTTTGTATTGGATAGGACAGAGAAGCTGGTGATTACATGTTCTATTGTTTCTGATTTGTCATTGCGTTTTCTACAACCATCTGTATCTGTGGTCTTTTTTTCTTTTCTTTTTTCCCTTACTAACAAAATGCAGCGCTAACAAGTGAGTGTGTCTGTGGCGGGAGATTGCAAGAGGCCTGGGTGTGTTTCATTTATGCACGCATGCATATGTAGTGCATCTCTGTGTGATTTATGTCTGGTTATAATAGTACCCTGTTCAAGAAAATGTGTTTTGTTACAATGAGACAGTTCCAGCCTGGCGTTCCTGGCTTATTAAAGCCTTAAGCCTGGAATGAATGTCAGCCCCACATGCTCCCTCCTCTCTCACATTTGCTTTGGCACTTCAGTCTGGGTCATGTTGCACAAAACATGGAACTATGGGAGCCAGTGTGATGTAGTGGTTAAGAGCGGTAGTCTTGTAATCTGGGGAACCGGGTTCGTGTCTCAGCTCCTCCACATGCAGCTGCTGGGTGACCTTGGGCCAGTCACACTTCTCTGAAGTCTCTCAGCCCCACTCACCTCACAGAGTGTTTGTTGTGGGGGAGGAAGGGAAAGGAGAATGTTAGCCACTTTGAGACTCCTTCGGGTAGCGATAAAGCGGGATATCATATCCAAACTCTTCTTCTTCTTCTTCTGACCACAGTTATCCTGAGTAGTTTTGATGGGGGTTGTAGTCTGTCTTCTTTAAATGAAAAGTGGTTGTCTCTCATGGACTATTAAAAAATAAAATAAAATATTACAGTCAAATGAAATCCCAGGTAGGATTCGAGATAAAAGCAGCAGAAGAAAAATAATAAAATAATTGTAACAGAGAAACCTTTTGCAATAGATAAAGGTCTTTTTTCAGCAAGAACTCACAGGAACTCAGTTCTGGCACCTCACAAGCGGGCACCACTGCCATTCTAAGAGAATGTTCATGGTGAGTTCCAGCACCTCCCGTTCTAGAAAAATAGTGCTGGATAAAGGTATAACATAATAGGAAAGGTTTGAGTAAAAACACTTTGTAGGCGAGGGTGGGCAGTCAGTTTATGAAACAATGTAATTGTGTGATTTGAAGTTTATTGTGGGAATGTTCAATAATATACAAAAAGTGGCATATAAATTCTAATCCTCTTCATCATCCTCCAACAACATTTAGAGAGTCACAGGTTTCCTCATCCTTGCTGCAGAGGATATGTCTGAACTTCTGCATAAGCCATTGGTGTTTATCTCACTCTGATGTGCTATATGGATTTCCTTTGCTATAGTGTGTTTGTGAAATTCAGCATGATTTTTCTTTCATAACTTCTACACACAGTGCCAAAGCTGCAGATTGCCGGGGTCATTATCTCAACTTTCCTTTCACAATCTGCTGGTCTCCTCAATGTTCTTATGCAATGGTATTTGTCTATTTCTTACATTTATTTTTGTGGATGTAATGCATATTCTTACATTCTGATGGGTTTTCATTTGTATTTGTCATTGAACTTATTGAAGAACTTTGTGCATATCTATGGCTCCTTGTAGCATTTAATACAGGATTTTGATGTGTTCTGTCCTGGAATCTATTATTTTTACCGCCTGTCTCTGTTCAATTCTTCTTTCAAAATGCCATGTTCACAAGTACCAGCCATTTTGGATCATTTGGCAACAAAATGTTTGGTGTCTCTGTAGATTCTTGCTTCTATCATGCTTGCTAATACATCACATTCTTTGTTGGTTCAAAATGCATTTTGTTTTATTTCTAATAATTAGGAGGGATCTTCCATTTCTTGTATCTCAGGTAGAAGCAGTGTTGCAGTACTTACTTATTTTTGTTCTTTTTCATTCAATTCTGTGGCAATTTTAAAAGTTTCCCATTGTCCCCTTTATTGTATGCCAGAGGCCTAAGAAATGGAATCTGTCTGGTTCCCATTGCAAACTATTTGCTTCTCTTGCCATTGATGCTGCTTTGATCCTTTGTCTTCAAAATGACACTTTCTTTCTGGCACCATGTTTAAATAGTGCCTTCATTATTCAAGAGAACACAGAGACTTTGTTAAACTGATTCACATCTGTATTGAATATGCAACAGAAAATGTTTTCTGGGTAGTGGGCTACTGCTTTGACTCCTTCAGTTGAATGACATATGACCTCTTTGAGTACATACAGGTCAGGTAGGATCTTTGCTGCAGCTCCCACTGTTGGATGGAGAGATGGTTGATCATATGAGTACACTGTAGTCATCAATAGGATCTGGGGTGAAGGCTTATAAGGAAGATTGGAAAATATTTGTCATTATTTTAAAAGTCAGTGTAAACAGGTAAATACTTTAGCAAGTTTAGAGTAGATTCAGCAGTATATGGTAAATTGAGGCAAAAAGAAGAAGAGGGGGAAAGTTATGGAATATTTAGAATATGTGGAGTAGAGGGGAAACTGAAGAAACCATGGAAGGAGGGGAAGGGAAGTCGAGACTATTGAATTGTTTAGATGGTTATTGTATGTAACAGAAAAGCAAATAAAATTACCGGTATATAGGATCTGGGGCGAAGGGTAGATTTTACCTTTTCTGTGAGAGTATCACCAAGTGCTTTCTCTGTTATGTGAATGCTCACTATTTACTTCTTACAGAGGTGCATTCTGGGCACTGTTGAAGGAAAAAGACTGGGCAGGTTTAGCCCCTTCACAGTTGTATCTCAAGTTGCAGCCTGTTTACTTTGCCCCGTAGAGTCTGATCTTCATAGCCTTGCTCTCTTTTGTAACTAACCCCATATTTAGAGTCTGTGGTTAATGCTACTGTGCAACTAACAGAACAATGAAACTTGTTAGAGCAAGATGCACACAAAGGTGCATATCAGCAGTAGCCAAGGTGGTGCCAACCAGATGTTGCTAGACTGCAACTCCCCTAATCCCTGACCATTGTCCCTGCTGACCAGGGCTGATGGAACCTGTGGTCTACAACATTTGGAGGGCACCATGTTGGAAACTTCTACTGAATATTGACTTCTTTTATAATTATTGGTAGCAGTTAACAGACCTTGGATAGCACTGATAAAACCTTTGGTTTCTACTTTGAGGAGAAAGGTTTTTATCTCTTAACCAGTTTATGGCTAATGAGTTGTTTTGAAAGAAGCAAGAGATTCTAATCTGCAAAAGTGAGGATTCTGAGGAATGGTTTAGTAGCTGTGTTGAAGGCCGTGTTTATCTATTAATAGAGTTGGGTCCAGAGTGTCAGGGAGAAAATTCACACACTGAATCTTTCCTTTTATCAGGGAACAATGTTGGGGATGAAGATTACAAATGAAGCAGGAAGCAGACAGGACTGTCATTACTAAAACTCTTTTAATTACCTTCATTTCAAGTCTTACTTGTACCAAGATTTAAACTCGTTTATCTCTCGCGATAGCAATTGCCATAAGATACAATATGGAGAAAATAGAGGGAGAAACCTTTTTGCCTTTTCATTTAGTTTTAATTGAAAGGGAAAAGGCAAGTGCTTTCAGCACTGCCTCTTGCGCTGCCACTGCTCTGCTGTTTCTTGTTTCTCCACACTGCCATTTTGAAATTACTCACTACTGGCTCAGGCCTGGGGTCATTATAAAAGACCCTACTCCCACATGAATTTGGGTACAAAGTTGTAACAACTGCAGGGACTCCTGGAATGAGCTCTTGAATTCTACAACACAGCTGCTTTGGACAACAAGCTGTGTTTTGCCAGCCCTGTTTGTTGAGTCATCCAAATCCAACACACACAAAAATATGCAGACTGCAATGTTGTATTGCAGCTGCAGCTTGCATAAGGATTTGGTGTGTTTTTTTCTAATTAATGCCATTAGTATGTGTTAGAGTTCTCAAGTGAAAAATATGTTAAAATAACCTTGAATAATGAAGGCTTTAAAAAATAGATACAGCTAGGACAGGCAAAAATTGAGATTCTATGATGATATTTTCAGCACCCGTTGATTTTTTTTCCTTGATATTGGTTTTAAGCTCTCCCTGGAGCTTTAGGAAATCTTTTGCAAATATTAACAACTTACTTCAAAATCTTAGTGTGACATTTTCTTTCAGATTACCTGATTCATTCCTTATGAATATCTGCTCAGAATTCCAATCTCCTCTCACACTGATAGCTTTGCCTTACATTGCAGCTCAGGTACAGAAGAAAAGAAATGCAAGAAGCCCTAAAGATAACCTCCATGTATTTGGCATTCTGTATTTTTTAAAAAATATTGTATTGAATTTTCAAATCAACATCCAGTAGAATGTAACCATAAACCAAAACATGGCTTTGCACTAATCATTTCAGCATAAGAAATATATCAACTGGGGAGATATGACTGGTGAAAAAACACTATGTAATGACGAGGGGTAATTTAACGGAGAAATGTGTAGGGTGACTGTTTCATGTTTGTTGTTGTTTAGTTGTTTAGTCCTGTCTGACTCTTCGTGACCCCATGGACCAGAGCACGCCAGGCACTCCTGTCTTCCACTGTCTCCCGCAGTTTGGTCAAACTCATGCTGGTAGCTTCGAGAACACTGTCCAACCATCTTGTCCTCTGTTGTCCCCTTCTCCTTATGCCCTCCATCTTTCCCAACATCAGGGTCTTTTCCAGGGAGTCTTCTCTTCTCATGAGGTGGCCGAAGGATTGGAGCCTCAGCTTCAGGATCTGTCCTTCCAGCGAGCACTCAGGGCTGATTTCCTTAAGAATAGATAGGTTTGATCTTCTTGCAGTCCATGGGACTCTCAAGAGTCTCCTCCAGCACCATAATTCAAAAGCAGCAGTTTCATGTTAGCTTACTGTAATCCAAAACTTAGAGGGGATGTAATGCAAGTGACTTGTGAACACATCTGTGCAATTTCATATATTGCTCATATGATTCATAGATTGCCAGGGAGGAAATTCAGTTCAGTTCACCTTTTAATGTGAACCTATGTTATTCACACTTCCCGAAACAATATACAAACTGTAATGCAGCTGTCTCTTGAAATTTGCATGGTGTCTGAATTTTGTGGTGCAGTTCTCCAACCCCAAAATGTGTACATGGATGCACATCTTAGGGGAAAGCATGCATAAAAAAATACATAAATAAGTGAAAACAGCATACAAAAGTGAATTATATTAGGGAAAATGGCTTGCAAGAATATTGTATGTATATTAGGCAAAATTGCATAGAAAAATGTGTATAAAGTCCTAACAAGGAAGAGACAGACAGACAGACAGACAGACAGACAGACAGACACACACACACACACAGAGAGAGAGAGAGAGAGAGAGAGAGAGAGAGAGAGAGAGAGCGCTAATATGGAAATGTGCAGAATTGAATTTAAGATTTAAAAAAAAGAAGAAATGGAGAGAAACCAAAAATTGTCCACTCCTAGTGCTGTGGGAATCACTTCATAAATGTAACATCTTGTGCTGTTTTGGTAACATCAGCAGAAATAAACTACATGTGTCCAATGAATGACATGACTCCTTGCTATTCCGGGCAAACTTTGGCATGACAAAAATGGACCTGTTGGAACAGAGCAACTTTGGTAGCATCTGGAAGAGTTTGCACTCTGCGTGATGCGGCAAGAAAGTGAACCTGTACACCCTCCCTCATGGCACGTAGAAACTGGGTCTACACTCATGACCTGCAAGGATAGGGAGCCCAAGCCATTGGCTCCTGACAGAACCATCAACAGCCTGAGAGAACTTCTGTGGCAGCCCCTCCACCATCTCACCTGGGGCTGCTTCTGACCTTTGTGACCTGAGCAAAGACAGAAGTGAGGGGACCCAGGCCAGGGAGCTTATGCCATCAGCTTCCACCTGCCTTAACAGGACTTTGTCACTCAACATGTGGTATCATTTATTTAGTTTAGTACAGTGGTACCTCGGGTTAAGAACTTAATTCATTCTGGAGATCTGTTCTTAACCTGAAACTGTTCTTAACCTGAAGCACCACATTAGCTAATGGGGCCTCCCACTGCCGCTGTGCCACTGCTGTGTGATTTCTCATCCTGAAGCAAAGTTCTTAACCCAAGGTACTATTTCTGGGTTAGCGGAGTCTGTAACCTGAAGTGTATGTAACCTGAAGCGTATGTAACCCAAGGTACCACTGTATTGTGAAGGCAGGATGAAAATGCCACAAATACGGTAAATAGATTCCGATGTGAACAGGCGTCTCTTGTGTGACGCTTTCTTCTGTGAAAAGATATGTATGGTTCAAATAAATGAAATTTGTGTACATAGGCATTTATTCACAGGGTTTGTTCTTAACAAGGAAATGTATACATGGCCCAAAAGTGTATGCAGACGAAGGCATGAAATTTATTTCATGTACGTCTTCCATGTTCTGGCCATGTGCGGACCATCCCTCATTAGCTGAAGGAACTTCAAATGTTCTCTTGGATAACCACACTGTGAGAATGTGCCGTCTCATGTGTCATGATTTTGACCCCTCCCCCTTTAATGTCTCTCTCTTCCCTTGCTTAGTATTGTTCAAACACACGCTTTTCATTCATCAGTTTTGTAATGAGTGTTTGGATCTGTGAATTACAGCTCGCTTTTCAATTGCCGCTGATGCATTTTTGCCCTTTTGCACTGATGAAGGATTTCATTTAGTTGTGTGGAGCAGATTGAAAGCGGCTGCTTTGATTTTCTTTCTTTCTTTCATGTTTTCAGGGCTGGGAAATAATTCCATGCCTTTTTCAGAGCTCTGCCGGCCACATTTTAAGAATGATATGGTTTGCAGTAGCGCTAATTAGCGCCAATAATAGCTTGGCTGTCTTGCATTGTGTTTAGCCTTGGAATTCTTGACTGTTTTGGATGCGTGTGTGTGTGTGAGAGAGAGATGTACATTTGTTCACAGTGACCATTTGGCCTGAAAAACTGAAACTTTGCTGAAAATTGATCCAGCTGAACTTTACAACAGAGTTGCTGGGAAGTTGGTTGTAATACATAGTTCATGCTTTTTATTACTGGGGCCTAATTCATGCTGTTTTGAGAATTATAAGGTCTAAGGTATAAAATAAATGTTCAGGCAAACTTATACATAAATATATAAACCACATGTCTGAAAACAGTACAGGAAAACAGTCCTAAAGCTCTTTCAGTGACCTCAAATATTCCTCTGCAGTTTGGATGGAAATGGGAAAAGCCTCCCCAATGTCTCTGTGCTCACAAATCCTGCCTTCAGGGCACATTTGTGTATGAATAGGGTGAGCCTGTGACCTGGACTCAGGAATTAAGTATTTATCATCACAAAAGAATGACCAGGTTGTCCAGGTAAACCCATTAACAGGTTTCCTGCCAGACAGGATTCTGCTATAGACTGCCCCTTCTGTGATGTATGTATGATGTATTGAGGGGTGGTCTTGAGCTATAGGGTGGCAATTTCAAAAGTCTATATAAGGGCTTCACACCATTGTTCTGGGTTCCTCCTCCCTTCTGCGTGGGGTGTGTGTGTGTGAGAGAGAGAGAGCACCCTGTTGCAACAGTTTAATAAAGATCATGCTTACTAGCTGTTTTGCTTCTCAATATTCTCTGGTTGGCCTCTGTTGTTTTCTCCTACCAATAGAGAACCTACGTACAGGCTCTTGGGTACCCCATAAGGGAAAAGGAGCACTTTTTTCTTATAACAATGCTTACTGCTGTCTCCCTGCAAAGTACAGGCTGAAAAGCAGCATCAAGGCTTAGGAATGTGCTCTCTGTTCTCCTCTCTCTGACCTTTTTTTTTTGCACATTGACTTTAACCATGATTGGTAGAACATTTGCATTGGCATGATTCTTGGTCGCTCAGGTGCTCAGCTCTAAATACAGTGGTACCTCTGGATGCGAACGGAATCCGTTCCGGAGCCCCGTTCATATCCTGAGGAGAACACAACCCGTGTCTGCATGTGCGTGGGTCGCAATTTGACACTTCTGCGCATGCACATGACATCATTTTGAGCGTCTGCGCATGTGCGAGTGGCGAAACTCGGAAGTAACGCATTCCGTTACTTCCAGGTTGCCGTGGAGCGCAACCTGAAAACGCTCAACCTGAAGCAACTTTAACCCGAGGTATGACTGTACTTGCAAGTCCAGCCTTCTGCAGCTTAGAAGGTAGCAAGTGCCTGGAGCAGAAGAAACATTTGGTAGAATAGGGCTGCCATTTATTGGAAATTATTGCTGACTGATTATATAAGGTCTATCCATAATTGTCGGCATCTTTCTGTCTTGGAAGACAATGAAGGAGTGTGCCTTAATAAACACTATTATAAATACAGGTGGTAAGATTACAATATGCTATCTCAGTGAGGCCTTGAGGAATCTCTTGTTGTGTTTCAGGACATCCCTAATTCTGACGTGCTTCCAAAGCATAACTATGTTGGCCCTACAGATCCTTCAATACGTTTTAAGTACCAAATAAGGTGAAGCGAATATTGAAAGCTCACCAAAAAATTAAGATTTTTTTCCTGAGTTCAAAGTTTCAACTTCTCTCTTGCTGCTTTTGATTTTGGGATGCATCAAATCCCAAAACAACATAAGGGATAATCTGTCAAAAACGGTAGCATGTTACCTAGCAAATGCTCTCAGATATAAAATATTGTCGCATGCAACCCATCATGCAGTACTACAGAGGATGTCAAATACAGACATCAAAGATTCACCAAGATATGCGTGAGAGGTTTTCTTGAGGTATGTTTTATTTGTTCTATTGCAGCAGGGTCCAGTCTCCTCACTGACCAGAGACATGATATGATGCAACTGGGGCCCAGAAAGTTACTGCGTCAGCACCAAAAACCGGATAACGAAAAGAAAAAGACATTAGGGTAAATAAACATTTAATGATCTATTTGTTGTGGGTGGATCTCTTTTAAGCATAATGCTTGTTAAGTCTGCTCAATGTTGTGCTACTATTGCCCATTTAGGTCTCTTTCCCCTGTTTCTGCCCTACTGTCCCCCATTGCATTATTTGTGTTCTGGATTATATTTCCCTAGATGGCTTTTTGTGTCTTCTGCCCTCTCTCTTTAAATTGAATCTCATGTTGCTGTCTTCTGCCTATTAATCTTTTTTGGTTCTCTTTGTGTTTCTGCCTACTGAATGGATGGTCACAACTCCTCCTAATTTATTATCCTCTACAAATTTCATTAATGTAGTAAATTATTAGGAAGATATTAAATAAAAAAACAGACCTCATTACAGTATCCTGGTAACTACCTCAACCTGTGTTATTGAATTTTTTGCCACCAGGGTACAATAACAGACCTGCAGTTTAAAACAAGCAGAGCACAAAGTGAATTCCCCATATTTAGCTTTCCTTTTTTCACAGCAGTGAAATTATCCAGTGGAGATGTGGTACTGGAGGGTACACTGTATCCATATCTTTCTATTACCTATCTATAAACTGTATCTCTAATATTGTATCTCTGGTATCCTATATATTTTCCATTCACTCTGATTACCAGTAATGTTGGATTTGTAATTTCTTGTCAGAAGAACCACCAAAGCTTAATGGTCGAACTTAATATGGCAAAGGTCCCTAGTTCATCTCCAGATAGCAGATCTTGGGTAGCAAGTCTCGGAAATACTGTACCTCTATCTTCTTTAGCTGCTGCTAGTCAGAGAACAGTATTAGATTAGGCTGGACCGATGGTCTTGATGATATAAGGTGAACCATTGATGCATTTCTTAGTGCAGAAAGTATTGATCTGATGTGTAGAGATCTTTCCTATTCTACTTAATTCAAGAGGGTCCAAGAAGCTTCTGGAAACTTCTCTGTGTGAAAGAAGCAAGCAGAAGGTTCATGATGTTTGGGTTAGTCCTTCAGAGAAGCTGAGTACAGCTGGTTTAAACTGGTTCTGTTAATCTCTTTCTGTCAAGGTCATGCTGACTATAATAGTAGGGCCAGAAGGAGCATTGGTTTCTCACTTTCTCTTTCTATCTCTTTTCCGTCTGGTGTGGTGTTCTGTATGCTATAGTGTTAAGTTTTAGACTTATTATAAGTTATTGTAAGTTTTAAGTTAAGTCTGCTGTAACGGGATTTCTTATAGACAGTGCCAATCCTGAATGTATTAGAATTGTGACCATTATGCTCATTTGCCTTCAGTAGCAGTGAAGCTCTGCTGGATGAAATATAATTGCCTCTAGTCTGTTTTTTGGGAATCTTGCAACGTGTTTAGGTTTTTACTCTGCTAACTATACATTGGAATCTGCTCTGGATCAATACTAAGTAGACTTTCACTGGCAATGTGAAGGGAAGTGAGAGGTACACAGATGGTTCAGTCAAACAAGATGAAAGGCCTTTGAGTAGCTTCTCCATGGAAACCAATGGCATTGCACAGAGATAGGTTGATGGTTGTATGGCCATGTACCAAGACGTAATTTACCAGACTATCTAGTCAGTCACCATTATTGCCCTGCTAAGTGAGGCAATATGGTTCTGCATCTGGTCCCAATCCAAGGAAGCAGGGGTGCAGTAAGATTTTTTCATCACGAAACAGGATCATTACTGATGGTCAGCTCACTGAAGGCATCAACGTATCAATGCCATATATGTGGATTATTATTATTGCATTATTTGCTGCATTTGTATCCCACTTTTTCCTTCAAGTTGCTCAAGGTGGTGTACCCTCCTCATTTAATCCCCACAACAACCCTGTGAGGAGGTGGATTAGGCTGGGAGGCAGTCACTGGCCCAAAGTCACCCAGTGAGCTTCATGGCCCAGTGGGGATTTGAGCCCTGGTCTCCCAGGTCCAACACTCCAACCACTGCATTCATGGGTGGATGGAACGTGCATAGAAACTCTGCTCCCAATTTCCCCATGCAGGCCACCCCATCTGCTGTGTCCATTACTTTCCTCATGTTGATTGAGGAAGAAAATTCCATGCAATCGGCAATGCTATTTTATCCATGATCACATGGAGGGTTCTACTTCTGTATAAGTGATTGCAAGTAGAACCCCCCTGCAGACCTTCCCCTCTCAACAAGGTCAGTGTCACTGAACAAGAGAACCTTGGGGGGTGGTAGGGTATGTGAGCACACCCTACCAGCTGTCCACAGACATATTGCTTGTGTGTTCCATATGCAATGACTTCTAGCAGTGCAATTTTTCTTGAAAAAGAGGTGTTGGAACTCACCATGAACACCTCCTTCATTCCCTTAGAATGGCAGTGGTGCCCCCCTGAGAGGTGACGGAACTGAGTTCCAACAAGTTCTGGCTGAAAAAAAGCCCTCATCTCTAGGAAGCTATCACATGGTAAGTTGTCATCTCTGCTTCTTATGTTGCCTGGAGATATTGCACGCTAAAGCCTCTCTTTTGTGACTTCTCTATGACTTGCTTTGCCATAACTAGCATGGTTTAGAAACAACAATAATTGTACATGGAATTAATTAATAACAACATAATTTTTAGTGGTGTGGCAGTAATATTGCTGCATGGCTGTCAGATTTGGGTCCTCTTTAGGATCAACAATTGTCCTGAAGAAGTTGTCACAAGGAAGCTATGTTTGGAATGTATTGTTATCAACCTAATTATGGCAGCTAATTTGCATAGCATAATCCCATGTGCTGAAGCAGTGGAATAATGCAGCAATGGCATCTTAGGGTATGGATTGTCAGTTCCATTCAGAAATTGAGGGAAAATTTTCCCAGTGTGTTTTGACAGCATCTGTAACAAGGGTAGTTATTCATGTTATTCCTTCCTTTTAAAAAATAAAAATAAAGGAGGGGGAGATACACACTACAGTAATTTCATACATATATTTTTGAAATTTCCTCAGTCAGTAGCTTTTCATTGTGCAGGTTCCATGATAGACTGAACTGAATATTTCCCCTCTTAATAAAGACAGAGTTGAATGCGTTAGGAACTTTCCACTTCTTGCAGCTGACTTTTGCGTATGTGCTTGTGTGGTGCATTAGAGCTATTTTTATCTCCCTCTTTTTAATCTCTTTTTCCTTTGTGCTGGATCCCTTTCTGGTGAAGTGCTCAAGGTTACAGAGTTGAGAGGGAAAATCTCATCCAGTATTTATCAGAAGAGATTTTTTTTTTTTACAATTTTTGAATGTGGTCCCCCCCCCCCCTTCAACTATTTCCCTGGAGAATATTTGGCAAGGTGGTCTCCCTGCTCTTGCCATCCACAAGAAGCTGAGAGCTTTTTACCAACCTCCCACGTTGCATCATTCTGTTTTATTGCACACCCCTCTCCCCACATGTGTTCACATGCCTGCAGCATGCCCTGCCTAGATTTAGGGTTATAATTCTGTCCTCCCTATTGGAGTTGCTTCTCTCTGCTGGCAACTCTGCTAGGAGAGTGTTTTCTGCTCCTCCTCCTCCAGTCCACTTTCTTTTCCAGCCCTCCCTTCTTTTCCTTGGCTCAGTTCAAACCTCTATTACACTTGCCCCCTATTGCTGGCAGTTTTGCCCTTGGCTGGGGCTGGCGGACTGGCTCCCATCCCTGATGAAGAGACATGATGGTTCCTGATGGTTCCTGAGAGAAAAAAAAGCAGAAATCTACTGTAAGCACAAATAACAACAGCTTTCAAGGGCAGCAGGAGTGCTTGGAAATAAAGACGTGCCAGTGCTGATTCCACTTATAAATCGTTTAAAGGACTGTAGGGCATTTGGGCACCACTAGCAGAGCAGGGACGTGGGTGGCGCTGTGGGTTAAACCACAGAGCCTAGGACTTGCTGATCAGAAGGTCGGCGGTTTGAATCCCCATGACGGGGTGAGCTCCCATTGCTCAGTCCCTGCTCCTGCCAACCTAGCAGTTCGAAAGCACCTCAAAGTGCAAGTAGATAAATAGGTACCGCTCCAGTGGAAAGGTAAACGGTGTTTCCGTGCGCTGCTCTGGTTCACCAGAAGCGGCTTAGTCATGCTGGCCACATGACCCGGAAGCTGTATGCTGGCTCCCTCGGCCAGTAAAGTGAGATGAGCGCCACAACCCCAGAGTCGGTCACGACTGGACCTAATGGTCAGGGGTTCCTTTACCTTTACCTTAAGGTAGTTTCTATGGGAGTATACTGTATTTAATTATGGGATATCAAAAATTTTAGGGGGCTAACCAGGCTGGGATAGCAGGCTTGTTGGTTTCTGAATGTCTGATGTAGATTTTCAATTTCGTTGAAAAGGTCCCTTTACCTTTACCTAGCAGATCAGTTAGATATGACAGTGGGGAAAAGATAATGCTTAAAAAGTTATTTTACAGCAAACAAACATGCATGGGGAGGGCTTGGGGGGACCCAATTAATCCTCTGGGGGTTGGGTGTGCCCTCTTGGCCATTAGTTGGCCAGTGTGGTCTACATCTTTGATCAGCTTTCTTTAACCAGAATTTTGGACCGAGATTCTGGTGCCCTGAGTCTGCGTAAAGCCTCCTGTGCTGTATTTATATGGATCTGTTAAATCTGTCACCTAAAAATGAGATGAAGCTGAAGGATGTTCTTTGAATTTTAGTGCATCTTCTTTTTATGGTAATTGAAGAACAAAAGTTCAGTACACTGGTAAAGCTTTTACTGGACTGATCTAGTGGTTGAACAGTCCTCCATGGGGAAAAAATATATCTGAATGTAGAAAGCTAGTGTGACCTAGGAGGTGGATTCAATCTCGCCTGCTCCCTGCCATCTTTCCATCTATCTGAATTTTCGTGGAAGAGCATCCCCTCATGCATACCTGAACCTGTAGAGCCTCAGAAAATCTTTACCAGTTGGTTCTGGTCTTCAGTCAGGAAGGTTTATGCTGGGCCAGTCCTACCTTGAGGCAGAGTGCGGTAGCTGCCTCACATGGCAAATTCTGAGGCGTGGAAAGTGGCCAGAAGGGCGTGGCATGTGGTTTGCCCTGTAGCCCCTAAGCTAGCTTTCTGCCCCAGCATGGCTGGCATACCAGTGAGGCAACGTGAGATGATTAGCCTCGGGTGGCATGAATCTCCCACTCCACCAGGGCATGGGTCTGGTTCAGGAAAGGGGAAGCATTGGTGTCATCTCTGACACCAAAAGGTCTTGGGCCGACCCTGGGTATATGGAATAAATTTGCAGCAGGCATCCTGATTTTGCTGAGAAACGCTCACAATGCGTATGGCAACAATGCTGAAATAAAACCGCTAAGCTGGGCTGGGGGGTTGGTCTGTTTACTTGTGTGCAAAGAGCCAGATCCCAGTAGCCAAAAGAAATTGGATGAGCCTTTAAGCCTTTTCTGTTGACTGCATTCTATTTATATTATTTTTTTAATGAGAATATCATCTGTAGAGTTAAAATAAAAAGAGTCTTTCCTTGGAGGAGCTGGAGGAATCTTCATGTAGGGATATTGATTTTTGTGAGACGGAGATTTTAAGCAGAGATTTTAAAGAAGCTCAGGTGTTTTTGTTTTTGAGCAGACATAGATTGCTGTTTGTCACTAATTTCATGGTTGACTTCAGGGTTTTAAATTTTTTATCTCAGATGTGATAGAGCATATAAAATGTTTGCTTCCACCACCCCCCCCTGCTTCCTCCTTTGCTTGGTGTGTTTTTTTCCAAGGAAATCTACAGACTGAAATCTGAATTACAGCCTTTATTTATTCTTTTAGAAAAAGAAAAATGTATCAACTACTTGTTTAAAAACCATATTTTCTTTTTCTTTGGTGATCACTCATGGCCAAGTAAGATGGTCTTCCATGAACACGGTCGTAACTGTGAGTCCATAAGTGACTGTGGAGGTCAATTCTGGATCCACATGTCCTTCCGCAGTAGGTTTCCAGGTGGGAGCTGGTCACGGTGAGGGCTTGCCAAATGTTCCTTCCTCTTAGCACATTTCTCCCTTTTGTCCTGAGTTTGAGCGTCTTCAAAGTCCAGGACACCTTTGCTAAAAGCTGTTCTCCAACTGGAGCACTCACAGGCCAGTGTTTCCCAGTTGTCAGTGTTTATACTACATTTTTAAAGATTTGTCTTGAGAGAGTCTTTAAACCTCTTTTTTTGACCATCCGCATTATGCTTTCCACTTTAAGTTCCTTTGGAAGAAAATAATCAGGCATCTGAACAACATAACCAGTCCAATGAAGTTGACATTGAAAAATCATTGATTCAACGCGGGTAATATTTGCTTCTTCCACAACACAGAGTACTAACTACTATACGATTACAGCTTCTTCCAGTACACTGTAATTAGTTTGCCTGTTTTCCCAATGTATTATTATTATTTTTTTGAAACACCGTTGATGGAATCTTTTGAGGAGTTGGAGATGGCATTTATAAGTGGTCCATGTTTCACAAGCAGTAGTAAGGTTGGTAGTACAATAGCTTTGTAAACAAGCATTTTGGTTTCCCTGTGAATGTCCTGGTCCTCAAACACTCTGCACTTCAGTTGGAAGAAAGTTGCACTTGCAGAGCTCAGGCGATGCTGGATTTCGGCATCAATGTTGGCCCTTGTGGAAAGATAACTGCCCAAGTAGGAGAAATGATTGACACTTTCCAACGTTACACCATTGAGTTGGGTTTGCCCAAGCTCCTAACGATATGCCTCAGTTTTGAGTAATACCTGCATGAGGTTGCTGTGTTAATAGCAAGAATGCATTGTAAGGTGAGCCACATGTAAGCACAGATATATTAGGATTGAGTGTAGGAATACCTCAGTTTTCCTGTTCTCCTATATGTGGGGTATATATTGGAAGAGTGAAGAGACTTCCTAGTTTGAAATAAAGAGGAAGTGCCAACTGTACGTGCAATTTTGAATAAGGTAGCATATTCTAATAATTGTCATGGGGATGTAATTGCAGTTGTGCTAATTCAAGATTTTGTGCAGGGTCTAAAAGTAAGGGACACTCAGCTGATGACCTCCGATTCTCCTAGCTCTAGGCATTCTTCCTTCTCTCACACAAGCAGCATGGCCACAGTCCCATACTGAAAGAGGCAAAGGCAGGGGAAGACCACAGGGGCTACGAAAAGGCTGCCCCTGCTCCAGATGGCATGCTACAGTAGTGATGAAGCTGGCACAGCACCATAGTTTGTTGCAGCCTCAGGATGAAGAAGCGGATGATGGAAATGATCCAGGTGGTGGAGCAAAGGCAGCTGTGAGAAAGTGCCAGCAAGTGGCCCAAGATGCAAACCGACTTCAGCAAGATGGAGCAGGCTTTTAGAGGAAATCTCTCTGGAACAGCAAACACGGAGAGCTTAATTGCTTTTAGAAATGCTCCAACAGGAAATGACTCTCTTTGGCAGAATGTAGGAAAGGAGGCACTGACACTCGGAGCCATAAGGGGTTGTTTATAATAGAACGCATTGGGGCTTATCTTGAGAGCAAACTTAAATAACTTTTAACGTGCCATCCCCCCAAATGCAGGACCCAGCCCTAGACAAAGGAGAGGTGGTTGCAGTACTTAGATAAGCAGATGGTGTCAATCAAGTGGCAGCTGTTCAGCCTTCTTGCCACGCCAGAAAACTGGTTGCAAATAGGTTGGTAAATATTGACAATATACATAAGGAAGAGGTAAAGAGTGGCATAGATGGGGGGACCCACAGGGCTGGTTGTCCCATGCAGAAAATGATTAGGGGCACAAAATTTCAGCATGCAGAGCTGCCTCAATACAGCTGTGTGCTTCCTTCCATGGGCTCCACTGAAAACAGCTGCTCCGTGTAAACCAGGAGGTGACTTCTCCAGACAACAGAACAACTCTTCTTTTCTCTGTGGCTGTGATCTCCTGGGTGACGTGGATCCTGTTAGGCAGTTGAATGTGCATGCGTACTCCATCCGTTTCCCTCCCATCCAGCCCTCCACACAGCCCTGGGCACTGGCAACCCATGCTACACCACTGGAGGCAAAGTAACCTGAATAGCTTCTGAGTGGGTGGCAGGGTGATGATGGGATTTCGCTTCCCCCCAATATTCAGAAAAGGTGCTGCACCAAAAAAGAGGAAAAAATCAGAACTGTCAAAATACATTTGCTGTAACGCTTATTTTACTTTGCTGCTCTGCCTCAGAACGGTGTGTTTTGAGCTTTCAAATGGCCTTTCAAAATTCTCCACTGTAATTGTGAGCAGATGAATTGGAGGAGACCATCTTGCCAAATTTCTCCAGTGAGAGAGTAAATTCTCCAGCAATTTCTCGGGGTGGAGCTCACCATTTGCAGGGTCAGTAGCACAGGTTCTTTGGTTCCCCCTGCGGCTTTTTTAATTTTTGCTGCTGTACGTAACAACAGCAACCATCACAATGTTCTGGATGTAAACCAGAGAGAACTCTGCAAAGTGCCATTCCCATCCACCTCTAGAGACTTAGTCCAGCACTCCTAGTTCAGCATTCCAGCCACTACACCGCTCTGGCTTTCCCTGGATGCATTCCAGGCAGGAAGAAGCATTTGGGTGGGGCGTGGAGCAAGGCCAGTGAGGGATGTAGCCTGGGGAGTGTCCTGAGGGCCTGGTTTAAAAGCATGGGGGGCCACATTCCACTCTGTTTTTAGCCCGTTGCCTAAAATGGTTGTTGTGGTGGTAAAATGGGCTAACTTCCCCTCAGCTCATGGAGGAAGGATGAGAAGAATAAATACGGTAACATTTAGTGAAGAGGTTTCTTGTTGACATAAATGGCTCTTAGGATATTCCAAGCGCTGAATTGATGTTGCTTTGGAATGTCTGTTGTGTTTGTTCATTCTTTCTGTCTGAGCATCCTTTACATTTGTAATGCATGAGAATCTTATGACAGAAGGCAGTATTAAGTCCCTGGTGTGCTCTGTTCTGTAAAAGGCTCTCTCTTGAATGTCTTACAATTCACAAAAAGATGGGGAACAGGAAAACACTGTAGTTTTAAGTATGGAATGATATTTGGAATTTTGACCAAGATCTGTAATGCTAGATTTGCCCCAAGGGGAGAAAAGTCCAACCATTCATATACCGGGCAAAGGGAAATTGAGGAGGAAGCAAAGAAACACTGTCAAACCTTTTGATGGCACAAAGCTTTCTCTCCCTTCGTATATTCCTTTTTGTTTTCAACTTTTGAAGTACCATGTTTCTCTGTCCTCTTTCTCTACCAGCTGAGGTTAGGGTCACAGCCAGCAACAGCATGAGGTCATCCTCACTACAGAATGAGTATTGAGCCACTGAAGGAGAATTTGACAATTTCTGACCCACTTTAATCTCTTTCTCTGTTCTCACCAGTGACAAGGAAGAGTAGGAACAGCTGCCTGGCTAGGTGTTTCAGAGCTGTTTGACAAAATGGTTGCTATTTAGTTTGGTCACCTTGACTTTTCTAAAAATATATATACTTATTAATGTGTTTATTTATTGCAGGTAAATATAATGTTCTTCAGGGGTAACTTTCAAACTCTATTTTTTAATTTTTATGCAGCAGTTAAAGTATGCAAGAGAGGTATGTTGCCAAATTGTACAATATATATATATATATATATATATATATATATATATATATGCAGTAATAGTTCCACTATCCAAACTCATAAAGGTGCAAGTCCAGTTTAGTTATAAATCCCAGCAGCTTTATCACAAACTCTTGCAGTATTTTGTCATAATTTCATGTAACAGGGAACTTAATGGCCCCATGCCATCCAGTACGGGAGTGAAACTGAGCCACCCATTGTCACTGCCCCACACCAGG
This sequence comes from Podarcis gaigeae, assembly GCF_964106915.1. Lineage (NCBI taxonomy): Eukaryota > Metazoa > Chordata > Lepidosauria > Squamata > Lacertidae > Podarcis > Podarcis gaigeae. Next base: position 21,907,784 of record NC_139681.1, read on the forward strand.
ATTCCTCAGAGAATCCTGCCTTTGAAGAAATCCTATGGTGCGCACACATATTTGCTCAGCTCGGTAGGTTTAGACTGCACTAATGGTTTCCTGCATTTCTTATCTCAGCCCAAGTGATGTACCCCATTAGGCTCCATAGTGGAGATCAACTGAACTGAGAAGTGCAAAGCATAGATCATGGAGAAAGCAGTTTCTCAATTACCTGCTGCTTAGACACATGACAAAGTGAGGGAAGGGGTGTGGGGAGAGGAGGGGCAAAGGAAGAAATTTATTCTCCCTCAGTGATTTGATGGTCCCTTTTAATTTGTCACATTTGTATCCCACCCTTCCTTCAGTGAACTCTGGGCAATGTAGATAAGGTCTCCCATATATCTCCCCATTTGGAAAATGAAGGGAGGGAAGAGCCTGCCAGTTTTGGTTGCCTCAGTTTCTCACCTTTCCAATCTCAAATTCAGTTCTCTGCATTTCTGCTGCAATCTACTTTTAAAAAAAAAATCCTCATGAAAATTCATTAGCATTTCAAGATGAATTTATCCCAATAAACACATTTTTTTAATGCAGATGTAGTTTTTGATTTGTGCACATTTGTGAAAGCAATCTTTTGGAATAAGATGTGTTTCTGCATGTTATTTTCACTAGTATGTTATTTGTTATTGCAGCCTTTTCCCTAATATATGCATTTTTGCAAACATTGTTTGGTTGGAGGATTGCATCACAAAATGTGGATAACTGCGAATTTTAAAGGATGGCTGTGTTTCGGTTCTCATAGTGCTTTGGAAAGTGGGAATTTGATACATTTGCCTTTAAATGTGAACAGAATGTCCTTTCATGATGAAGAAAGAAAGTATGGAAGCTCTTAGCATAAGCCACTATCAAGGTGAGCCCTGTGTTTACTGTGAACCTTAAAAGCTGTAGGAAACTGAAGGTAATAATCTGATCTTAAGGAGTTTCATAACTCCACCATATTAAATTGTGGAATGCAACAAGAAGTGGCACTTTGACCTTTTGATCGGCTAGTACATACTAGTATTATTAGTTAATGCTGACATGGCTTTTCTGTATCATATACCTTTAAATGTCAAGAGTACCGAGATGAAAGTGAAGTGACCTATTGAGCAAAGATTAGGGAAGGGTTTCCAAAAGGCAGAGCCTGTTTTATTTCACGAATGTCCTGAATATTGGTTGCAAGACTCATTTTATTTCCAATGAATGCATCTGAACATTGCAGAGATTATCACTGCGATTCAGTTTTGCACTTGCTAATGTCCTGATTGAGAAGCTCTAACATCCTGCATGTGGCGTGCTCCCATGAACACCAGAACCCATGTTCCAGCAGCAATATATGTGGCCTGTGAGGAGTTGGTTGGCACATTCACCATCTACCAGAATTCATGGTGTTTATGCCTGAGTTTATGCTATATTTTTGAGCAATGAATCCTGTATTCATTAACAGGCAGTGCAGAGCAGGGAAAAGAGAATTTGGATCAGTCCCTGGAAAACTCTTCCTAACAGTTCTGCCATCTTTGCCATATGTGTCTTGCTACAGCAGAGGTTATATTTTCTGAGAATCCTCCGGAAAAATATCTCTCAAAGGACCTGTTGATGGCATTTTACCATTGTACTGTTGAGAGTGTATTAACTCTGTGTGTGTGGTTTGGGAGCTGCACGGTCAGGGGGAAAACAATGCTGTCCAGGGTAGTAAAGACTGCGGAGAGAATAATTGGGTGCACTCTTCCCACCTTGGATCAAATCTATGCTTCCAGGTGCCATAAGAAAGCTGCAGAGATAGTGCAGGATAGTGCACACCCCGGAAATTATCTCTTTCAGCTTCTGCCTTCTGGAAGAAGGTACAGGGTTATAAAGACTAGGACTAGCCGCCTGAGAAACAGTTTCTATTCAAGTGCGATTTTGGTTTTAAACGCAGTGTAAGGTAGTCTCTGTGGGAGTATATTGTATTTAATTATGGGGTATCAAAGGTTTTAGGGGGCTAACCAGGCTGGGATAGCTGGGATAGCAGGCTTGTTGCTTTCTGAATGTCTGATGTAGATTTTCAATTTCGTTGTTCTGCATGGAACAATGACAATAAAGATTATTGTATCGTAGTGAGTGTTTTGTCCTTTCAGCTCTCTTAATCTAAGTGAGGAAAAACAACTTTATGCCACAAAACTATTCTGTTAATTTAAAGGATACACCAGCTGCCTAAGAAAAGCCATTATAATTCTTTACTTGTGTTAAGGAGATGGCAAGGGTAGGAGGTACAGTGGAGCAAACCATTATAGACGGATGCATTCTTCTGGTTTGTAGCTTTAGTTGCTACAGAGCATGCAACATTGGACAGAATTGTCCTAAAGAACTCAAGCGTTGCTTAATGGAAGCTGCGCCTGCATTTCTGTTTGCATTCATAATAACTTGTTATCTTGTGGAATAGGAAAGTTAAACAGGATTGTTTGGCTTAAGAGAGTTACATGTTTAAAAACCAGAGCTCCTTGTTTGCTGTCAAGGTGTAAATGGGCTTTTTATCAGGGTTACAAGTGCTCTGCAAGTAAATGCTTTAGGGGAACAGCCAGTTAATTATATTTATGAGAAATCCAAATCAGCTTTATAACATTTGGATTCTCTAACCCTTAATAAAATATCCACCCTGGCCAATTGGCAGTGTTTTATCACCGGGCTCTAAGATGTCTGGGAGTTCATAAAGACTATCAATTGTAATTCAAAAAAGCTCAAAAGATGTGATTTATTACCATGTTGCAACACAAATTCCTTTGTGATATGAGAATTCCTTGTCCTATAGAAGGTCATAATTTAATTATCATTCTCTTATTCACATTCCTAATAATGAAATATTGTACTTTCCTCTTCAAATACGCATATTGCTTTTGGGGGAGGTATCTCATTGTGAACAGAATTGGTGTGTGCCGGTTAAGAGAATGCAGCAAGCTTTGTCAAAAGACAAGTCTGAAGGAAATGAGTCTGGTTGAATGGTGGACATCCACTATGAACTGAGCTAACAACTTGTCCTATGGTTCAGATTAATTTCTTGCAGATACATATATTGTGTTGACGAAAATGCAAAAGCAGTTTTTCCAAAAGCCCTCGGCTCCTGGTTATTCAAACAAGGATGTGAGAGGCCAAAATCTCTTCCAGCTTAAAGGTATTGACTCCCTAATTCTCTCTCTAGCCTCATTAAACTGAGGCAGGTGACTTTGTCACAAGCAAGAACTCATATAAAAGGCAGAATAGTTTGCAGTGACTTTACAAAGCAATAAAAATGCATTTCAGGTGCATGCAGAATGTTTGCTGCTGTTTTCATTAGTGGAGCTTACCTTTCCCTTGGTGGGCACCCTTTTCCCCATGCAGCTGCTGCCTCTTTCTTCCATCTCTGCAGCGTCTCCACTCAGGTACGGGGTGGGGGGCTCCCCCTAGAAATGGTAAGGTGCGCGCTTGGAGCCACCGACGCCGACCGAGCTGTTCGCTTTGCAGTGATGCCTCGGACCTTCGTCCTTGTCCTCGGAGAATGCGGATTCCCGGGTCAACTGCTTGGAAGGCAGCTATGCTAACCACCATACCACCAACGATCTATAGCTTGGCAGCATATGTAATCAAAACCAAAACATGGCCTGCTTGCATGTTTACAATATAAAAATACAAGGTAAGAAATGGAAGGATATTGGAGTTGGAATGCGGAGAAGGGGCTAAAGCAAAAAGTTCTCAAAGTGATACTCAGATGGATAATTAAGAGTGTTCCTTTGGTACATTTATGCATTTGTAAGAAAATGGATAAAGCAATGAATTGCTACCCAAGTGCTGAACAAAAATCTACAGAAATATATAACAATTACACTAAAAACATTTTTAGGACAACAGATAAAAAGCTCCTTCATTGTATATATAGTGTCAGCTGCGGGCAATTCCGTAAGCTATTTGTGAAGTTCGGAGTATTGAGACAATAGTTTTAAACCAAAACCTTTATGTCATGTCAATTATGATGGTTGATTATTATTAATTTGTAGCTATGTATCCTTGTGGTCGGGACGCGGGTGGCGCTGTGGGTTAAAGCCTCAGCACCTAGGACTTGCCGATCGAAAGGTCGGCGGTTCGAATCCCCGCGGCGGGGTGCACTCCCGTTGCTCAGTCCCAGCGCCTGCCAACCTAGAAGTTCGAAAGCACCCCCGGGTGCAAGTAGATAAATAGGGACCGCTTACTAGCGGGAAGGTAAACAGCGTTCCATGTGCTGCGCTGGCTTGCCAGATGCAGCTTGTCACGCTAGCCACGTGACCCGGAAGTGTCTGCGGACAGCGCTGGCCCCCGGCCTATAGAGTGAGATGGGCGCACAACCCTAGAGTCTGTCAAGACTGGCCCGTACGGGCAGGGGTACCTTTACCTTTACTTTTTATCCTTGTGGTCTCAAGGTGACTTACAAGAAACACAAAGTAAAATATTTTCAAAGTGACATACAGTAAACTGCAATGAAAAGGTAAAAGTGATCATACACTCTCAATAGTTGAACCCTCCCTGCCCATCCCGCTCCATTACCACTGAGTATGCTCTGGACATTGCAACTATTAAACCCATTTATTAAGGTGATTACCCTGAGGTCAGTAATGGATAACTTGGAAATGGAGGCTATTTTCCAGGAAACTTCACATAGTAGGTATTTGGACCAGCTTTGCATACTACAGCAATAATACCTCACAGTGCATCTGAGGAGGTCTCATGAACTGTGCATGTTAATAGCGATTTACGCTATTGTTGCATTAAAAAGAGGCATTTGCTTCATGGTGGCCCATATTTGACTCTGTTTTGTCCCATTATCTGGCTATAATAGAGAGAAGCCAACCTTGTCAAAGTATACATTCAATTACTTGGCTTGCAATGTGTATTGTAAATTGGTTTTACATGTTGTGCTTGTTAGATTTATAGGGCAACCAGGCAATAAAGAATGATGAGCACTGAATATTTTGGGCAGAATAGAATTTTATCACAAGCCATCTGATATTTGGCAGATAGAAATAGCTGGAAGCTCCTGGTGTCTTTGTGGCTGTGGAGCTATAACTGGGATTGAGGACTGAATGCATTTTGATGACCTCTCACCCTGTGCCAACCACAAACCCACTATCACACTAAGGGAGGCCACCTGTTAGTTTAACTTACAACTTATATTACTGGGATCAGGTGGTTGGTTCCCCCCCCCCTTCCTTTCTTTCCTTTTGCAATTTTAACCAGTCCCTTTCAGGATTTGTTTTTATGCATCCTTTCATAATTTAATGGAACCTGCATTGAGTTCTTATTTCAATATGGTGAGGTACATTTTAAAAATAAATTACATTGCAGGAGATAGGATTTAATAATATTAGCAACAGAGCATAGAGGCAGCCAATGTGATGTCTTTGAGAAGTTGCTAGATTCCAGCCTCCATCAGCTCCAGGCAGCATAGTGTATGTCCAGTGATTATGGGAGTCTAAGAACCCTGTATTTTAATTAGCATTTTTAAATAACATTTAGATTAAAAGAACTGGGAAAGCCAGTTTGTTATCTGCTAGACACAGACATTATGTTTACACAAGAAAATTTGACCACACTTCTGCACATAATCAGAAATATAGGCAGTGGGTACAATTCAGTTCATAACTGGGGAGGACAATGTAGATCATTACAGACCATTGTTATTGTCAGTGTTATATTGTAAGTACGGTAATTTCTTGGTAAATGATCATCTTTATTCAGATCTGCCTGCATACTGATGACTTCAGTAGTACTCTACTGAGAACTGTTCCCCAAATTATTTGATGCTTGCTTCTCCCACAAAGTAGGCTTCCATTCTGTCATATTCAAAGGGTACATTCAGGGCTGTCTTAAGCATATGAAGTGCTGGGGTGCAAAGATCCACCCAGGTTGCCCAGTCCCAGGCATGCAGGAGGGCGAAGCTGGCCGGCCGCCTCAGTGTCTTGCTGGCTCGGTCGCCCCCGGACTCACAGCACAGAGCCGCCCGCAGCAGAAGAACCTGCTGTGGTGCTCTGACCAACGGGCAGGCTCTTCCCTGGACTCAACTCTCAGGCCCCGGACTCTTGGTCTGGCACCCCAAGAGCCCAGTGCTCAAGTGCCCTGCACCCCTAGCGCCTATGGGTAAGGAGGCCCTGGGTACATTACAATTCCTTTATCATTTTTTAAGGTGCATAGTTCAGGTTTTTGTTGTGGGGTAGTCAATATTTCATTACCATTAAATATTTCCCCAGCACTCTGCAGCCTTCCTGGCTGTCCTCACTCCCTGATCTAAAAAGGCCTCATAGGAAGATAGGCTCACAATGGCCTTTAATTGAAACACGGGAAGCCAGGGGGACTGGCTAGCAAGCACCAAGATTGGTGAGCTTCCTGATTTTGTTTTTAAGGCAATGTCTTCCTTTCACCTTAAAAAGAACCTCACTTTTCCTGGAAAGACCAGCCATGGACATATTGCAGTTTGCAGGGAGCATGGGTATCTAGGAAGCTTGAAAAATGCATACCACCAAATATATAGCTTGTATTATTATTTTTATTTTAATTCATAAAATTTATACCCCACTTGATTGCAAAAGAAACCCTCAAAGCAGTTTACAAAAAGCTAAATCAATCAAATCCAGAAAAAATTACAACCATACTTTAAAAAGATACAATGTAGAATGAAAAGACATTCATTTCAAGTAAGATAACTCCCAGAACCGTAACAAAGATCCACCCCAACCTGTGGGGGCTTCACTGATTTTTTTCTCTCCCATTTGATGATTTCTGGTGGGTAATTAATTGATAGAGGATGGTCGGGGGGGGGAGAAAGAAATCTTCAGCATAGCACAAAATTTCAATGTGCAGCATGGATGTTCCCTTCTTTCCAACTTTATTTTCTTTTGTTTCTTTTTAATATACATCTTTTGCATAATCCAGGACATGCCGCTGAATTTCCTTAGCTTTTTTTTTCTTTGCAGAGAAATGAAGGTGGCAGCATAGTTTATTGATTTGGATCACGTCCCAGCTTTCAGGTTAAATGGGGATACTTTGCTCACAGGCTTTTTTGTGAAGAACTGTTAGTGCTGACAATAATGTCATTGCCTGATTTCTAAGAAATTCTGCCAAAGCAATTATGCTCAGGAATGAAAAATAGCTTATTAGCCAGGCCAAAATGACAGGTTGTAAGTGCTTTATATGGTAATGACGAGAAGTTGGTTCCGCCTTCTTCTGTTGGGTGCACTGGTGTAAAGTAGATCTGATCTGAAACAGTCCCTTCAGTTTTGATTCTCATATTCGCGAACATCACCTTCAGATGGGCTCCTTGAAATTTTGTCTATTGTTTTCCAATTCTTGGACTGTAGGGGAAGTATGCAAAGCTCTCCAAAAACTGATTTTATGGCTCTGGGAAGCTGTGCAGCCCTTACAGCACAAGGAACAAAATAGTGAAAGACTCGTGATAGTGAGCGGATTAACTAAATTTGTGTTAAGGATAACTTCAATTTCCTGAAATGGGAATGTTTGCTTATGTGGAATTGCTGTGTATTTTTAACATGGGTTTTTTTCTTTGGCAATAGCTCTCATGTGATTGGCTGACTGTCAGTCACATGAGAGAGGCATTCCATTCCGTTGTGACTGTTATTCAAGGAACTGTTGTTTTTAACTTTTTTTCTGGCTGCTGAGAGAGACTTCTGCTGCTGAGGACAGTGTGTGTTAGTGTGATCTATCTGAAGTGAAACAAAGGAGATCCCTAAACGCTAATAGCAATCTGAGCATGATATTGTAAATATATTCTTCTATGTTTTATGTTTATTAAACTAAAGGTTTTAACCTGGCCATTTTTTCCTCTGCTGCCCTCACCTTACCATTGTGTAGATGATTGTCATTGAGTATATCCTGTACCTGACAACTAAATATGCATAAGTTAATCTATAAGTCAGATGTGGGTGAACTCCGGATATGCCTAAATGGTGTTTCGGGGGGAAGTTGGAATCAGGCTTGTTCTAGGATCACATGTTCCAGCTCATCACAAAGGGTCTCCTATCATATTAGAGTTATGTCAGTCTTATACATGCCATGAGTTAGAGAGATACACCATGTCATAAGTTCAGATTCATATACATCTCTTCACAATCTTGAGAGGTGGGTAGGATCAGGTTGGCGAAGGCTGATATAGGAGCATTCTTCATAACTGTGGTGTCTTGGTGTGTAAAACCAGAGAGACAGCTAGAGAAAAAAGTGCCCCAGAGGGACAATCATATCATCTGAAACATCTATGGTAGTACTCATATGACACTGGTCTCATGACATGCCAAAACGAGTGCTTGTGTGGATCGATACCCCTTCAAAGAAAGCCCCAAAGTCACCAGCTTGATGTTCCTCCAGATGTTTCCAGAAAACACAGCTGCTTCTCACATGTTTGTGTTTCTTATTCTTTGGCAAGCAGGCAGCACTTTAAAGACTAGTTATCCCATCAGAAGGAGAGAAGGCACTGAACCGTATGAAAATCATTTCAAGGAAGGGTGCTATTCTATTTGGTGGGTTGTGTAAATTATAGATGAAATTTCCACTTTAAAAGTAAAGAGTTCTGTTGCAAGGGTGGGCTGGGCTGGGGGATAGGCTATAATTTTCCTTCTCACTTTCCCCCTTCCAGCCGCTGATGTATTCTGGAAGGGAGGAAGCCCAGGCTACTTGATTTGAGAATACACAGAAAATGGACCTTGTCTTAGACCATTGCAGGAGGGAAAACAAATCAAAGTTTATATCAACCGTATAAATGACTCAGAGTAGAAGGGCTGGTTTTTTTCTCCTGCTTTTTGTGGCAGCAATCCTTTTTACACAGAGCGACTCAATTCAAATGATGCACCAAGGCCAAACAGTGGTTTGGAGTACCAGAAACCAGATTGGGCTCTGTCCTCCCTGTTTCATGCACCTTTCTCTCTCATTTCATGTTTGAAGTTAAGGATAAATCACTTGGATTTATCAGTGCAATTATTACTAGTTAAGCACAGGAGCATGTCGGGTTTGTTTTGCTGTTCTCACAACAGAAAGCTTCTTTGACATGGGAAGAACAGAATGGTCATTGGAGAAAGCCTCTCCTCCTTACAGAGGGGAGGAGTTGTGAGCAGAAGTCATTCCCCGTGTTGTCAGGGGGCGTTTCGGCCCTGGCCCAGCTGGCCCGGCTGCCGCGCCACACCCCCAGGTAGCCAACCAGTCAGGTGGAGGCTTGGGGGCGGGGTTTAGCCGCTCAAATCCGGCCGCAGCAGTGCTTTCCTTTCATTGTGCTGCTGGTTTTCTTCGGATCACCCACCCACTCTCCCTTTAGTTCATTGCCTAGTTCTTGACATTGCTATGGATCTGCGGTTGGTTGCCTTGGTTGTCCAAGGGGCCTGGTAGGAATTTTTATCCAACTGGCAAATTGGCATCGGCCACTTGGTTTTTCACCTACCTCGTAGCAAATCATCACAACTTTTTGGGTATTGGCGGTTAGGCATTTTGGAATATGTTTGTGTATTGGAGGGGAGGGTGTGGCCATCGCCTACCCCTCCACTTTATGGGTATTCTGGTAAAGGAATCCAGCGGTTGTGGATCCTGTCCGACGCCCTTGCTGGTGGCTAGGGCCATGGCACGACCCCCGGTGACATCAGGGGGAGCTTTCAGTTGTATTTGCATCAACAGGCTCCTCCCACTGGTGGTTAACCCTTGATAGACTCACCCCTCCCTGAGAGGGTGGAGTCACTCGCTGTGGTTTATCCAATGCCTAAGCTAATACCTCTCACATGCTGTAATCAATATAGTTGTGGCCTTTATTAGCCCATTAACCTTATATACCTTGTCCATGTGTCTGTCTTATCCTCAAGCAGGTGGTGGGTCCTCAAATCACAAAAGAAACCTATTGTCTCTTGATCATTTTCAGCCTTACTTATCAGTATATACATTACACTGAAGCAAAGGGATTTGGTATCAGTTTACACATGAATATTACAATTTATTACTTGGGCACAATGCTATGCAACCATTTCTGTTTGTAAATGGGGCCATGCAACAATATGTCGCAGTGTGAAGTGCTTCACTTCAGGGTACTAGGCTTTCCATTCCATCCTCTCTGTAAAAGTTGGTCAGTATTCTGTTCAGCCTTGTATACCTGAAGGAGCGTCGCCACCTCTATCATTCAGCCTGGACACTGGGATGATGATGATGATGATGATGATGGGGATGGGGATGATAATTCCTATTGAACACATTCAGTCTTCATGGGCTGTTTTGTGCACAGAGTGAGAAACACTAGTATTCAATCCTAGCTACATGAAAACCCTGAGTTTCCCCACTGGTTTCTACGGAGAGCTCTTATTTCCATCACTGAAGACACTGAAAAATAGCTTTTTATTTTGATCCAGGAAATGTCCTATCAAGATAATGAGATGGCCCTCTCTCTCTCTCTCTCTCTCTCTCTCCCTCCCTCCCCCCATCCTCCACTTCCTGCCCTCCTTTGACAGCTTCTGTGTTCCATTCCCTCTCCCACCCAGATTTGTTTTTCCAACATCAGGGAGACACCTATCTGTTTCAGCCTGGAGGTTAGAGCTGCTTCATTGTTCATGTAGGAAAATTTGTTTTGGTGTCAATAATTCACCTTTCCATGTTGTGCTGCATAACAAGATGCTTTGGTCTCAATTCTACGGTGTCTATTTCAGGTGTTAGTGTTGCCCTGTAGTTACCTATCTGCATGTGTTCATACCCGCGCGCACACAAATGAAATAGCTTTTTATAGGTAAAATAACAAAGGAATCATTTTGTTTAAGGTTGCTTGGCTGTACATAATTGGTTTTTTCTTGCGTATATATTAAAATACACATTTTAGCAAATGAATTGTTACTGCATGGGAAGCATCAAAATTCTTTTTGTGCACTTGGTTAGCTTCAGTGAAATATTCTTATTCTTGAAAACTCTGGCAATATAGGTGGATGCCATGCTTTCTGAAGCCTTTTCCTTCTTTCAACTGAATGGGCTATGATTTCATATAATATTATAGTCAGTTAGCGTTTATAGGTTCTCGAGATACAAACTCCCTAGTGCTTCATTAGATCACATATTGCGGAGCCAGTTGATATAGTATCTTTGGAATGAAATGGGACATAAGAAGCTTCCTGTGCTGAGTCAGATCATTGGTCCAGCTCACTGCTGTCTGCTAGCTGACAGTGCCTCTCTAGGGCTTTAAACAGGGGTCTTTCTGCCTGAGATCATTTAGACTGGAGATGCCAGTGGTATAATCTAAGTCATTTTGTTCTATTGCTATGTGTCCCTCATCTCACAAAGCTACATCACCACTGCATGCATGGGAATTTTCCTTTACTGCATTCCAAAAAGTCACCATGGCACCTTTTGTGGACAACAGCCTACTTTGTCAGGTGCACAAATTAGATAGCGGCAAACTGACAATGTGGGATGTTGATGTTCTCGCAGAGTTAGCTACGTAATTAAATTAGCCGGCAAAAGGGATGAGCTGCTACGTAGTTTGATAAATCAGTCCAACCCTTGCAGTTTACACCCTTTCCCATTATTAGCAGTTAGCAATTTAGAAAACCTCTGAAAGAAAATAAATATATTGCAGGGTTTGACATGAACATAAAAGCAGATAAAGATTCCAAAGCACATTGTTTAGATCTGCCCAATGAAAATACTTGAGTCCTTTAGTCCATATTAAGCTGTTTTAGCTGTAATTGTTATTATTTTTTGCTGCACTCTTTTAATGCCAATGCGTTTGCTGCCCTGAGTTCCTTTGGGAGGAATGGTGGGATATAAATTTAACAAATATAATTAAATAAAAATATTGGAAAGTTTGGACATGGAAAGACATCTGAAGGCAGCCCTCTTTAGGGAAACTTTTAATGTTTAACAGACTACTGTATTTTAATGCTTTGTTGGAAGGTGCCCGGAGTGGCTCGGGAAATGCAGCCAGATGGGCAGGGTATAAATAATTTGTTGTTGTTGTTGTTGTTGTTGTTGTTGTTGTTATTACAAGTTGGAAATGGCATGCATCCTGCATGTGGATTGCTACATATTTATTTGTGTATTATTATTTTTATCTTATAGTCTGTTCTTCCAATAGAAAGCTTGTGGTCACTTAGGGAAGGATCATGATTTTCTCTCATCTGGGCACTGACTGAGTCCCCAAATCCTAAACTTCACCAGTGCTAAAGGAGTAAGCGAATAATCACGTTCATTGCACATGACTTGCATGTTATTTCTGTTACAGGAGTGTCTTGTGCCTAGTGCTTAATGAGTGTGTTGGTGCTATCTTAAAAAGAAAAGAAAAGAAAAGAGAGTCAGCAAGTCCGCATTGCTTTCATCTGTTCTGCCGTGTGTTAAAATATCTCCAAAGATGCATTTTAATTAACTGCACGGGTGTTGGGCCCGAGGCTGGCTGTGTGGTGATAGCAATGTCCCCAGTTGCAGCTGCGCATGAAAGAATGTGGGGTGTCCGATTCAGAGACATGGGAAGTCCCTGTACAAAACTAGTTGCTCTTGGTGCTTAGAACCAAATTGGTGCATGCTAGATAGCAGCTCACTTGAAAGATTCAATTGGCAAATCTTTCCCAAAGTGAAATGGAATCCTTTTTCATGCCACATTTCTTTCCCCTTTGGACCTGCCAAGACCCCGCATGATCCCTAAATTATTAAATTAGGACTTTCATGATCATCCGAAGGTCATGGTGCCTAATGTGTGCTAATGTGATGGAAGTGTCAGATACAATTATCTTTGGCAGTAAAACATGGTTTTATAGCCCTAAATACAATAAATTAGAGTGGGCTGCTCAGACTGCTGTCGTCAGGGATATTTCTGCACCATTAAGGTCTGATGAGGAAGTCAGGTCTTGGCTTGGATGCTGGGGAGAAGCAGAAAGAAGGGAATTGGTTTGTTTCACTTTCTGTCATTGCTATTGCTGCTGTTTGATGGATTAAATATCAATTTTCAAATTCCTCATCTTGTCTTGGGGGCAAAAATCCAAGCGGATCCACATTATGATGATTCTAGTGTTTCCTTTGTAGCTGTCACTCTCCGGTGTATTTCCTTTGCTTCCCTTTGTGAAAGGCTGAATCTTTAAATCCTTGGCTATCTCTTTAGGCACAGCCAAGCAAACTGTAACTGATTTATCACAGGTTGTCTACACATCTCGTTGCTCCAGGGACAACCAGGTAATGAACCACCATGCCTGGGATGTAAGAAAATACAACTGTTTAATTTTGCTTTGCACTCGTATCTGTGAACAACTTAATTATGGCAGTTTCCAGGTGGGTTCCAGTTTGGCTGACAAAGTTGCTCCCTTTGAAGGTGCATCCTCAGCCAATCAGCTGCTTAGCACCGAAAGCTCATCTTCCAATGAGGTTTCTGTAACTGCTAATCAGCTGATCGGTGGTTACAGCAACCGTCTTTTAGCTCTGACAGGTGTCAATAATGCGATGCTTTTATGCCAGTTGATTGGCAGGTGGTTGGTTCTGCCCACCTGCCAAAGTTGGCCCATTCTTGTGTCTTGGCACCAACATGTTAAATTACTAGTTGGGCCAATCAAGTATCACTTTCATATGTGATTTACTTTACAAAAGATCTGAAACCGCACCTTTTCTGTGCTCTTCTAAAAGGATGTGCAATTCATGGGGAAGGGAGGGGAAATTATTCTGCTTGGCATCGATCTGTTGTCATATTAGTTAATTCTGGAACGTCAAGCTCTTCCTCACCTTCCAAAGCACATGTCTGAATAGATAAGGAAGACAAAGCCAGGTAACCCAGCTGGGAGTAATAAAACAGGGTAAATTACCATTGTCTATAATCTGTCTTAATAGAGTTGAATGCTACAATTAACTGCTACTATATCTCTTTTCTTCCTGTAAGCAAAAAACCCCATACAGATAGCAGGCGATAGGAGGGACGGAAGAGAGAAGGGATCAATTTTAATTGAAAATTCTTGTAGCTTTGCTGTTGAAAGGCATAAGAGACAGTGCCAGATTGTGAAAGGCTTGTCTCAGGGAGCTGAAGGGTATTAAGAGAGAAGGGAAAAGTTCACTCTTCACAGAATAAAGTCCAACACCTTTGTGAACCTGAACTATTGAAAATGAAACCGAAACTCCAGTCCTTTGGCTTGAGTAATTGCAGGATGGGTATTGTAAAACTTTGGGGAAGAATTTTGCTATCAAAAGTAATCCCGTATGTTTAACACTAGCATATTCTTCGGGGGGGGGGTTAACTTTTTTCCATTGGGTGGAAATACCATTGTCATGCCAAACTTGAGTTGCTGAGTTTACATACTTCATGAACTCCCCAGTCATTTAGGTGGCTGTTGGTGCTATTGGCTCCATTTCTATTAACTAGGTTGAGAGTTGGTCACACTGGGAAGGAGACTGCCAAAAGAACAAGAACAGGCAAGAATCTGGTGAAGAACCAGAGGTGACTTTTAAAGTCACTGGGGACTCCCAAGACTTGACACTCAGAGCTGTGGAATCTGTGGGGTGAGGTCAGTGTGAGTGTGTGTCTGGGAAAAGCTGGTCCTGCTCTCTTGGGTGAGCAACAATTTGTGTGAACCAGCCCTGGAGGGACAAAAAATGCAACGATTTTGACTTAACAAATTTGTGGCTCTGACTAACTGTGGGCTGCTTCAGAGCTCACTGCTGTTAACCTAGTTGTACAAATGGGGATTGCACAGCTCACATTTTCTGATGACACACAGCTTAGGTGAAACATCTAACTCTGAGAAAAGCAGAGATAAAACTCAGCAGATTCTAGGGAAGCTAGAGACGGGCGAAGAAAAAAATCAATAGAATGAGGTTTAATCAGGATAAATGTGGAAATGGTTCCATTGGGGAAGAATAAATTGGTATGTAAGGATAATCCAGGAAAAAAAATGTCAGCTAGGAAGCCACACTGAAGGGGGAAGATTCTAAACTGGAAATAACAGGGTGTGGGAGATTAAATTTGGATATACATCTTGATGAAGCAAAATGTTCTGTGAAGTATGTTGTTTATACAGAATGAAGACAGTGATCCTGGCTTTACAGCAGCACTGCATAAGCCACTGGCTTTAAATTGTGTGTTTCTCTCTTTGTTATCTATATTATTATGTGCTACTGGGGAATGCATACTTTTTAATAGCACCATCTTATGCATATTTTCTCAGAAGTAATTCTTGCTGAGTTTGTTATGACTTACTCCCTGTTTCTCTGACAGCATGAACCATGACTGGCCCAACATGGAGCTGTTGTCAAAAAGTGAATCCTTCTGATAATTTCTATAGGTATATGTCTTCCAATGATATGTGAACTCTGCTTGGGGCTCCTCTAGAGTTGGTTGCACTACTGCACTGGAAGCTTCATGGTGAATATTTCCTATGTTTCCTGATTAAGGAATTTTTTTGCTCAATTACCTTTTGAATTAATGGAGTTAATGGGGAGTTAACATGTTACATTCAGTGAGTGCGCAATCTATGCACCTGTGTACCCAAAAAGGTTGGGATATGTGTGGTGAAGTACATCTGGAAAGGGACATAGGTTGTGGCAGGAAACAAAAAGCCCTTAGAGGTTCACTCTTTGCAGGTTGGAAGAGGTCCATGCTGGCTGTGACTTGACCAGCCACTCCCTGAACTGAGAGCAAACCCCAGAGTTCCCCTCTGCTGTAACGCTGGCGAGAGAGTGGTGAGTTCTGATGAGCTCCAAGGGCAAATTTTGCAGCTTAGCAAACCCTTGACAACTGCTACCTTTGCTTTATAATTCCCAAGTTCTGCAGTCTACAATTTTCAAGCTATCAGTTCAGATGCAGTGATAGCTTGTTCACCTGCATTCCATACATTTATTGACTGTTTCTTTGTAACCTGAAATCTTTAGTTGTTAATATTCATATTACAATTTGATTCAGCCCTTCAAAACCTGTCTTCTCAGCTTTGGGATTTTGAGTATATGTTCATATTGATTACAATTATTTGATTTTTAAAAACCAGAATAGCAAAAAGGTCACTTATAAAGGCAAGCTCAGGCTCTGTTCATTACCTTTCCATATCTCTCTCTCTCTCTCTCTCTCTCTCTCTCTCTCTCTCTCTCTCTCTCACACACACACACACACACACACACACACACACACACACACACTTTTCAAGATGAATCTTTTCTGTCTCCCTCCTCTGAGAAACACAAGTTGGTAAAGATTGCTTCAGCAAACGGGAGAGTTCCCCCAGGCATAATTGTCTTGTAAGTCGACTTCTGTTTTTAATTAATTAATTGCCTTGGTTCTCCAGCTTTTGCTATACATCTTTTCTTTTCTCTCTGCGATAGAAGGATTTAATTCCGTAGCTCCCAGCAACATCACATCTTATTATAAGCACTTTCATTATAACAATGCATCTTAATTATACTTGAAATGCTTTGAACTTGAGAATTCTGCTTTAATGAGTGTGCTCTGTGCATTGTACTGTTTTCTCAGAGGTGTTTAACTGAAGATGTGAGGTCTTCATTGGATCCTGTAGCCTGGTTCAGTTACTGACTGGCCTGGTGCGCCAGTTCATTCATGTGATGGAAGACTAGGCATGTGCCACTGTCTTCCCCATGCACCTGAAGTAGTTTGCATGGTGTGCAGGAGAGCTGAGCTGAAACAGTCCTGTTTTCCAGGAAAGCACTGTTTTTCTGTGTGCTGACAAACACCCTCCATGTAATTTTGACCCTGGTCCTTTGAAGGATATCTGCAGATGCTCCAAAGGCTGCTTTAGAAGGCTCAAGGCAACTGGCCTACCCTTTTCTACCAAGCACAGAGAAGTCCCCTAACCCAACTGAGCCAGGGGAAAGGAACCTGTTGTTGGACTCCAACTCCCATCAGCCACAGCCAGCATGGCTAATGGTTGTAGATGATAGGAACAGTAGTTCAACAGCATCTGTAGAGCCACAGGTTCCCGACTTCTGGTTTACATGGGGTCCTTTTATGTACGGTGGTCACACAACTCATGCTCACTTTACATATTTGATTACAACCTTACATGGGTGGTGTGGGGATAAATATGTGATAAATAAGTAAATAAATAGAAATCAGAGGGAACCCACCATTCCTCACTTTCCATTTATTTCTTTTAACCCACCCACACAACCAGCAGGTTTTCCTTGCTTACCAGGCTCTGCTAAGGTTGCGGGATAGCCCCCCAAAACTTCCCAGAGTATCATTCCAAGAGGCTGGAAAGAAGCCCCTCCACCATGTTTACCAACCTCAGGGAAGGAGAGGTGAGAGGTCTGGGAGCATCCCAGAGGTCAGTAAGGAAAGTGCCACCATACTTGCTAGGCTCTGGGATGGTTGTGGGAGGGCTCTTAAAGTGGCCATCCCCAAACCTGGTAAGCAACCTTCCACCTCACAGAGAGGAGCAGGGTGGGGAGGGTGGAAATTCTGGGGTTTCCTAACTTTGATTTTGCCTTTGCGTGCAGATCCTAAGAACTGAACCCTCACATAAGTGGCTGACCAACTAAATTCACTTGTAAGCCCTCCCCTAAGGCCATGTGATTGTACATAACCCCACTCTAACTCTGACATCGGGCCTTCATGTGAGTAATAAGGAAAGAAAAACTCACAGAGGGTATATATACCACAACATGAAAATACAAAATGAGAACACAAAATACATAATAAAGACAAGAATGAGAACAGACCAATAACCTCACTCCCACAAGCACATTTTAAGGGGCATAGACTGTTAATCAGTCAAAGGGCTGGTTAAAGAGAGACCTTTTCACCTGGCACCTAAAGATATGCAATGAAGGCACCAGGCGAGCCTCCCTGGGGAAAACATTCCACAAGTGGAGAGACCATTCCTGTGTTGCTGCCCCCCAGACCTCTCCTGGAGAAGGCACATGAAGAAGGCCCTCAGATGACGATCGCAGGGTCTGTATGTTGGCATGCAACCAAGGAAACGGGGGCAATTGGCAGGCCCCCAACTGTCCCAGCCCACCGGCCGGTGTGCCAGGCGAACTCCAGTCCTTGGTGCAGCATGAATCTGCGACCTGAGCTTCAGAAGCTAGGGCACGCTACTCAGCAGAGTAAAAGCTGCACAAACAGAAGTGGCAGGAGAGGCTGTGTGAGCATATTTACAAGCAGTTTATTCAGCATACATCAGGACGAAAGGAAACATGTCTGATCTCCTTCCTGTCCAAAGCAAAGCGGCAAAAACAAAATCTATACACAAACGGAAGTGACCCCATGGACCAGAGCACGCCAGGCACTCCTGTCTTCCACTGTCTCCCACAGTTTGGTCACTCATGTTTGTAGCTTCGAGAACAATATCCAACCATCTCGTCCTCTGTCGTTCCCTTCTCCTTGTGCCCTCCATCTTTCCCAACATCAGGGCCTTTTCCAGGGAGTCTTCTCTTCTCATGAGGTGGCCAAGGTATTGGAGCCTCAGCTTCACGATCTGTCCTTCCAGTGAGCACTCAGGGCTAATTTCCTTAAGAATGGATGCGTTTGATCTTCTTGCAGTCCATGGGACTCTCAAGAGTCTCCTCCAGCACCATAATTCAAAAGCATCAATTCTTTGGCGATCAGCCTTCTTTATGGTCCAGCTCTCACTTCCATACATCACTACTGGGAAAACCATGGCTTTTACTATACGGACCTTTGTTGGCAAGGTGATGTCTCTGCTTTTTATGATGCTGTCTAGGTTTGCCATTGCCTTTCTCTCAAGGAGCAGGCGTCTTTTAATTTCGTGACTGCTGTCACCATCTGCAGTGATCATGGAGCCCAAGAAAGTGAAATCTCTCACTGCCTCCATTTCTTCCCCTTCTGTTTGCCAGGAGGTGATGGGCCCAGTGGCCATGATCTTCGTTTTTTTGATGTTCAGCTCCAGACCATATTTTGCGCTCTCCTCTTTCACCCTCATTAAAAGGTTCTTTAATTCCTCCTCACTTTCTGCCATCAAGGTTGTGTCATCTGTGTATCTGAGGTTGTTGATATTTCTTCTGGCAATCTTGATTCCGACTTGGGATTCATCCAGCCCAGCCTTTCGCATGATGAATTCTGCATATAAGTTAAATAAGCAGGGAGACAATATACAGCCTTGCCGTACTCCTGTCCCAATTTTGAACCAATCAGTTGTTCCATATCCAGTTCTAACTGTATCTTCTTTTCCCACGTAGAGATTTCTCAGGAGACAGATGAGGTGATCAGGCACTCCCATTTCTTTAAGAACTTGCCATAGTTTGCTGTGGTCAACACAGTCAAAGGCTTTTGCATAGCCAATGAAGCAAAAGTAGATGTCTTTCTGGAATTCTCTAAAGGTAAAAGTAAAGGTACCCCTGCCCGTACGGGCCAGTCTTGCCAGACTCTGGGGTTGTGCGCCCATCTCACTCAAGAGGCCAGGGGCCAGCGCTGTCCGAAGACACTTCCGGGTCACGTGGCCAGAGTGACAAAGCTGCATCTGGCGAGCCAGAGCCACACACGGAAACGCCGTTTACCTTCCCGCTGGTAAGCGGTCCCTATTTATCTACTTGCACCCGAGGGTGCTTTCGAACTGCTAGGTTGGCAGGCGCTGGGACCGAGCAACGGGAGCGCACCCCGCCGCGGGGATTCGAACCGCCGACCTTTCGATCGGCAAGCCCTAGGCCCTGAGGCTTTTACCCACAGCGCCACCCGCGTCCCTACTGGAATTCTCTAGCTTTCTCCATAATCCAGCGCATGTTTGCAATTTGGTCTCTGGTTCCTCTGCCTCTTCTAAATCCAGCTTGCACTTCTGGGAATTCTCGGTCCATATACTGCTTGAGCCTTCCTTGTAGAATTTTAAGCATAACCTTGCTAGCGTGTGAAATGAGTGCAATTGTGCGGTAGTTGGAGCATTCTTTGGCACTGCCCTTCTTTGGGATTGGGATGTAGACTGATCTTCTCCAATCCTCTGGCCACTGCTGAGTTTTCCAAACTTGCTGGCATATTGAGTGTAGCACCTTAACAGCATCATCTTTTAAAATTTTAAGTAGTTCAGCTGGAATACCATCACTTCCGCTGGCCTTGTTATTTGCAGTGCTTTCTAAGGCCCATTTGATTTCACTCTCCAGAATGTCTGGCTCAAGGTCAGCAACCACACTACCTGGGGTGTACGAGCCATCCATATCTTTCTGGTATAATCCCTCTGTGAATTCTTGCCACCTCTTCTTGATGTCTTCTGCTTCTGTTAGGTCCTTACCACTTTTGTCCTTTATTATGGTAATCTTTGTACGAAATGTCCCTTTCATATCTCCAATTTTCTGGTTCTTCCCATTCTGTTCTTTTCCTCCATTTCTTTGCATTGCTCGTTTAAGAAGGCCTTCTTGTCTCTCCTTGCTATTTTTTTGAAATCTGCATTCAATTTCCTGTATCTTTCACTATCTCCCTCGCATTTTGCTTGCCTTCTCTCCTCTGCTATTTGTAAGACCTCGTTGGACAGCCACTTTGCTTTCTTGCATTTCCTTTTCATTGGGATGGTTTTCGTTGCTGCCTCCTGTATAATGATGCGAGCCTCCATCCATAGTTCTTCAGGCACTCTATCCACCAAATCTAAATCCTTAAACCTGTTCCTCACTTCCACTGTGTATTCATAAGGGATTTGACTTAGATTGTATCTTACCGGCCCAGTGGTTTTTCCTACTTTCTTCAGTTTAAGCTTTAATTTTGCTATAAGAAGCTGATGATCTGAGCCACAGTCCACTCCAGGTCTTGTTTTTGCTGACTGTATAGAGCTTCTCCATCTTTGGCTGCAGAGAATATAATCAATCTGATTTTGATGCTGCCCATCTGGTGATGTCCACGTGTAGAGTCGTCTCTTGTGTTGTTGGAAAAGAGTGTTTGTGATGACCAGTTGTTCTCTTGGCAGAACTCTATTAGCCTTTGCCCTGCTTCATTTGGAACTCCAAGACCAAACTTGCCAGTTGTTCCTTTTATCTCTTGACTCCCTACTTTAGCATTCCAATCCCCTATAATGAGAAGAACATCCTTCTTTGGTGTCAATTCTATAAGGTGTTCTAAGTCTTCATAGAATTGGTCAATTTCAGTTTCTTCAGCACCAGTGGTTGGTGCATAAACTTGGGTTACTGTGATGTTAAAAGGTCTGCCTTGGATTCGTATCAAGATCATTCTATCATTTTTGAGATTGCATCCCAGTACAGCTTTTGCCACTCTTTTGTTGACTATGAGGGCCACTCCATTTCTTTTGCGGGTTTCTTGCCCACAGTAGTAGATATGATGGTCATCCGAACTGAATTCGCCCATTCCCGTCCATTTTAGTTTACTGATGCCCGGGATGTCAATATTTATTCTTGCCATCTCATTTTTGACCACATCCAACTTACCGAGGTTCATGGTTCTTACATTCCAGATTCCTATGCAATATTTTTCTTTACAACCGCTGTACATAAACCTTAGGTTGTTCTCTGTTAACAACCTTAGACAACAGATCTGTAGGAATTTCGTTTCCTGGGATGTAGGACACTTGAATGAG
Organism: Podarcis gaigeae; assembly: GCF_964106915.1. Lineage (NCBI taxonomy): Eukaryota > Metazoa > Chordata > Lepidosauria > Squamata > Lacertidae > Podarcis > Podarcis gaigeae. The sequence continues at coordinate 21,929,239 of NC_139681.1, forward strand.
TCTTTTCTGGATACACTCTTGTGCACAAGGTAATTTATCTCCAAGTAGAGGTTCGTATAAAAGAAATCTCCCTCAGCTTTTGCTGAGTTGGGTCAGAACACTTCATGTGACAGTGCTAGGCTGTGGCTGCAGCACTTCTGGCAAGAACACGACAGCCTGCTGGATCAGGCCAATGGCCCACCTAGTCCCACAGAGGCCAACCAAGTGACTGTAGGAATCCCGCAAACAGGACCTGAGCCACAAGAGCCCTCTCCCCTCCTGTGGCTTCCAGCCCCTGGTATTCAGAAGCATTACTGCCTTTGACTGTGGAGACAGATCATAGCAATCATGGCTAGTAGCCATCAGTACACAAAAGTGCCCTTGTAAAACCAGGGATTGGGACTCTGCAATGCCTCTTTCCCACCACATTCTTTAAGAGGGCTGTAGAAGTTTGGACGTGCCCTCAGGGCCGCCTTCTTGTTCACCCTGTTCTAATGCATGCGTCTATAAATTTCTTTTATTTTTTTAAGACACCAGAATCCTAGAGTGTTCTTTAATGAGCGCCGGACAAAGTAGCTTGCACTGCTCCTTATTCTGGCTTGGAAATGGGAGGCCTGACCTCAGATTGCTTCCTTAATAGGCCAGGATTGGCACTTGCTGACTGCCTTCCTCATTCCCCATTAGGAGAACTGTCAGGGAAGTTTAAGTGTGGCAAGCTCACGGTTCTCGACGCAAGCTCTATGGGAGTGCATGGTGGGTTAATTGCCTTGAGGCATGTGACAAGGAATCCTAACTTGTGGAACAGCAACTCGTCGGCAAGGAATCACACGTGATGTGGAGCTCTGGACGCAGAGAGTCTTCGTCACCGTGGTAACCATTTGCACCTGCAAATGGAGGAGTGAGTCACAGGGCTGAGAGTCGGCATTCTTTTTATGGAACATCGGAAGCTATTCATAGTCAAGCTCTTGTATAGAGTAGAAAATCCCCACTGTTTTTAACACCGCAGATGCCTCTTGAGAGAGAGAAGGAGAAAATACTGAACATCATTTAATCATAAGTGCAGAAGTACTGTCTTGCTGGATCAACCTAAGATCCAATTCAGTGCTATTGCTTATCCCCACTTGATGAGCTTCCTGTTGTTCAAGGTGCTAGTCTCTCGCTCAGTTCCCCATTCCAAGGGCTGACCAGTTTAGTTAAGTGAATAGTGACCAGCTATTGCTAATCCAGACCTTCCAAGTGTTCCTATCTTCCAGAGACAGTCCTGTAATTACCGAAGCCATCCCAGTTTCTGATTTGATCATGGGATGCCCCATTTTTCCTTAAAGGTAAAGGTAAAGGGACCCCTGACCATTAGGTCCAGTCGTGACCGACTCTGGGGTTGCGGTGCTCATCTCGCTTTATTGGCCAAGGGAGCCAGCGTACAGCTTCCGGCTCATGTGGCCAGCATGACTAAGCTGCTTCTGGAGAACCAGAGCAGCACACGGAAACGCCGTTTACCTTCCTGCTGGAGCGGTAGCTATTTATCTACTTGCACTTTGACGTGCTTTCAAACTGCTAGGTTGGCAGGAGCAGGGACCAAGCTACGGGAGCTCACCCCGTCGCGGGGATTCGAACCACCGACCTTCTGATTGGCAAGTCTTAGGCTCTGTGGTTTAACCCACAGGGCCACCCATGTCCCACTTTTGCTTAGGATGTCCCTATTTTCATCATAGAAATGTTGGAGGATATGGAAGGACCAGGGATTTTTTCAGCGGAAACTCAATGGAATTCCATATTGGCACCTCTCAGGTGGGCGCCATTGCCATTATAAGATATCAAGGGAGGCATTCGGGATGATTTCCAGAACCTCTTTTTCTAGAAAAATAGCACTGGGTAGGACATCCCTATTTTCATTGGAGAAATGTTGGAGGGTATCCTAATCTCTGTATCTCATTCAAATGAAGACTAGTGTATACAATGTCGGACAGTTTCATTTCTTTCCCCACTCTGTGCGGTTGGATAATTGTGAAGCAGGTCACAATTAACGGCAATTTGTATACATAATTTGTATGTACACATTTTCCAAAAAACCCACTTCACTTTCCTGCAGCGAAGAATCAATTTTTTTGCCTGGAAATAAAAATAATAGAAATTTTGTTTCATTCCTATAACAGAGTATGGATATATTGGCAATTGTCCACTCATAGGCAATCTGGGGATACATAGTTTTATAATATATATTCAGAGTCAGGCACGTACTGGAGGCCGATCATTATGTAGTGTCATAGCTGCTAATTTAAAACTGGAGTGATGCGTTGGAAGACTAGCGTTGTTTTTATCCTCCAGATCTAATCTGTTTAGGATCAGTTCATTTTCTTAGTTACCGCTGTATTTTAAGAAGGCAATTTTTCAGTTCTGTGCTAACATCATTTATCACCTCTGTACAAGGATCTGACAAGACACTTGCCTTGTGATTATGCATAATAACAGCTGCCCTTTTCTGAACCTCCAAAGTTTGCACTCTGCTATCTCTGTGCAGCAAAAGTATTGGTGTAACTTCCCTGAGTGCCCAGTTCCTTCCCCCTGCTTGGTGCTGCTGTAACAAAGCCAAAGGGTTAGTTAATTTCTCATCCTGTCCTGTAACAGGCAATATGTACTCTTGGTGCTAAGTGTAGTGGAGAGGGGAAAGGGGCCAGGGCTGCTGTCCAGTTGTTTTATCTTCTCAAGGAGGAAATAGCAAATGTGACCTCTTAGCTGCCGAACGTCACTCAATTAATGTCTCAGCAAAGGGCAAGAGCAATGTCTCAATTCCATTAGGGATTAGGTGGAACAAAAGGGATGGTGCGAGAGCACCATGTTGGTAATCAATTCTCTGATTAACAAGACCAACCTTCTAGTAACCCCAAGAAACTTAATTAACACAGAGCCTCTTCGGTCTCTCTTGCTCAGCGCATAGAAAGGAGCTCTTCATTCCCTAATGAATTCTCCTCTAGTTCTCAGGGTCCATATTGTGACAGCGTCCAATAACGTCATCAGGACAGACAGACAGACAACTGAAACTGCCGCAAAACCTAAGTGTTTTCACAACAAGATCTCAGTTTATATTAGGCTCAGGGAGCCTCTCCTAAGCAATGACCGCCACATGTTTGAAGGCCCATTCACTGCCATGTGCTTCCATAAGGAGACTCATTGGAACAGGAGAAACTTTTTTTAAAAAAATTATGCATGTGTAAGGAGTGCCGCTGTGGATTTCATCTGCTTGCTTTTAATGCTGCCGTTACTATTTGGACCAAGGGAAGGACTGTGACAGTGATAGAGCACATGGTTGGCAGGTTCAATCGCCAGCATGTTCAGGTATCGCTCTCTGAAAATATGGAGAGCTATCGCCAGCCGGTGGAGACTTGGGATGGAGAACCACTAGCCCTCCAGATATTGCTGGACTCCCAACTCCCATCAGCCCTGGCCAGCATGACCAATGAACAGGGATAATCTAGACCATAGGTTTCCTACCACTAGTGCAGGGGTCAGCAAACTTTTTTCAGCAGGGGGCCGGTCTACTGTCCCTCAGACCTTGTGGGGGGCCGGACTATATTTTGGAGGGGGGAAATGAATGAATTCCTATGCCCCACAAATAACCCAGAGATGCATTTTAACTAAAAGGACACATTCTACTCGTGTAAAAACATGCTGATTCTCCAACCGTCCATGGGCCAGATTTAGAAGGCGATTGGGCCGGCCCTGGCCTTGGGCCTTAGTTTGCCCACCCATGTACTAGTGTATGCAGAACTAGATGGATCAGTAATTTGATAGTATAAGATAGCTTCCTACATTTATATTGTTGCTGTTTGCAACTGGTGGTGCTCAGTGTCCTTCCTTTGGAGTTTTTGTTTTCATTATTTATTTCATAACATTTGTATGCTGCTTGATTGTAAACAAACAAACAATAACCCTCAAAGTGGTTTACAAAAAAGATATTGGTTTAAATAATGTATTTACCGTATTTTTCGCCCTATAGGATGCAACGGCCCATAGGACGCACCTAGTTTTTTTTTTGGGGGGGGGGAAATAAAGAAAAAAATTATTCCCCCCCCCAGGCGTGGGGCTGGGGAAGCCCGAGCTTCCCCCGACCCCAGCCCCCAGAACAGGCTGCTATCCGTAAGCCTTCCCCCACCAGCCCCAACAAACTCTGGGAGTATTCCCCACCTCCCGCAGAAGCCGTGCGCTCTTTAAAGAGGTTGGGCGGCTTCTATTGGCTCTTCTAGCTTGGGGATGGCTGCGCGCAAAGGAAGGCTGTTCCCAAGCCAGAACAGCGAGACGGAGGGCTCCATTTTGCTCTTCTAGCTTGAGGACGGCTGTGCGCAAAGCCTCTCTAGTCCTGCAGAGGCTAGCAAGGCTGTTCCCAAGCCAGAAGAGCTGCCATCCGCAAGCCCTGGGAGCCCGAGGGAAGTCGCGCTGGGCTCCCCAGGCTTGCGGATAGCTTCCTGAAGCCTGCATTCGCCCCATAGGACGCACACACATTTCCCCTTCATTTTTGGAGGGGAAAAAGTGCATCCTATAGGGCAAAAAATACGGTAAGTACAGTCAAACTTTGGTTCCCAAATGCCTCCATTTTGGAACGTTTTGGCTCCCGAACACTGAAAACCCGGAAGTAAGTGTTCTGGTTTCCGAACATTTTTCAGAAGCCAAACATCCAACGTGGCTTCCACTTGAGTGCAGGAAGCTCCTGCAGCCAATCAGAAGCCATGCCTCAACAACCGAGGTCTGACTGTATTATGCTTGTATCCAGTGCTTTTTTTCCTGGGGAGAAGCAGGTGTACGCATACCCTTAAACATTTTGTGAATCTAAGTTTGGCCTCCTTGAGGGGCAGTATTTCAATATGAGTAGGGAAATGAGAGTACCCCTAAACATCTTTTTAGAAAGAAAAAAAAAACCCTGCTTGTTTCCTTTCCTTCCTTTAGCTAGTGCTCAAAGTGGTGTTCATAGGTATTATTTCATTTTATCCACTCAACAAACCTGTGAGGTAGGCTGAGGTTGGCCCAAGATTACTGAGTGAGCTTCATGGCTGACTGGAGCCTGAAACAAGGCTTTGCTAATCCAAGTTCTGTATCATCCACTTGCCACACAGGCTCTCAATAGTGGCTCTTTATATCAGCCTTTCCTAACCGGGTGTTTTCCAGAGGTTATGGGTTATAATTCCTATCATCCCTGACCATTGACCTGGCTGGCTAAGACTTATGGGATTTGTAGTCCAAAACATATGAAGGGCACCAGGTCAGGGAAGGGTGCTTCATAACATATTTGTCGAGCAAGAAAGGAATTAAAAACAGAGAGCAGCAGCATTCATAGCCTACACTTAAATGGATATCAGATTTTCTCTGCACGCAGGTTCTGGTGCTGTATGAACAATGGGCCACATTTCAGTTGCTACAAATATATTGTGGCATTAATAAAAGGAGGGATATATCTACATTTATTTCTACACTGACAAACAAATTAAAATGGAAACAGGATTGCTGTGGACTTTAGCACTGAAAATAATAATTGCAGCTCTATTGGATTTTTACCATCTCCAATGCGTGTGTGATTTGCAACCTCTCTCCTTATCGGCTAAAAACAAGGTCCTTGTGTCAGAGTTCCAGAAATAACTGCATCCTCATCATGAATTTGAATATCCAGCTGGGATTTCAAATTGCAGCCCCAGAGAGCAGAGGTTAATGCATTAAAGCAAATTCCTCATTAGCGCCTTGAGCTTCTATATTGGGCTGTGCTACATATAAAAGGTTTGTGCTGCATAGATCAGTACAGAGAGGAAGGGATGTGGGGGGGGGGGAGATGATCTGAGGCTGTAATATGTTGTTTTTCCTTTGAGAATATCAACCTCATCTTGGTGGTTTTGTTGGGGATAATGATGATACCATATACTCAATCAGGATTTATAGCTGGTCTCACTTTAATCAAATGAGGCTAAAATCATCCTGGTGACCCTGTAACCTTGCCCCCTTTGACCGGCAGAGGTTTGTGACATGAATACATAAGAAGCACTTAAGCCTTGAGAGACCACCTGCTCTGATCAAAGCTTCCCTTTCTTTTTCTTGCACTGTCGGTAAAGAATGCTGACTGAAACCAGCATGGTACGGAATCGGTCTCTCCCTATTAATGGGCATCCCTTATTGTGTGGAAACATGGCAAGGGAAGGTGAGAAGATTGGCCTGTAATTGTCCTCTGTCTGTGAAAGTCCACCAGAGAAAGAACCATGAACTAACTGAGTGGTACTCTCTGTCATACTGAGCCCTCATTCAACCCTAGATAGCTCATCCTCTGATGAGGAACCAGACTTCATGGACTCTGCAGATGTGGGGGAACAGATAGAGTACCCCAGTTACACAATGGATTGAAAAGTTCTCTAGGTCCAGAGAGAGATCTCACCAGGAAGGATGTGTGGTAGAGGAGCCCATGTCTGAACTGGAGCAGGAGACTCTTGGAAGCATTGCTGCAAAAAGACCTAAGCTCAGGCAGCTGGTTGGCCAAGAATGACTCCCTGGAAGCCCTATATATTTGTGCTACTTTTGAGTAAAAGGCTCCTTGACAGTACCCACACTTCTCAGTAGTAAAGTGTTCCTGGTGAGCAGGCTTCAGCACCTGTAGATGATTTTGGGTGGTTCTCAAGATGCCAGGCTGTATAAGCCTTCTTTTGAGATCTGCTGGTTGCAGGCGCAACAGATTACTTTCAGCTCTTTCCCCTGCTGCAATTTGATTTCCCTGCCTTTGTAATGCCTTCTGACAGGTCTGTCTAGCTGCCAGCTTCTGCCTTTGCATCCCACTTGACTCAGGACTGCTTTCTTGTGCTTTGCCTGTGCTTCACATTGGCTTTGCTTTTGGACCCCACTCGCTACTGTTTTGTGGCTGCGGTGTTTTGGAGCTCAGATGCATTTTTGTCCCCAGCCAAGCTCCGGGGCTAACCCAACCAGATTAGGACCACCTGTATTTGTCTGTGTGGTTTCTGTCCCTGATCTCTGATGAATGTATGAATTGCTGCACTTTCTGCTTGTGTTAGCATTTCTGGTGAAATTCTCCAACCTCCCTACTCTTGTGTTGCAGGGGCTATTCAGTTTGCTCAGACATCTTCCTTATGTGTTACCCTTGTGGGCTTGCTCAGGTAAATAATTTTGTTTTAAAAGAATGAGGGCAGAATCATGAAAAAGACACACACAACAATAATTGGAAGTATTTTCTTGCCTAAGTAAAACTAAATTGGTGGTTTTTAGCTTTACTAACTTTGGAATCCAAATTAACTTGCAGTTAACTCAATCATAATTTTCAGGCTCATATTCAGAAAGCAAACATTGTATTGATTTTTTTGAAAAAAAAAAATAAAAAGTCTGATGAGAGCCAGTGAACCTGACTATTTTTAGAACCAATTACTGCTTTATTTGGATAATTTTGTATGTGTATTTGTATGTAAACCACACAATTCTCTTACCGGTTGGATATGCATAGCAGCTTGGGGCTGTGTTTTGTTTTTATTTCGCAGCATTTATTTTTAAACCAAAGACAACACCCAGTGAGTGATCTCATTATGGCTACGATGTTCAGTGGGCCTCTTGGGAACTGGTTTCCCATTTTAGATTAATTTAACATCTCCCGCCTCTCGTTCAAAAAAGAGGGAGGGAAGTGTGTTAGACTTGTTTTGCATGGCTAAACATTGATGACATTTTGCTGTGCTGATTGGGAGGGAATGGATCGAGCATTATAGAATCCGGTAACAGGGAAAGTGCCAAAGAAATCCAAGGCGATAGCCAGTCATGTAAGGAAAAGCATGCATTGATTTGGCATTTTGCTCTGGACAATAAGGTGTTGATGGGCCGTGGGATTTTATTACAGTGCCAAGATTAAGCCATAGACTAGGAATGAAGAATGTGTGGCCCTGTTGATGTTATTGGACGCCAACTCCCATCAACCCCAGCCGCTATCAGCTGTAGATAGCATGTTAGTGGTCAGGGATGATGGAAGTTACAGTCCAAAAAGCATCTGGAGAGCCACTGGTTCCCCATAGGCAGTGGTCCAAGATGAGCTAAGAGCAGGAGTTTTGAGATGAGGCACAACAACAGGTGAGGGGGGAGAGACTTTGCAATGGCTTTTTCCACCTACCTTGTGCCTCTCTCCAGCTCCAGGAGCTTTTCCCAGACCATGACTTCAAGAACAACAGAAGCAGCTGGGAAGAGAGAAGAGTTTAGGAATATTAAAATAATAATAATTTTATAGGTTGTATTTCCTTGTTTCTCAATTTGATCCTTTTACATATTTTTTAATGCTTTGTGAACAGCCATTATTTTTATTTATTATAGTTTAGTAAAGTGTAAACTGTTTAATTATTATTTGCTGATATTTAATTTTACTGTTTACTATTATTTTCTAGTGGGTTATTGAATGGAAGACAGGGATGGGCTTAATTTTGCCAGCCAGCGGATATGTATCAGGACCTAAACAGTTTCCTATTCCAGCATCTCTCCTGTGGATGGAAAGTGGAAACTGTAGGTAACAGCTTTCAGAACACTGTGCTGATTTCATAGTTGTGGAATTAAATTTAGTTGGTTGCATTTTGCGTCTTCCCACTATGTAGTAGTGTTTCCCAAAAGATTTTATGGTATGGTGCACTTCCTGACTTAATGCATGATCAGAAGAAATGTACAAAGCTACAGAAGTTGTTTGTGATTCGAGGACCCGATCCCCGCTTGGGGAATAAAGACACGTGGACACAGAATGTAAGGTTAATGGGTAAGGAAAAGGCCACAACTTCATTGATTACAGCATGTGAAAAGGTATTGGCTTAGGCTTTGGACCACGGAACCTTAGACTCCACCCACTTGGAGAGGGGTGAGTCTGAAGAGGGGGTTAACCACCAGTAGGGGGAGCCTGTTGATGCTAATACAACTATAGGCTCTCTCCTGATGTCACCGAGGGTCGTGCCATGGCCCCCCGCCACACGGGCATCAGACAGGATTCACGACCTCCAGATTCCTTTAGCGGAATACCCAAAATTGTCAGGGAAGGCGATGGCCACACCTTGCCCCCCCCGAAACACCAACAACACATTCCAATGCCTAACCGCCAAATACCACGGACATTGTGATGGTTGCTACGAGGTAGGTGGAAAAAACCAAGAGGCCAGGCCAATTTAGCCAATTGGAAAAAACTCCTACCAGGCCCCCTGGTTAAACAGGGCGACCAACCAGAGGTCCATAGCAAAGTCTCAGGAAAGCTAACCTAAAGGGAGTGGAGGGTGGGTGACTCGAAGAAAATGTGTGTGCAATGGCGGGGATGGCTGGTGCGGCCGCGTTTGAGCAGCAAGCCACGCTGCCACCGAGCTTCCCTATTGGGTGCCCAACCGGGGAGGGGCGTGGTGCGCCAGCCCTGGAGGTGAAGCAGGAATCGTCTCCCGCTCACAACCCCTCCCCTCCTGAAAGAGGAGAGGCTTTCCCCCAGAATTTTACCAGTTCTCTCTGTCATGTAGTCAAATAGCTGCCATTATAGCCATGTTCAGGTGTTCTAATGAATGTTCTAGCTTTGCCTCCCTGTTGGCATCATCCTCCACGGATTTGTGTTATGTGAAGGGTAGTTCATGGGTATATTTTTATATTTTTCCTGTTTTACAATATACCTGCTATGTGGAGTCTTGGAATAATCTCTCTCCCCTTGAGGGACCTTTCTGGGCTCATCTGGCAAAGGTGTGAAGCAATTCTTGTGCTTTATCTTTACTCCTGTTTGCAGCCATCAAATTTTATGACAGTTTGTTGTTTATGTAAATATACTGCAGACAAGGAAGGAGGCAGGGCAGTGCAGAGATTAGGTTTGATGGTACAATGAGCAGAGTAGGTTCAGCATCTCAGTGAAATGAATAACAACCAGAGACGAAGTCCTGTTTTTATCTGCATTGAACACATTTCATCCAAGTGTGTTAATATATTAAATAATGTGCCACATCTTTGTGAATCTGTTTGTCTGCCTTCACCTTCTCAATTCTTTTGCTAGTGCAGATAGGACAGGTACTGGCTGAAAGCTGAGAAAGACGGGAAGGCAATGGCTTTCTCTTGAGATAGCCCCGCCAACATGCTTTTCCCACTTAGCACTGCTTTCCTTTGGGGTGAAAACAGTCCATTTGTAGCATCGTTGGCTATTTCGCCAATTGCCCCCCTCACCTCAGTCCTATTTTCATGGCTAGCAACTAACACATTTCAGACAACACTTCTCAGACGGAGGAAAATGGTGAAGACTGTCATAGTTAAAAGGCCTGAAAGCAATGGAACAAGAAGAAAGTGGGCATACTGTGGTGGTGAGCTCAACAGCCCATCTTTGTGGAAACATAACTGTGTGACTGTTCTGCCAATCATAGTTGCTGAATAAGCATGCTTTTGAGTGAAGATCTCACATAATTTCACATATGTTCATAACAATCCCACACCATGTTCCATTTATCTGCAATTTTTAAAAATTGTGTGTGAAAATATGGGTGTGTGTTTAAAGACATGTTCTAAAGCATTTTCCTGCAAAATAAAATATTTCTAAATGTATTATATCTCAAAATACATTTTAAAGCTAAGAACTGAATTGCAATATTCATAGAAGTTTGAAATCTGAAGGAAAGCTATGTTCTGATCTGTAGTCAATTTTTAGCTCTCTGAAAACTATTGTCTCTTTCCAGGTTTGCATTTTCCTGCTCCCCTCAGTATCCCACCAGTTATTGTCGCTGAGCTAACATGACAGGCTTTACTCAAACACCTGCTGGGCTTTCTTTATATGACAATTTTTCCATCTGTTTGTTCCCCAGGAAGGGCTTAAACATTCCTCCACAGAAAGGAAGCTGGCTTAGAAGCAAAGCCTGACACACTCTCTAGAGTTTTGAGTCTAGGGAAAGCATAATTACTATTAATGAAAATTATGAATCATTGAAAAATGCTCCGATGTATTGCAGTGGTTCTGTGCTCCTCTGAGTCCTCCTACTTCCCCCCTGGTACATCTGGGAATGCAGTGCTTTATAAAAATGCAAAATCATCAGACCCGGAGGCTGCAACAGCTACAGACTTAGTAGCAATCTTGAAAATTCTGGTGTGTCCAATATTATGAATTAATTCTTAGAATAAATATAGCCCTCTGGTTCTGTTTTCATAATCACTTAGTCAGTTTATAGACTTTAGATTTATTTTCTCTTTTTTTAACAGAACGCTACATTATCATTTCATCCAGGCATTGAAAATACTACAGGCAATAGCTTAGGGCAGTTTCACACCTTACATGGCTTTACCAATTCTGGGACTGTCCCAGCAGTATCAGGGCAGTTGAGAGGTATGAGATAGCATGGGAAGCTCTGGTGCACATAAATCTTTGAATGTGAACTGAGGCTGTTACGGGTGACTACATACCCTCCAACATTTCTCCAATGAAAATAGGGACCTCGTATTCCATTAAAAACAATTTTACTATTCATACCCTTCCCATCTGTCTGGGTCCAACCACTGTGGCAGCTTCCAACATAAAAATAAAAATAAAAAAATTAAGCATTTTAAAAGTTCCGTATGCAGGGCTGCCTTCAGATGACTTGTGGGTTGGATAACACCACACCCTCCAACATTTCTCCAATAAAAATAGGGACATCCTAAGGGAAGGCAGGACATTCCAGGATCAAATCAGAAACCGGGATAGCTTCTGTAAATAGGGACACTTGGAGGGTCTGTGACTAGGAGTTATTTGTCATAGTAGTAGTAGCAGTAGTAGTAGTAGTTTTCAGGTTTTACATTTCCACATTAACATCTTTAATTGTATCCATACATTCAACGACTTCCCTCCTTCCCCTTCCAAGGTTCTTTTAATTTACCTGTAATTCCTGCATATTCTTGTATCTCTCTCTATACTACCTTTTCCAAAGAAGATGTAAAGGTGTAGGAGTTTCTGCAAGTATCCTGTAGGCATGGTTACAAGCCCAGTTGTTCCAGCATTGGCCTAGCTGAGCACCTCTGTTGCCTTCTCCATGATAGCTTCACCTTTGGGGTCAGGCTACATTCACCAGCCCCTTTAAAACAGGGAAACTCTTTCCTTTCCCATCTGTATGGCTGGGAAGCTCCTTCTATTAGGAAATGGTGCCCAGTCCTTGCACTCCTGGCATGTCACTCAGTATCTAGTTCAGGCATCCCAACCTGCAGCCCTCCAGATGTTTTGGCCTACAACTCCCATGATCCCTAGCTAATTGGACCAGTGGTCAGGGATGATGGGAATTGTAGTCCAAAACATCTGGAGGGTTAGGGGTGCTTGGTTTAGTTGCAGTGGGGTGCTGGGAGTCGGAGTTGAATAACATCTAGATGGTATAATGTTAGCTCTCCCCCATCTAGCTAAATCATTGCCTTTACATAAATTTTCAGTTGCATGATAAGTGAACAGACTGATTACATGAACTAGGATTACTTGTGTCAGATCCAGGTCACGTGTGATGAAGGATGGCATATAAACTGAAATTATGTCGTTTACACACATTCAGGTGTTGTTTGCAATATTACTCTCCAAAAAAATAATGTGTGGCATGGTTTGAGACAGCCTAGGCAGATTATAGAGCAAAGGATATAATGGAAATAATTTTATAATATTTTTTTAAAAAATAATAATAATTACCATTGTATTGTATAATAGTTAACTACTTTTAGTAGGTGCATGGGAACTCTATAACAGCCTGTTATAATTTAAAAGAACTTTTTTAACACTGTAGAGTGTTCTAAAAGCTAATCTGTACTCAGTTTTGAAAGGGAACGTAAAATAACATTATTATATTTGTGTTTGCTTGCTGCGCTTGAAGACAGGCTAGTGGCCTAAGCTAATCCACTTAGAACCTGACTTCCACAGTAAATTAGTATTTGATTAGTTTTTCTTAATAGTCACACCATTTCATGCAAATATTCAATGTAAATATTCACATCATTTTACTTCAGAGTCATTACTGTGGCATAAATGCCATGCAGGGTTACCTCCACCCTCTGAGTTTGTTCTCACAATAATTCACATGGATTTGAAATTCCACTCTAATTTATTTATTTTTTAATCCAAGTTGAGACAAAAACTCTCCAATTTTGTTTGGTTTTGGGTTTTGGAGACTAGGGCCTAACAATTTAGCAGAGTAAACATTTTCCCGGAAGTTTTCTTTGAGCTGTTTGAACTGTTGCAAAGGTCGTGAGTAAAAAAATGTTTGGCCTGACCCTGGGCTGGGGTGGAGGGGAGAACTTAGATTTTACAAATAGTGGCTTGGCTCTAGATGACCCCTTCCATGCATGGAAGGGCTTTTCCTGAGTTAGCAGCAAGATCCTTGTGTGAGAAAAGAGATACCTCAGGATGCATGCATGTAGTAAGTCAGTGGTGTACAAAGTCTTATGATAGCTCTTCTACAACTGGGTGCAGAATAGTGCCACTGCCAGAACTTCTTTCATTATGTTTCTGCATCCAACCTAAATCGTGTGTGTGTGTGTGTGTGTGTGTGTGTGTGTGTGTGTGTAAATATTCTGCTTGATATCATGGCTTCCTCGGCTTGATTCTTAGGCACCATTTCCTTCCCTTCTGCTTTTTTTTTAATCCCTCCTGCATTAGTGGCCTTGCAAAATGAGTATGTGATGGTATCACCAAGGGCAAAGTAAATTTACAAGCAGTTTTTATAAGAAATGTTGAGGAACAGAAAGTGAGGCTGTGATTTTTGGCACATTCCTTTGTAGACATAATAAAGGCATAAGGAACGGGCACAGTTAATGTTCTCTGTTACTGATAGGTCTGTCAACTGATTCAAAGTTTGTTTTTTAGTTGCTCAAGTAGTTCTTTTTTAATCAACCAATGGGTTAAGGTTTAAACAAATGTGCATATTACCAAGATTTCAATACCGGTGCCATTTTGATATATCAAAGGCAGTATGAGGTAGTTTAAGTATGTCATCAGAAATGGGGGCCTGATGACATTTTAGTTTTCATTCCCTGTTGCAGAAATACACCACTTCAAAAAAGCCCACATTCAAATTGTCCCCCAACAACTAATCAGCTGAAGGTTTGGTTGATTAATTTAGGGATTCAAGCTTGCTGCCGTACTTCTGCATCTACTTTGGCATGTGAATGACAAGGAAATTACAGTGGGGTGTATGAGAATCTTGTGCTGGTGCAGTACCTCTATTAATGCAAATAGTGCATCTCCTGCTGACCTTTCTCTCCTATTAGTCTGCTGGCCAGAGAAGATAGGAGTCTCCTGGGGCTGGGCTCAGGGTGCTACAAGTCTTGAATAAATCTAGTGTGCTGAATTATCCTATCTAATTCCGCCCTCCCCAAACAATCCTGTTGTGTACCTCAAATAGGCATATGAAGTAGTAAACCTACAGCAATGCCAAGCCCTGAGTTTTCATGCGGTGACATTTATTAAACATAATATTAAGGGGGAAGGGTGCTGAAGAGAGTGACCTCAATGATGGAAAATCAATTCAGCAGGGAAGAACAGATGCTACCAGACAAGTTGAACTTATGGTCAAATCCAGGAGCTCAAGGTCATGAACTGTGGCTAATGGAGGATCAAATCCTATGGGACTATTGATGGAATTCCTTTACCTTGACAGACAGTAGTTAAGAAAAGGAATTGACAAGGAGGGAGGCAAAAAATAATGTAAGAATAGGTTCAAGAGTTCTTCTTGTTGTTTATTCAAAACAGATTTATAGAAAGTTTGGCGTTCTATGTTGAAAATTTTCAATAAAAATACTTACAAAAGGCGTGTGGGGGGTGTGTGTGTGGACGGAATCAGCTTACAACAGTTTCCATTCCACCCTTCCTCCAAGAGCTCAGATTTTAACTATCCTACTAGTCAGGTGTCCCCCCCACGCACACACATACAACACCCCTGTGTGATGGATTAGACTGAAATAGAGTGACTGGTCCAACATCTAACAACATTATCCCTCCTCCCCCCCCCCCCCCCAGATGGAAGCCTTTTGTAACAGAAGGGTAAATGGAAGAATGATTGACAGCAGAGGACTTGGAACGGAAGAAGGAGTGAGTGACAGGGAGAAGAACGTCAGTTAGGAATGAGTAGTTGGAGGAGGAGAGGGGAGAGAGAGAAAGAGATACTGAGAGGAATCAGAGAAGAAAGAAAATGAAGTTTATTCCTTTTCAACTCTGGCTCCCAAAAAAAGCTCAACAACTATCACTGCCAGTTTTTGAAATACTGTGAGTAGATCTCAGTCTCTTGGGAGTTGGACATCCCTGTTTTAGATTAATCAGTTTTAACTGTAAGGACTTCGTATATTGGACCAGTACCTGCTCTGAATGTTATGGCCCTTACTTAAATTCAGGTTTAACAATCTGTTTTCTGTTTTGGGTAGTTTAGCAGGCATATTTATCTCACCCAGCATGTGAAATCGGACTGGTCCGTGTCTGTTGGCAAAGGGAGACTTCTCTGCAAGTCAGTAGGTGTTGGCAACCAGTATCTAAGGGAAGTCTGCACTCTGCATACCTCGAATCTAACTGTCACAGAGACCATTGGGGGAGAGGGGAGGTGCAATTTTCCAATTTCAAAAGAATTGTATCTCATTCTTATCTTTAAAACAAAAAAGTTACATGCACCAGTTCCATGGGAAAATAAAGCAGGATAATCTAATGTTGACTTCAGTTGGCCTTGGAAATATACGGGGGATTTATGCCTCTTAAATGGGATTGGGACCAGAATCTGGCTTGTCTTGAGCAGCACTGCAAAGGTGTAAGAGCAATGTTGAAGTGATGTATTTTTGATGAGAGCTGAAATATTTATAGATAGCAGTAGCTGAGCCAGCCATAGAAGGGGAGAGTTCAAAGGAGCTGCTTCAAACTTAGTAGATGAACAGATAAAAGCTATTACTATTCTGGCAGTTCATCATGTATGTAGTGATGGACCTTAGTTAAAATCCAGAGACAAATAGGATCTAACTGAAGAAGGGAGAGTTCTCTTGTGATTTCAGTTGCCTACTCAAGCATCAGTTCATATGGGGAAATAGTTCTTAGGTTATACTACTGCAGGTATGTGGGGGGAATCATGTGATCAAATTCATCCAATTGTGCATATGTCACAGAGAAGGGTTCGACCATAGTTTTCTTCCTTGCCATACTTATTTTCTTTGTGCGGGGATTTTGTGGAGAAGCATTCAAAGTTAAACTCCCTTAGCAAAAGGTTTTGTTTGTGATCTGTTGTTTTGTTTTTGTTTTTTTCGTCTGCACTGGCCACAAACCACAATTTGATAAAGCCAGTGTACATAGATTTAAGCTATTGAATCCTGAATCCAGTAAATCCAAGTGATCTGCTGGAAGTGATTTGTGGAGCCAATATGGCAAAATACTCTTAAATCCACGAGTTCTTGTTTAACTGCACAGCTTCCATGGTTCTTCTTTTGCATAAAATGACATGAGAAAGTTGGGCCATATATTGCTGTTCAGTCGCTTCTGCTGCTAAGGCAATCTTGGATTTTCTATAAGGTGACCTTTTCCATAAGGTGAAGATTGCCTGGGGAGGGGAGAGATAGATACGTTCTGAGTGTTTGAAAAGAAATTGATTTACTTTGGAGAGTGAGTAGGTTATGTCCTAACATGCCTGATACTGCTATTTTGTAACTGGAACTTGAGTTGAGTGTGTGTGCACTCACCCTTCTTCAGATTGTTTCCTACACATCTTGAATAGATGCATTCAAAATTGGGCTTCAGAGGTGGGGTCATGTGATGCGTTGTGGCCATATATCAAATGCATGATGATAGAATCTGAATAGTAGTTGCAGTGATGTTTGGTGAAATTTGTAGCTTATGTGAAATCTCTAAATGGGTAAGTGAAACAAAAAAAAAGTGTTACACCTTCAGATACATCCAAATTTTAACTAATTCATTTTTCAGATATGTCACATTCAAACACTCATTTGTTCAAATGGCTTTGAGCTCTGGATGACTTGGTTTCGAGTGGTGAAAATCAGAAGAGGGAACCATATTTTAATGTCCAAACGTCACATTTCCTGATGAGAATTATGTGGCGGCAATTTCAAAATACAGTTTCCCCATACCTTCATGCTAAAGCATTTAAACTAAATAAGGTGGGTTCCCCCCCCCCCAGCTAAATAGATATGTTTTTTCTCATTGTGGAGCTGCACTGTAGCAGCTCATTGTTTGCACACTGATCACATATGGAACATGTATGTATTTCTTTAAAAATCAGATTAATGCACAAATGTGATGCAATGAAATATGAACATGTGAAATTGACACTGAATGGAAATATACTGATCCATCCCTTATATAGCCAGTGAATGTTATGTGCATATTTACAAATATAGACTCAGAGAAGCACATCACTTGCTGTGTTCTATAGACTTTGTGCTGTGCTCTCATGAGACATTAAAACAGAGTACGAATATTGTCACAGTGGTTAATGAAGTAATGTACCATGAAAGCTAACACTGGCAGTGTTTGAACTGAATATTTCTCACACAGGGTTTAGATTTGCTTTTAATAAAAGAGTGCATGTACAGAATGGCTCCTTAAATGTGCTTATTAAACAACAGCTGCTTGCTGTATATGATTAAGGTTTTGTTTTTAAAAATCCAATAGGCTAATCAGTAGACATACAAACTGTGTTGGTTTTCAAATATTCCTTAATGTTTGTTAACATATGCATTTGCCTTACCCTCCTGAAGATTTAATAAGATGTTTGTTTAAGAAATGAAGAAGTAGACAGATATGAACTGCAAAGACATTCCGGGCAAAGCAGAAGAACTTGAGTCCAAATTAGTAATGCAGAATAATGTTAATCACAGCTGCCATTCATAACCAAGAAGAAGATTTTGAGTGTCTCTATGTTGCCACTTGTTAATGACAGATGAAGCAGTCATCACATAAATTCAAATGATAAAGTGTAAGTACAGATTGTAACTTGGCACATGGCACCAATAATGTCAGGAAGTATGGAAAGAATTTATTTGAAGAGCTTGTCAGTGAAAAACAACAGTACAATAAAAGAGAAGGTATCAGCAGATAACCATTGTAATACTAATTAATTGCTATTTGATGTAGTAAAACCAAGGTTTAAGAGGAGAGTATTTTCAACTGATAACATACTCTAATTACTATTAGAAATAGATCACAGTAATCCCAACTACAGAAAAATTGAATTGCCACTTTGGGTGGTTGAAAACTTGAGTGCAAATCCTTTGAAAGGTCCTGGTATTTCTAGCTCTGAAGATAAGCTATACTTATCAGACGAAGAGGCTAGGGCACTGTGGCACAGAGGAAAAAAATGAATTTGGAAAACTTTTGATACTATCTCCACTCAGAAAAATGGAGCCCATTGAGTGACTTTGAGGCAGTCACTTTATCCTAACCTAATCATCTTCATCAGGTTGTTGTGAAAGAGAAAAGCAAATAGTTCCAGGTACAACTGGAACATGCAATAAATTTATTGTAGCGTGGAACTCTCTTTTTCCAAGTTTCAGTCAGCCAACCATCCCTTCCTCCACAATACAGCAAATCCTCTCACCTGGTTTTCCACTCACCCACAGCATACACTCAGCATTTTGTGGTCACTTAGCATGCTCAGTACTCATTGGGCTGTATGTGATGTTCCCTTGCCTTTGTTCTGTAAATATTTTGTGTACTTCAGCAAAACCTGCTTGTGCATGGGTAATGCTGTTTTGACTATATAAACAACTGCACTCATGCCTGAATATCAGGAATGATGTTCCCCTGAGGATCTAAGGAGTATAGCAGGTTACATATGTAATAAATAAATATTCTAAAGCATCTGACAGCTAGTCACAGTATCCAAACATGCAACCCTTTAAAAAGTGCCCGGTCCCAGCTAAAATAAGCCCAGGTGAAATATAAAGGAAGCAGGTCAGGGAGATGGATAAAGCGCACAGCTGGGGCAGCGAAGGAGTTTGTATGCACTTTAAGATTGCAGATAGTAAAGCAAGAGTGGGGGGGGGAGGGAGAGAGAAAGGACCTTCAGTACCTTGGACAGATCCCCAAGAAGAGACAGCACATTCTGACAAATGCTGGATGCTAACTGAACTCTTGCATATACCTAACAACCTCAGCCTGTCTTTCCCAGATAATAATAATAATAACAATAATAATAATAATATTTGTACCGCAGCCACTCTGGGCGGCTTCCAACAAAGATTAAAAACACATCAAAATGTCACACATTAAAAACTTCCCTGAACAGGGCTGCCTTCAGATGTCTTCTAAATGTCAGGTAGTTGTTTATCTCTTTGACATCTGATAGAAGGGCGTTCCACAGGGCAGGTGCCACTACCGAAAAGGGCCTCTGCCTGGTTCCCTATAGCTTTGCTTTTCATAGCGAGGGAACCACCAGAAGGCCCTCGGAGCTGGACCTCAGCATTCGAGCAGAACAATGGGGGTGGAGACACTCCTTCAGGTATACTGGACCAAGGCCGTTTAGGGCTTTAAAGGTCAACACCAACACCCCTTGCTGCAGAATGAAGACCTTTAACTTATACTTTTTGGGAAAGGGCTGTACCAAATAGTCTGGGTGACCGTGATGTCCATTTCAACCCCACCCCTTACAGTGAAGGCTTTAGGGGAACGTGGGAAGGAGCTCCCTCTCATTTCTTCACAGTTATGAAGGCAAAATGAGAAGGTTCACACTTACATCCTGAATGTATAGCCAGATAACTTAGGGGACAGATCATGTCCCAGAAGGCTTGAGATGTAATCAATAACAGTTTCAGGTTAAGTACGGACCCCTGGAACGAATTAAGTGCTTAACCTGAGGTACCACTGTAATATAAAATAACTATGCACACCTTTTAATGCCATTTTAGTGTGAAATATGTTTAGCATATGTTAAACCTTCTCTTCGTTTTGAATTCCAATACCTAAAACTTTTGTGTCCCACAGATATCTCTCTTACCTAACGCATGTTAAGCATCTGGCTAATGGGGGAACCTTTTGGTGTCCCAGGCATGTGGGAACTGATATGTTGAATCTCTTCAGCTGCTTCTAACCTTGCAGTTAGCTTTCTGCCAAGCTTCCACCCCCTTTCAGTTCTTATTTAGCACCGCACAACAACGAATTGTACATTATATTCTAACAGCACAATACAAACCCAAAATCCACCAGGACAAGAGAGTTTGGATTCAGTGGTTCTTGATTTCTCCTCATCCGAGGTCAGTCGGGGCATAGCCAGCCTGGCCAGACCCAGTTGATAGAACTGAAGTTTCTACACACAACAATAATTCCATTCTCTATCCAGGCAAGCCAGGGGCATTGTGACAGTTCAGTGTCACATTACTGCCAGGCAAAGGTGCTTGAGAAGGGATGTGGTCTAGAGAGACCTAGAGGGCTGTCTTTGGCCCCCAGGCCTGTGGTTCACCACCTATGGTGTAGGTTCTTTCTACATTCAAGAGCTGCTTCTGCTGTCCTGACTTGTTGACCATTGGAACTCAGTAGCTCCTGCTATCTTGACAACCTGCAATGGAGTTTGTGGGTATTGTTTTGGCAGAACATAGAAAGCTGCCTCATACTGTGACAGACCAAAGAAACTTAGTATTTTCCATGCCAGTGATGGGGGATGTTTTGCCTGCCAGATGTTGTTGGAGTCCAGTTCCAAGCAGGCCCTTTTAGCATGGCCAGTGACCAGGGCTGGTGGGAGTTTCTGTCTAACAACATCCAAGGGTCCCTGGTCTACATTGCCTGACAGTGATTCTTCGGGATTTCAAAACGAAGCCATTCTCAGTCCTATTTGGGGATGCCTAGCAGAGAACCTGGGACCATTTGCATGCGAACTGTGTGTTCCACTACTCCAATATCAGCCCTTCCCTAGAGGGAAATAAGGGGATAATAGAGTAGAATGAATCACGAGGCCGTGGAAGGGAAATAGATATCTTGGCCACGTTGTGCTTTCTTTCTGGATACATTAAAAAAATTACACCTCTGCTACTTTCCCCATCAAGATTATGAACTCAGTAACACTATCTTTTCCAAAGAAATCTTTTGCTGCTTGAGATTTTAATGTTAGAGTGAGCTATATGGGTTTTAAAGTGCCTTTTTACGTAGCACAGCAGTGCAGTGCGGGCTGCTTTCCCAAAAGTTTGTCCCATGGCACCATTTGTAAATCTTTTGGCTACAATCCTGTGCATTGTTTCCTAGAAGTAAACCCCACTGAACTCAATGGGACTTACTTCTGAGCAGACATACATAGTCATGCAGTGTTTAAGGGTCATTTCCTTGGTACCGTATGTGTTTCATGGGGGAAGATACTGGTGGACCTTTAAATGTTAAAATACCCCCATGGAATAAACCCACAGTAAAGCAACCCCCATAATGCTGCTGGATATATTTAATCGGCATCTAATATCAATGTAATTGATTGCACTTGGGTGTCCCTTCACATATTTAGTGAATACAACCTATTCTTTGTAAACCGCTTAGAGGTTTTATTTACAGTTAAGCTGTATGCAAATGCTGTTAGACAAACAGTTAGATCAACTGAGCTTTTTGTGTGAGTTGAGCTTTTAAAGCTGGGCCCTATGGATGTTTAAATGCATCTAGGGCAGGCATACTCGGCCTTCCAGATGTTTTGGGACTACAACTCCCACCATCCCTAGCTAACAGGACCAGT
This sequence comes from Podarcis gaigeae, assembly GCF_964106915.1. Taxonomy (NCBI): domain Eukaryota; kingdom Metazoa; phylum Chordata; class Lepidosauria; order Squamata; family Lacertidae; genus Podarcis; species Podarcis gaigeae. The sequence goes on from NC_139681.1 coordinate 21,950,850, forward strand.
GGTCAGGGATGATGGGGATTGTAGTCCCAAAACATCTGGAGGGCCGAGTTTGCCTATGCCTGATCTAGGGTTTTCCATCAGTTTACTCTTCAGCAATCTTCCATAGTAAATTTCCACCAACCCAGCAATTTTGGAGAGTGCCTTGTGATTTAGGGGGTTGCTGCAGAGAAAATGCCACAGAGTAGTCTAGTGTGAGAATACAATTTCTTGTGTGTGTGTTATTAATTCTCCCTAGATTCATCTTTATAAAGAGCAATCATTTTTAGCCAATGCTACTGGTTAAAAAATATATATTCTGAGCTTGTGCAAGTGTTTGGCTGGGTTGCAGTTTGTAAACAAACAACCAAGCAGGCAGGATGAGGAGGAGCTGTAAATCAAAACAGCACTCTTCAACTCCATTTTCAATTTCTTATATTTTCTAGTCATGCACACACACAAACACACTCACTCTTCCTGCCCATCCACCCACAATACCTGCTTCCTCTATTTGATATGTTCCACTGTGGGATTCATTAATATGGAAATGATTAACTTAATGTTCTACAAGTAGAAAAATATAGATTACTGAGGAAATTGAGTTGCTTGTTGCTCCTCCTCAAATGCCTGAATTGTGCTAGGATGACTCATAAGCAAAGATTTTTCTCTCTCTCCACCCATTATTATTTCAGCATCTCTTTGCTTTCAGCATGAAAATATAATTGCTGTCATTTTGTTTGTGAATTCAGGGAAACGTTTCGGGAGGCTCAAAATTTGTGCTGTGCTGTTTTGTTTTTGTACTTTATTGGCAGAAAGTGTGTGCAGAAAACCACTATTCCCAACCCCTGGTGGGATACTTGTTTGTGTGTATCACTCTTGCGGGTTGAAAGGAGATTGTCTCACATCAGATGCAGATGTGTGGCAAAACCTGTCTGGTAAAATAGTGGTAAAATAGTTGGGTGTTTGAGTGTCTGATTTGAAATGCATCTTAGCAGGGCGTCAGTGTTGTTTACAGTTTTTGTGCATTTTACTGAGCAATTTTGGGAAACCATGGTGAGCTCCCACATCTGTAGTGATGAGGGACATAAAAAGGAAAGACCAGCAGTGGTGATGCCACTGGAGCCCTCAAGTAGTTTAATTGGCTCAAATACTGTAATACTATGTGACATGAGAGCCAGCATGGTTAAGCAGTAGTGACAGGTCAGTGGTTTATCTGCTGCGATAAGTAATAGTGTAATATGACAGTTTCCTAATGACACATTGTTAACCCTTACATTGAAAAGATTCCAAACTTTTATTTGAGATGTGAATAACATAATACATTACCTGTGTGCCCTGGAAGCTCCTGCAAGTCCACAAGGCAGCTTTTCACCAATAGGAACAGCTTGTAGTGCATAGATCCTGCATTTTCCCATTGCACAACTGAAGATGCTTATTAAGGCATGCAAAGCCCTAAGGGATGCCTACCCTAAGAATGCCGTCTTAACCATACAGCTCCAGCACTCTTCATGCTCCACCATATTGCGGAATTCCTTCAGCACAGAGGTGCATCCGGAACCTTCACTACATAGCGTTTGGCAAGTGCTGAAGACTTGCCTCTTTTTCCTGATCTTTGACACCTGAGATGAGTATTTTTAGGATTCACCCTCTTCCCCTGACTGTGATTTGTCTTACCTATTTTTAATACATAATTTTAAATCGTTGTAACCCATGTTGGGGCCTGCTGGTGTAGAGTGAGAAAATAATAATAATAATAATAATAATAATAATAATAATAATAATAATACTTTTGAACTATTTTCTACAGCAGTTTAGGACCGCCCTATACAGGCAGTCCTGTGTTTACATAGGGGGTTACGTTCTGAGGCACTGTGTGCGTTGGTGAATTTGCATATAATTTAAACCTATTGAAAATGCCTGCAAACACCCCATTCCTCCCCTATTCCACCCTTTTAGTGACATTTCAGTGACATCTTTATGACCTTTCTGGGTCACTTCCAGGTTCGGTGTGATACACATGTATACAGTTGCACGCATATTGAACATGCATAAATGGGGGGCTGCCTTTACATCTTCCAGATCAGTAGGTGTTTCTGAACACAAAAGCTTGATATTCAAGAATTGTGGGGTATGGGCTAGGGTGCACACTCAAGCCTCACTCCAACATTGTTGTGCCTGTTGCATGCTTGGTGCTCAACCATCTCCATGTTAAGTGTGGAAGATCTTCAGGGGGAGGGTCTTCTACTCATGTTGGATTGAGTTTTGAGTAAAACCCTCCATATGATTGAGGACCCTGAATAAAACAGAGCCCCTCATCTCATGAACTGTTTTCTTCACATTCAAGTCAGCACATGGAAGCCCCTTTCCTGCGTGATGTACTTTGCACATAATTTTTGTGTGTGTGCCAAAGTAGCACAGAAATAAAGGGATGTGACGGTCTGGTGAGTGGGTGGGTGTGTGCCACAATGAGCACAGTCAGGGTGGGGCTTGCTTGTGTGCCTGCACCCACAGGTTGAGCGTTTGCATGTTCAGGTGAGTGCCCTTTAAACCTTTTTGGTAGAGCTGATATTTTGTAGCCCTAATTAAGCAGGTAGACAATTGTTTCAATGTATTTCTGTCACATCTTCTCATGCTTTTTTTCCTTGGCACGATTCATACACAGCTGAGGTGTATTGGGTCTATCTGTGAAGGGATGCAGGAACAAGCGGCAGGCAATGTGTTTGCCTCCACCAAAGAAATCTCTCTCTCTCTCTCAGGGGCAGTTCACAGAAGACAGATTGCCTGTTGCAACAAGGTAAAATTTGGTCCTGTAACTCCTAGGATCAGAAAACACCCTAGGTGCCTTTTGAAACCTGTTCTAGACCTGATGCATAGTTCCCAAAATTTCCATCTTCTAGCAGATTTGCTCACTGAAATTTCTAATAAGTATAAAAGCAAGCAATTTGGCAAGATAAGGTGGTGTATTATTTTGCTATGTAAAATGGAAGGTGTTGCCTTAGGTATAGCACTTGGGATATTTCAAAATCCCGTTTTTGCAAGTGTCTTTCATTTCTGATCCCAGGCAAACCAGCCAGGTTGACTTAAAGAGATCTGAAATCCTGTATAATGTGCTGCACTTTCCTGCCATCCCATGGGTACCAATTGTGGCACATTTAAGTTTTATTTGGAAAGAATTCACATTTGAGGGTCATCTAGTAAATTACTGTGGTGCTCCTATTGGCTCTAGGGAAATGAGGCTGAAAATTCGCAATTGGCCTTCAGGAAGCTTGAGACATGTCAGTTGGAGCGGTAGCTAGAGAGACCCATGTGAGATGTGGAATCACCTGTTTCTACACAGGCTGGGAATGCAGCCAAAATGGCCTTGCTGTTCTATTCAACACATCCATTTAGGGCCCCAGTTTGGAGCCAGAAAGTGCATCAGCTGAATTAAGATGAAAAGAAGAACAACCCCCTACTACTCCCTATGAAATGTGAGTTTGGAGGCGTGCGGGGAACAGGTGGGTGGGGGAGAGAGAAGCTGGTTTTGAGCAGGCTTTAGATTTTTCTGTACACATTCTTAATAGATTGTCCTCAGACCTACCATGTATTATTGGGGCATTTAATTTTCTGGCAGAGCAGTGGGATATTTTATACCAGCATTTCCCAGCGGCTGGGATTTTGACAGAGAAATACTAGCTGGAAATCTTGGAGGAAATAAATGGACAGCTTCCGTCTGTTTTTTTTAGCCTAGCAATTGAACTCCAGACTTGTTACTCCTTTCTTTAGCATCAATACAAAAGTAAATATCCTATATGCAGTGTGTGTGTGGTGGGTATTCTGCTTTCCCATACTTTTAGCAATTGGGCTCAAGAGCATTTCAACTAAAACGCTTATCAGACTGAGAGACATCTGAAAGGGAGAAGTCAGATCTAGTTTGGAAAGGCAGCAATGATGTTGCCAGGTGTTGCAATTGCCTGGTTCAGATTATGAATCTGGCACACTTTTAATACACACCTGTATTGCAAGCCCAGGGTCATTTCTTTTCCACTCATCGTACTCCAACTCAGATGATAAAACATGTCTGAAAAGGACTTGCCATTTCCATTTACTTGGCTACTGCAGCAGGAGAATAGGAGCCCCCTCCCCCCACAAAAAGGGGACTCAAGCGTGAGCTGCTTAGTTTGGATCCAGTCCATTTGTTTTTGTTTTGTGCATGCAAGTGTTTTGCACCCTGGGCAGCTGGGAAAGTGTCCCCCAGCTCTGTTTGTAAATGCACACACACCATTTCAGCTGGATTGCAGGGCTGAGAGTGGAGGTGGAAGCAGGAGTGGTTACATTCATCTGCAGCTGTTAGTATTTAAAAGTGGTGGGGCCAACAATGAGGTTGCTATAGCAGCAATAGCTTAGCAGATAACCTGAACCCAATGTGCTAGGGATCCCAGTGCTGGGTGACCAATAGCAGGGAGCCACCAGTAGCAATCAGGTGGAGTATATATTTGGGGTAGAGATGAGGGTGTGGTGTGTGTACTACTGGTAAATGTTTTCTAGATGCTTAACTTATTGATCCTGTGTCCATTGTGACTTACCATAACCTTTAGGTAAGTTTGCTCCTTTTCTTGATCAGTTTGGCCTGGGTTTTCAGGTTGCTTCCATAGATTCACTGGTGGTGTTTCATGCTGGGGATGCTCAGTCTTGGGTAAAGCATTTACAGAATGTTTAATTTATAATTAATGCTGAATATGTGCTCCCTATTATTACACACAGTCTGTGGGTGGGCTCACATGCTTGAGTTAATGTTTTGTACTTCTGTTGTAGCTGGAATCTGGATGGTGTTAGGTTGATATGTGGAGATGGTATTGGTTATTGGTAAGGGGCTTGTTAGCAAGAATTGTATCCCATGCATGAACAGAATCTATGTAATACTGAACTATGTGCTCACATGTTGCATCCTTTTTTACTGCTCAATTGTGGCTCCTGGTGTTCATATCCCACTCTTGACCTTCCTGGGCAACACCCCTTGACTCATCTGGGTTCTGACCACATGGCAGAATTTTGTTTTTCAGGAGTTGCCAACCCTAACAATTGCCAGCCTTTTGGTTGCCCTTTTTACACCATCAGACATTTTGTAGTGACTGAGACAGTCCTTGGCTATAATGGTGTAAATAAACGAATGCGCGAGCATGTGTGAGATGGAGAAAAGCAGAAAAGAGAGTAGAATGTGCAACTCACCCCATATGATGGTTTGGAAGTAAGCAGGGCATTTTCCAGCTGAACTCATCAGACCTCAGCTCCAGCACCTCTCATGTGGGCTCCATTGCCATTATAAGAGAATGAGGGAGGTGTTCGTTGTGAGTTCTGGCACCTCTTTTTCTAGAAAAATATCACTGGAAGTAAGTCCCACTGTGTTCAATGGGGCTTACTCACTAGTAAGTGTGTAGTCCAATTTAATTCCATTACGTTGTTTAAAGTGGTTTGTGGAATAGACTGGGAATTTCTAGTTAGCACCAACATTGAAGTTGCTATGTACATGTTAACGTTTCTTGGTGTAAGTTGCAGGATATAAGAGGGCATTTCTTCGGGCAATTACATTCCCTCAAAATAATTGTTTTTAGCTGCTAACCTTTGTGTAGTTCAAAGCTCTCATTTCTTTCTCAGTACCCATTCTGATGAGCATAGTTCAGAATACATTGCCTATCATCCATAAAATGCTCTGGGGCAAATTTCTCATTAATGGCATTATTAATAATTGTCACAGAAAAGGCCCTAATAGCATCAGACGTAATCCTGGTCATATGACTCGATCTTTATTATCAAGAGAGGGGGATGCATCATTAAGTCCCACTGACCATTTTCACGGAGCTGTACAAAGTGAAGCCCTTGCTCTCAGAAGCATGAAGTCTGGGGGAAATTAAAAGCTGTTCATTATAAATTCAGGATTCAAAAGTCTTGTTTTCAATTAATAAGGAGTGAAGAAGGACTGGGTTCATAACTTCTTTTAAGTTGGTATCATTCCCTAGTTACTGAACTCATTAAGAGATTCAAGCCTTCTGCTCATCTAATGCACTGAATTTATGCTGAGTTAAGATAGCCCTCCCAAACTCTTGGCACAATAGCCTATCCTATCAGGGCCCTGATGTGCATATTTAGCAAACTAAACAATGTCAACATGCAATAGGACAATAGGGTTGCATCCTTCTGAGCATCCTTTGGCCCCTCTTCGTCCACCATTGGCTTCTGCATCAATATGATACATTTTTTCCCGTAGACTTGAGTCCTAAGTGTGCATATCCAACATATAGGAGACCTGATCAAGTCCAAGCTAAGCATGTTTACATTCTATTTGTTTAAATGGAAGAGTTAAGCATGCTCCTAAATGTATCCTGTGGACAGGTGCTTAACTTTGAGTTGCATTATTCCCAAGAACATCTCCTTGTACCTCTGATTTAAAGCTTATTTCTCATTGAGACAAATGGCCTATATGCAGATGACATTGTGTCTGCCTGTCTATTCTATTCATTTAAGAAGGTTCATAAACTGCTTACTCGAAAGATATCTAAGCAGTGTACATAAAACAGTAAGATGATTATCACTAATATGCAGATAAAATCGGCGGGATTTAAAAACCAAGTATACATAACTAAATTATGTCTTCAGATAGGCTTGCTGAAATAAAAAGAAAGCTTTTTAGCAGGAGTATTAAATCTGTCTAATGTTAATAAGCGGGGAGCTCCAAAGTATAGGTGCTGCCACACTGAAAGGCTGAAAGACACATGCAGAATCAACATTATGAAGTGCTTGTAAATGTTCAGGTTCCATAGACTGAAGTGGCTGAGCACAGAATATGCCTGAGACCATCATTAGAGAGATTTTGGGACTTTTCAGATATTCAGCTAGGGTAGAAGGTATTAAAAGGAAGTGGAATTGCAATGGCAGGTTCTGCCTCCCAATTATAATTGGTGGTTTGAAGATCGAAGAGTGTCTCTTACAGATACAGATGATAAGGCAGGGTTTCTGATCATGCAGAGAAGTCTCTCTTCTATCTGTGGAACAAATGAAGCTGTTCATAACACACATTGTGCATGTTCCATCTACCCTAATTGAACATCTAAAAAACCCTACTGGGGCAGTGTGTCAAAGGGAGCAGTTGAGCTTAAAAACCTCCAAGGAGTGAGAGTTCACAACCTCCCAAGGGGGACTGTTCCACTGTTGAACAGCTCTTCCTGTCAGAAAGTTTTTCCTGATGTTTAGTCGGAATCTCCTTTATTGTAACTTGAAGCCATTGGTTTGAGTCCCACCCTCCAGAGCAGGAGAAAACAAACTTGCTCTATCTTCCATGTGACAGCCCTTGAGATATTTGAAGATGCCTATCATATCTCCTCTCAGTCTCCTGTCATAGTGATGGGATAGACAAGAGATGGAAAAAATGGAAATTTTAACTACATGAGGGTTTGTTTTCTATAAGCCGGCTCCTCAAACATCCATCTGTCTGGTTTTAAGGTGAAAGCCTTCAGACCGTCACAAAGAATGATAGGCTTTGTTAGAGAAGGGAACTTGATCAGCCCACCTCATAGGATATTTAAAAGGAAAGCCATAATCCATCCAAAATAAACTTTTAAAGTCTGTGTTAGCAGGATCTCCCGCTGCTTCTATGAGAACAGAGGAAGGCAAACAAGCTTTTTGAGGAAATTGCTGAATAAAACCCAAATCAACTGCCTTGATGCTGGCTTTAAAACTATGAGAGATTTTTCCCTGAAGAAAGTTCATAGCCCTTGTCAGGTGTTCTAATGTCAGGGTCTGAAAACAGACAAGATGGGCCTATGGGAATGAATTCAGTGGTACCTCGGGTTAAGAACTTAATTTGTTCTGGAGGTTCGTTCTTAACCTGAAACTGTTCTTAACCTTAGGTACCACTTTAGCTAATGGGGCCTCCTGCTGCCTCTATGCCGCCGCCGCGTGATTTCTGTTCTCATTCTGAAGCAAAGTTCTTAACCTGGGGTACTATTTCTGGGTTAGCGGAGTCTGTAACCTGAAGCGTCTGTATCTCGAGGTACCACTGTGCACTAGCTCTACCGCACTGCATGAGATGGAAGGCAACTGCCCAAAGTGGGGAGACTTCTCTCCTTCTGGAGCCCCCCCATCTGCTTTAGAAACCCCAAACCACTGAAGTACAGTGCTCCAACCCCTAGCTCCCTGAGCCATTCCAGAAGGACACTGCAGTCAACACTATTGATTTGAGCTTCTTAGCTGAGTTTTTGCTGCCCTTACTTCAACACCCCTCCTCCAAGGAAGCATTAATTACTCACTGGATCCATGCAAGCAATTCTATTTGGCAAGCTCTAAGAAGCCAATATGGGTCAGTGTCAAAAGGCAGGTGATCAGCCACACTTCCCCAAGCAATGGGTCCACATCCCTAGGTGACAATAATTGAAACAGATCCAGCATCACGAGCTGCAAAGTGTTGATGCGCAATCTGTTGGGGTTTGTGTGTGTGTGTGTGATGACTAAATGTTTGGTTAACAATAGCACTTGATTCTGTGCATTTGCATAGTATTTATAGGCCACCTTTCCCATGGGAAATTGCTCAAGACAGCATACGTGCGGAAAATAATAATCAATTACAGTGAAAACAATACAACATAAAAGCAGGCGTAAATACGAGGTATGAAAACAGCAACAGGCAATTCAAATCAATTAACACCTTTTGGTAAATACAAAAGATATTTTTAGCAGCCTTCTGATGAAGGGGTTTGAAGCAAAAACCACAAACCTTTTGACACTTTTCTTTCTACATTAACCCTTTTTAAAATTGTGTGCTCCAAATTCTTCATTTGGCAAAACCTTGCCTGACTTCCAAAACTGAAGCGATTAAAGGAATATAATAAAAGATTGCAAACTTTAGCATAAATTATCTGGAAAGTGCTGCCTGTGCAAACTCTCCTGAAATCAGCCAGCCAGCTAAGCACATTTTGCCCCATTGATAACAATGGGAGACTCAAGCATGTATAGTAGTATTTTCCATTGAACTCAGTGGTAATCTACAAATGCTTAACTTGGGCTGCAGCAGTGCCATTTTTTAGGGATGTCCGTTTGGTATGATATGGGGCTGCTGATGAAAACAGCATCCCTGAGCTACATTCTCCCCTCCTCTTTCAAAATATGTGTTGCTCCTGTGTCCCTGCTCCATATCAGCCAACGAGAGAAGTCTTCTTTCTGCAATTATATTTTATTAAATTTCAACATTTTTAGCATATATAATCAAAACACGGTTACGTCTTTTTTCTTATTTTTGTCAACTTCCGAACCCGTTTTCCGTGGAGTTGTCGTTTCTCCCCTTCTATCTATCAAATCACAACCAGAGTATAATAATCTAATTACTTCTATGGCTCATAGCTCAAATCCTCCTCACGAGTTCATCATACTATAGTATTTCTTTAAGTAGTCTGAAAAGGGCATTCATTCTTCCATAAAACGCTCATCATTCGATTATTTTACTTTTGCTGTTATTTTTGTCAGTTCTGCATATGGTAGTTCATTATCTTACTTATCCATTCTTCTTTGGTGGGAACTTCTTCCTTCCATTTCTGCGCATAAAGAATTCTAGCTGCTGCTGTTGTATACATGAACAACTTCAACAGTTTTGGAGTGGGGGATTTCTGCCCCTGTAATCCCTAACAAAAACACTTCAGGGTTTTGCTTGTTCGTTTGTTATACTCATTTTAAACTTTTTTTTTTAAATCTTGTCGGGTATAATTTCCCAAAATACCCTCGCTTTTTTAGAAGTCCTCCATGTATGAAAGAAAGATTCAGCTACCTGTTTACACTTCCAGCAATTGTCAGGAGCCAATGAGAAAAGTCCTTCTGCATGTTATGGAGGTGTAGAATGCAACACGGGTGCCATTTTTGGAGGATGGAGCCTGTTGCAGTTACCTCGCATTCTGCACTCAACAGTTCCATTCTAGGTTTCCAGCACTAATATTACGACCAGCACGGTGTCATTCCATCAGCCCTGGAATACAGTTTGTGACACACACTGCCAATTCTCAGCTCTTGAGGCTCCTCATTGGTATGCGGTGCAAGCACAGCACCTCTCTATAACCTTGATAAATTAAAAATTGACTTATCAATATTCAATCATGCCACCTCATTTGTCCATTCCTTTTCTGTCTGGCATTTCTAAGTTGAAATTGGCACTGGCCTAAGTAAATGGAATTAAAATTGCATATTCCCCCTTTAAAACTGAAATTAAATCAGTCTGCTACTAATGTCATCCTAAAACACCATAGTTTAGCTGAGGTGATATAATGTATAGTGGCAGATGTAATATTAACAAGTGTTCCTTTTCATTACAGCACTGGTCTTCTGGCATTTTATCAAGCATCTGATTTAATATTTCACTGGGGAAGTGAAGCAATGGCAGGTGCAGGCTGTCCAGCGTATTTTGGTATTAAAATTAAATTTGCAGACTTCTTGGTAGCTTTTATTTATGAGGCTCTATCACACAGAGAAAGGAGACTTTCAAGTTTTTGCATGCTGACTGGTTGGTGATTTCTCACATCTGCCTCTCGCTTACCTTTTGCTTCAACTTCTCTCTATTTTAGAATCCATCAAGTCAATGTGTCTCCATTCTAAAATCTATTTATTTTAAAGTGATTCGCTTTCTGAATACAACGGTGGCGTAGTTTGCTAGTGTGGAGTCATTCCCAGTTAACAATATTGGCTAAAGAGACTAAAAACATGAAGCCTGACTTGGTTTCCTCCCGTTGTGGTTTGGAACGTAAAATTATTGCATCAAGACATCTAACCATTTAAGCATCATGCTGAAGTATCTGAGCATGAAGTATCTGAGGCATGCGACTTTCAGAGCTGTCATATTTCACTTTTAAGCTCAGGCATGAAAATTATTGGAATTTGAATGGCACAATAAACATGTGGCATTATCAATTGTAAACAGTGTGCATGCATTTAAAGAGCAGAGTTTCTCTGCATTATACAAATGTGTATGATGATTCTTATTCTTTTATTTATATAGGCCATCTATCACTTTGCAATGTTACATGAGCAAAGAACAAGCCCCTGTTGTGCAGTGCTTTCAGTCTAAGTTGGGACTATGGGCGAGGATAAGCAAGGGTAACAGATCCGAAGAGAGCAATAGGGAGGGGGGGAACTGGGTAAGATGGAGTCTGAATGTGAACAAATGCAGTTATATGTATTTAACCTTAATTATGGTTGAGAACAGGGTTAAACCACAGAGCCTAGGACTTGCCAATCAGAAGGTCGTGGTTCGAATCCCTGCGACGGGGTGAGCTCCCGTTGCTTGGTCCCTACTCCTGCCAACCTAGCAGTTCGAAAGCATGTCAAAATGCAAGTAGATAAATAGGTACCGCTCTGGCAGGAAGGTAAACAGCGTTTCCGTGCGCTGCTCTGGTTCGCCAGAAGTGGCTTAGTCATGCTGGCCATTTGACCTGGAAGCTGTATGCTGGCTCACTCGGCCAATAAAGCGAGATGAGCGCCGCAACCCCAGAGTCGATCACGACTGGACCTAATGGTCAGGGTCCTTATGGTTGAGAACAGAGGGGTAAATCTGAAGGCTTTGTGGAAGAAGCAAACATTGTGTTGCGAGTGGGGAATCTGTCTATTTCAAGTCTGGGTCACTTTTGCTTGCGCCAAATTCTGCATTGATCTGCCATGTTTTTGATCTTCATGAAAACTCACATTTAAATACAATTTTCTCTCAGTTGATGCACTTCACTTTGTTTTCTCCTCACAATATGCACTTCTAAATGTATTTTGATAATTTTGAGTACAGAACAGCGACAAAGCGGCCCACCTCCCCACTTTACCCTGACAGCTTGGGGTAACCTTGGGAGTCGCAGGCGGGTGGCGCGCCGAATGTTACCCCCCTCAGTGAGGGCACCCGGGGCGGTCTACCCCCACTGCTCCCCTTTCCTACGCCCCTGATCACTATCTCCCTGCAGTCTGAGGGTAGAGAGGGACCATGCACCTCACAAAGTTGTTCTGTGGGAAAGGGCATACAGAGGTCATGATGGAGAAAGGACCAGGCCTTCACTTCTGTGCACAGCACAAAGGAATTGGTCCATTTTATATAGATGTTCTATTCATAATTCATTGCATCAAATTTGTACCATGTCATCTAAACTCAAGCTACATTTTGCATGCAAGTTTAAAAACTGAAACAAGATTCAGTTTTGATAGGGGAGCTAACCATTCCGCGACTCCTCCTCGTAGTCTAGTTTATGCTCTCATTGCAATTCAGCAAGGAAAAAAATTGCTAAATTGTTGTTAATTTTGTGAGTGCATCCAGATTTTATGGTTTGGGGATTACATTAAGTATTGTTTTATTGTTCCTTTTAAAAATTAAATTTGATTATCTTTGGTTCTTATTAGTTTTACCCTCCCGGGTTCATCTATAGCAGAAATGTTCAATCTGTTCTGTCAGCACTTTGATACTCTGTAGGCAGTTCCATAGACAAGTCCTTTTCACTTCATGTATTCTGAATGTATTTATTAGGGGTTGTGCATCACCTCTGTTGCTTTCCGAATTATGAGTCAGGTGGGAACAATTCAGGCAAGTTTATCACATTCCTAAGTCAAATGGCATCATTTAAAAGGTGTCTCAAAAGTCCTGAGTCACTCTGTGGACTTGGGTGCCCCCAAAACACTGCGCTTTTAAAAAGCAAAACAAATTAAGCTGTCCCAGAGAATGCTCTGAGCATGAGTGAGAAGGGGCAGAAGAGGTGAGGGGAAATCTTTCATTTTGATGAACAGATCTAGGTTTTAATCAAAGTAAATAATTTCTCCAGAGAACTCCAATCACAGTTATTCTTTTTTGGGGTGGGGAAACGGGGAAACTTTGTTTTTTTACATGCATCTAGGCTGATTCAAGGCCCCTACACCCCATCAGCAAAAAACCTTCTAGTTTATTATTTGCAAATTTAGAGAGGAATATTCTTTAGATATTGCAGAATAATTGTTCCCATGATATATAATTAGGCTTCTCTCAATAGGTCAATAATCATTTCCCCTATCACCAGGGGGTATAACATATTTACATATCCAAAAATAATTGTTAGATGGTCCATAACAATTTATTTTTCTTTTTATATAAAATATGCTCAAAGCAGTTCAGAGTCTGTAAACCCAAACATCAAAATGTCAGTTCTACAACAATTGTAAATGTGAATATGCCAAATATGTAAATACACCAAATAAATCAAAACATTGCCTAAGGCTCCTGCTGCCGCTACGCCACCGGAGCACGATTTCTGTTCTCATCCTGAAACAAAGTTCTTAACCCGAGGTACTATTTCTGGGTTAGTGGAGTCTATAACCTGAAGCGTATGTAACCCGTGGTACCGCAGTATTTCTCAAACTAACCTATACCAATAAAATATCAGCAGAAAAAAATGTGAAGATCAAATTGTACTATGATTAACACAAGGTATGTGCTTCAAAATCTGTCAAATAGGTGGAATTATGATAAGGCAGTGGAAAGTACATGAGAGCCAGTGTGGTGTAGTGGTTAAGAGTGGTAGATTTGTAATCTGGGGAACCGGGTTCACGTCTCTGCTCCTCCACCTGCAGCTGCTGGGTGACCTTGGGCAAGTCACACTTCTCTGAAGTCTCTCAGCCCCACTCTCCTCACAGAGTGTTTGTTGTGGGGGAGGAAGGGAAAGGTGAATGTTAGCCGCTTTGAGAATCCTTCGGGTAGTGAGAAAGCGGGATATCAAATCCAAACTCTCCTTCATCATCTCAAAGAGCATCAGAGAACACCAGAAAACCTCTCTCTAATTTTTTGACCCTTTAACCACACCCCTAGCCCCTCCCAAGAGAGTTCACCAAGACTCACCAACAATGCAGTGGTAGAGTTTGACAATCAGCAGCTTTTGAGATCCCACACCAACCAAAAGCATTACTGTCAAGACAAGAGGCACAAACAAGTCTGAAGCATTCGCATTCCAAATGGCAATGGAACCAGTTGCCATTCAAAGGGAATAATTGCATCCTAGACTTGAAAGTTCTCATACAAATTTTGCCTACAGATTTGCAGATACTTCAGTTTTCTGGGTAGGGGGAGGCAAAAGCTCTTTTTGCCGGTCATACTGGGTTTGGGAAGTGCTCAGAAGCAGTGAGAAACTCAGAACAAAGTTAAAAACGTGCCCTTACTAGTCACTTTGCCCTCACCACAGTGTGCTTGCCAGACCAGGTCATAATATATTCTCATTGTGAGTGTGCCGGTGAGCATAGTTGTTGACCTCAATTCATGTTTCCCACCAGAGAAAAATTCTTCATGGGATGATTATAATTATTTATTTATTTATTTATTTATTTATTTATACCCCACCCATCTGGCTGGGCTTCCCCAGCCACTCTGGGCGGCTTCCCAAAAAATATTAAAATATTGTAATACATCAAACATTAAAAGCTTCCCTAAACAGGGCTGCCTTCAGATGTCTTCTAAAAGTCTGGTAGTTGTTGTTCTCTTTGACATCCGGTGGGAGGGCATTCCACAGGGCGGGTGCCACTACCGAGAAGGCCCTCTGCCTGGTTCCCTGTAACTTGGCTTCTCGCAATGAGGGAACCGCCAGAAGGCCCTTGGTGCTGGACCTCAGTGTCCGGGTAGAACAATGGGGGTGGAGACGCTCCTTCAGATATACTGGACCGAGGCCGTTGAGGGCTTTAAAGGTCAGCACCAAGGAAAGGGATGGGCATCTGAAAGACCCTAAAGCACATCTGAAGCAGGGCTTCTGCGCAGAGCTTCCTATGCACTGGCACATGATTCATCACCTAAAAAGAAGAAGAGTGAAAATGGAATAAATTAGGGTATATCTGCTGGAGTCTTAAATTACTTTCTCCTAGATGGTAAGGAGGGACAATTGCCCATTCCTGCACTATGCAGAGAGAAAATCTACCTCAGACAATGTACAAATCTGGGAATAGGAGATCTCTTTCCTGCATCCTCATTTTTGTCTTGGAGAATGAAGCGCGTTCTTTCAGTTTTGTCTCTTGTTTTTAAATAACGAATCATTTCACAAGAGAGCTCCAAATCCATAATCTGTTCTTTTAAAGATGGGGTATTTTAATGTGTTTTTGCAGCTTACCCAGACCTTGTGCATATTTGCTCTGTGCAGTAAATATTACCACTGGCTTCACTCTTGAAGTGCCTATTGCTAGGAATTACTTCCCAGGAAAAATTCGGTGTAATATAAATGAATAGGATAGATATAGTTTTTTTATCTGCTGGAAACAGAGCCATGTTTCATTTTCTCATTCTCTCCCAAGTACTGCCTGGGAACTGATGGGTTTGGTCGGTATTTACTGATATGTGAAAAATTAACTTTCTATTCACTGGCTGGAATTTGCTCTGTCGCCAGGGATGGGAGATTGATGTTGGGGGAGAGTGATTAGTGTTCTGACAGTAAGACAATGGTTGCTCCTGACCCTTGCCTGGCCTTTCTTACACCTCACTGCATCCTGATCCATAGAAGGAGCTGAGCTGACTTTTTCTCACTTTGTGTGGGTGCCACAGAGGGAGAGGCTGCCTGTGAGTTAGTCACCAAAGACCCTAGAACGTTCCTTCTGAAAAGAGCCACCCAAGGAATGGCTATTCAGTCTGAAGTCAGATGAGTCTTTGAAAATTGGGATTAAAGGATGTTCTAACTTATCTTGAGAATCCCATGAACTGCAAGAAGATCAAACCTATCCATTCTTAAGGAAATCAGCCCTGAGTGCTCACTAGAAGGGCAGATCCTGAAGCTGAGACTCCAATACTTTGGCCACCTCATGAGAAGAAAAGACTCCTTGGAAAAGACCCCGATGTTGGGAAAGATGGAGGGCACAAGGAGAAGGGGACGACAGAAGATGAGATGGTTGGATAGTGTTCTCGAAGCTACCAGCATGAGTTTGACTAAACTGCGGGAGGAAGTGGAAGACAGGAGTGCCTGGTGTGCTCTGGTCCATGGGGTCACGAAGAGTCAGACACGACTAAACGACTAAACAACAACAACTTATTTTTGCAGCAACCAACTTCTCAGAGGTAGTCAATGAAGCAACCAAGTGGTAGAAAAGAATTTACGTAGAGGAAAACACTTTGGAGCACAGGAGCCAACTCCTAGGGGCCATGGGGGCTTAGACCCCCCAACACACACAATAAAATGATCGATTATGAGGAGTGGGGCTTACCTGGGCCTCCACCATATTTTATTTGTTGGCACACCTGCCTTGGAGGGTGTATTGGGATGGAGGAGGAAGTTGTTAGTTTGTATTTTTAGGCCAACCTACCTAATCCACACTTCCCCAAACAATATGTGAACTGAAACTGTGCTCTCTACATTTCTCTGAATTTTGTGGTGCAGTTCTCTAGCAAAAAATTGTGTGCAAAAATGTGTATATATAGGAGAAAGTGTGCCCAGAAATGCACATAATTGTGAACGTAACATGCAAATATGTGTTAATGTTAGACAAAGTCACATACAAAAGATGTATGTGTTGGGAAAAATGAGCACTTAAATGCGGGAATTTTTTCATGAGGACTTCAAAAATGTGGTTCAGAAATGTGGCGAATTGAACTTCAGAGAGGAAGAATGGAAAACTGAGAGAAACCAAAATTGGCAGATCTTTCCATCCCTAAGTATGAGAAGCTGAGCACACAGCACCATTAACTTGTTTTCAAATGTCCTAGCCATCATTGTAATGTTTTAGAGACTGAAGAAAGCAGGTATTAAACAAGTGTGAAGTGACGAGACAGGCTCTGGGCAGCATATTCTGTGGGCTTAATGGCAGAGTTAAATGTATTCTCCCCCCCCCCCATAAGATTTCATTAAAGCTTTTTCATAATACAATAAAAGAAATGAAACTAAATAAAAACAAAAACAGAGAAAGGAAGAGAAAAGAAAATGTAGACTCCTCTCTCAAAGGTAGCTCTTAATTTACAGAAAGTGGTGGACCCTCCCAGGTCTCACCTGGGAACTTTCCTTCCTTCTCCCAGACTTTCACCCTGGGAGATCTTCACTTCCTTACTTCAGGGTTCTTCCAGCAACTATCCACCACCTTCCTGTGGGCCCCATTAACGGCCCAGAGCAGAGGACACCAAAGAAGAAAAAAGGGAAGGGAAGGGGAGAGAAAGACAAAAAAATAAAAAGGACTTCCAATTTTCTGTCCATTAGTTAGATAAAATAAATTATTCAAATCATTTGCTCTAGGATGACATCCAACTATTCTGCTTTACACGTGAATGAGGCAGACACCTATGTAAACAAGTGTGGCTGTTGCCATCATGCTAGTTTGATCCTAACATTTTTTTTTCCTCTGGGGAGTTGTAGTTATCAGCACTTTCAAAGAGTGTTGGGGAGATGTTGGCTTGTTCAAGGGACTTCCAAGCAATCTCTCAAACCTAAGTCTCATTATCTTGGTAGGGAAAATCAGTAGGTGCTGATGGCGGCCAGCTTTCTTTCTTTTCTGAGATGCTCAGCAGCTCTCGGAAAATTAAGCTTGTTATCATAATTGATCCTGGGGAGAAGGTGCCGACACGTTCATTCATTTCCATGCCGGCATACTGTGAGATGGCAAACACAGAATTATGACCTTGCACCTGGCTCGAGCAGGAGAAGAAACTGGACCCCAGGGATCTTTGCATTTTCATGCAGATACAAAAAAAAATCTAACAGGGGGAGATCTTAAAAAGTGATTGCCCAAGTTTAATTTTCTTTCTGAATAAATAACCTCTTCTCTCCAAAAGTGGTTCCAGGGTGCAAGATCTCATTTAATTGCATCTAGCCATGATATAATTTGTAGCAAAAGTAAAAAGGCATAAAATGCCACCCCCAACAGAATTCCTATCTTATATGAGGCTCTGAAGGTGTCAAATATGAAGCTCTTAAAGAACAAAAAGGAACCAGTAGCAATTATTCCATTTCCACACTGGTGGGATGTTGCCAGAATCCAATAATATTTGAAGGAGCCGGTACCTTTTAGGGGATATAAAATGTGGGTCTGTACTATCGTCTGCTGAATTGCAGTAGATAACCATTGTCAGCCAGTTTCCTGGGTTGCTGAAATTATTATTTTAAACCATCACAGATCTGACCTTCAGCTTTTAAAACAAATTTGTATGTTGGTGTTGGCTAGCACTAGAAGTTTTGCTTGTTTGTTTTGCTTATCCTTCGCCGAACTTCCTTCCATATTTCTGATACTGGTACTGCATAGCAAACCCAACCCAGCTAAAAGCAGCCATGACTAAGCCCAATCCAAAGCCTTGGGATATTTGAGTTGCACCTAATTTCTTCTGTTGGTTTCAGTGTGACTCGGTCACAAAGATCAGTTATCATGAGTGTGCACATACAGCAATAACATTGATAGATGTACCCCTGAAGCTTTGGACATCATATCCCAATGGTTTCATGCAGAATAGGGATCGGGGTCCCTTTTCAGCCTGAGGGCAGCCTTCCAGGGGCCAGATGCCTGATGCTGATGCTGGATGAGACCAGAGCAAAAAGTAGGCAGAGCAATAGGTGTGACTCTTACCGTTGTATTTCAGCTATGGAAAGGCCAGAGTTTTCTACATACCCATGCTCCATCCAGGCTAACGAAAGGCATTATCATGGTTGAGTGACACATTCTAGTCAAGGCAAAGCACTTGGGGAGGGTGTGGAACAGAGCCAAGGAAGAGTGTGGCATGGGTCAGGTGGAGACATTTCACACCCCTCACCCAAGCCAGAGGTTTCCCACCCCTGGTGTTGATGCTTAAACAGCATGGGGGGACAACATTGAACCCTGCAGAACCCTGTAAGTCAAATGTCACAAGGATGAACCACTGTCTGTCAATGCCACTTCTTCAAACCTACCCACCAGGAAGAATCAGAATTGCTATAAGAGACTGATATGTGGCTTAGAAGGATATCGGTTGTTGGTTTTATCAGAAGCCATTGAGAAGTCCAGGATAACCAACAGGAACACACTCCCCTTGTGACGAGGCCAAGTCTCTGAAACAAAGGGAGGTAGCCAGCATATCACATGAAGCTGATAAAAAGCATTCCTGGCTAATGCCACCACTTGGTTATCCAACAAAACAGGATGCCAGAAGGATGCCCAAGAAGTGCCCCTGATGCAGTAGCATAGCACATATATGCAATCCAGTGGAGATGCCAGGGGACCTATTTGGTCAGAAAATTTTAAGAAAACTGACCAGATTCATGCTTCCCAGGCTACTATGTGGATCAGAATGCAGTTACCCTTTATTTTTCACTCTTCTCTGAATTTTGTGATATATTTCGTGTGTGTGTGTGTGTGTGTGTGTGTGTGTGTGTTTAATTTACCAAGATACACATGTAAATGCTTGCAAAATTTGGTTTTTGATTAAAATGTGTGCAAAACCCCATTTTTAAAAACATCAAATCGATCTGGAAATGGGACATAACATGCAAAACTGAAATTGATAAAAAAAATAAACTGATCCATCCAGATCTATGCTCCGGCCAATATTGCTTCTGTTCTCTGTTCTGGGTTCCATTTCAACTTCTCATCCACATTGGCCGCAGCTTCCAGACATCCGTTCAGAACAATGACAACTGGTCCTGGTTGCTTAGTGCTTAGTGAAAGTAATACTGTATAGAGCTAGGTGGTATCAGCATGCCAGAGAAATCCAGCCACAAAGCTCTGGACAATATCTCCTCCTGCCTGAAGGGCCCCGATTGTGTGAACAAGCCTTCAATTGTTGTAACATGCTGTGGAATTGCTTTTTCCCTTTTCTCTCTGGTTGTGAGATGCATTCCCTTGATGCCACCGAAACTGTTGGAGTGACAGATGATTGGAGAGATGTGCGTGTTGGGCCAGTGAAGCATTTAACTGCATTGCTGTCAAGGGAATCCTTTGTTCAATCACACACATTTTCTGCCCCATGGAGATGGAAGTTCCATAATCACCATACATGGGAATGGCACTCACACAAAAGCACCACTTTTGATGCTTATTACATATCTCAAGAAAGGCATTGCTGTGTCCATGTTGCCTTATTTCTGAAAGGAGCCATGAAGATCAATATCTCCTACTTTCCTAGATATTCTAATTCTACATCAACCACGTTCAGTCTTCACTGTAGCCAATCTCTTCCATAATTTCATTTCCAGGCATTTCTTTCTCTTTTACTGCATCTTTCTTGGAGGGAAAGCATGGGTCTAATTAGACCAATAGCAATCATCTGACACCATGTCTGCCATTTCTCCCAAAGCTTGGGGAAAGTTAATTATGAATAGATCCAAGGGTGAATCTTGCTGTGAATTTTGCCATCTCTACCGAAGTCTTTACTCTCCCTTACTAAAATCTCTGGGTAGAGCCTGACAGCAAAGTGTTTGAAATATGGACAGTTAGAAGCTTTTTCTCTATTTTAGCTAGTGCGAGTTGGTGCGGTGTAATGGCTCGGAGATGGAACTGTGAAACTGAAACTCTCAAATTTGAATCTGGGTGCATTGGCGTTGCTTTGAAAAATAATTTGTGCTTTATAAATGCAAAATATTAATAACAGCAGCTGCTAAACATAACCCAAGGAGGCCTGATCCTATACAGTGGTACCTCGGGTTGAGAACTTAATTCGTTCCGGAGGTCCGTTCTTAACCTGAAACTGTTCTTAACCTGAAGCACCACTTTAGCTAATGGGGCCTCCCGCTGCTGCCGCGCCACCGGAGCATGATTTCTGTTCACATCCTGAAGCAAAGTTCTTAACCTGAAGCACTATTTCTGGGTTAGCGGAGTCTGTAACCTGAAACGTATGTAACCTGAGGTACCACTGTACTTTGCTTTATAGATGGATATGTGTATGTTTATGTAAATAGTGTGTATTTGATAGAGGCACAACCTGGACAGTGCTTCCCAATTGGGGGAAGGGGGTTTCCCTTTACAAAGGAACAATAGCAAGTCAGAGAAAGGGTTTAGCCTTCTCCCAGATGTGGTACTGTTATGTATACAAGTAAATCTAAGGCTAAACTCTTCTCAATTTTAATGAACATTTTTCTATTGTTTTTGACACTTTTGAGAGACTGCCTGCCTATTCATTTCCACTGAGCTGTATTTCTATTCAATTAATGTATTCTAGTGATACCATCATGTAGTAGCCACATCCTGATAGGCTTTGTGTTGTTGTGATGTTATCAATTCACTGTTTGATCCTTGATTGAGTGGGATCAGTCATGTGACTATCTCAGGAAGCACTGGCTTTGATGGTGTTCTTACATAGCCAAACTTGAAACGGGACTGTTGTGTTATCTTCCCATTTACTGTATTATCCTTGATTGTTTGGGATTATCCATGTGACTAATCCAAGAAGGAGAAAGAAACAGCAGGCAGGATAAAACAGTGCTGAGAAGTAGCAGCAGCAGAAAGCTATTTTTAGAAAATGTTTCACAGAAATCATGACTCCCCCCTCCAAACTGAAGTTGGAGAATATTTGGCAGTGTTTCACTCCTATGGGAGCATCCCTATATGTAGCTCCCCTCCCCTTGCAGTTTGAGGTGGTCCAGTCCTGGAAAAAGTTAAAAACCGGTTTGGTGGATTTAATTTATATTCCCCTTTTCAGATCCAACGATTCTCATCCCCCCCCCCCCATGGTGCACAACGATGTAAACAACAATTGAAACCATAAAGAATTCTACTGAGTTTATAAACTGCCCCCTAGTCATATATGTCAGCCTCTATTTAAGAACAATGATTTAGCTAAATATGCATAACAGCTGCCCAAGTTCTATACTAGCCTGCATATTTCCAAGTTCAACTTGATGATGGATATTTGGCGACTCTGATCGGGCTGCACTCCTCAAAATCACAGAGCTTTCTTTGCAATATTAGAAATGCGAAGCTGCAGCACTGACTCCCCTGAGGGAACAGATATTCTGAGTTTGTCTGAGTCCCGTATTAGATACAGACTGCTGTCATGGACACACCCCAAAGCAAGAGCAAATACCCTCAGAAAAGAAGTTATGCTAAATCAAAAATGGGAGCTATTTTAATGGTGTTATTTTTAATACCTGTCCATATTTATTCATGGGGCTGCTGCTTCCTAGGAAACATTGTGACCTCGCAGGCCAACCATTTGTGGTTTAGAATTCAGAGTTTTTCATAGCTTTATGAAAGGCCATTGTTCCCCCACCACACTTACATTGCTATGCTAAAAAGTCGACAGTCCTTAGGGTTTGATGCTGTTCTAAGGATCTTCTCTTGATGCCATGCAAGGCATCGTACTTGGGTCAGCAAACCACAGTGTCTGTACCCTTTGTCAGTGGCTGATTTTATGGCAGCCTGTCAAGTTAAACTGTTCAGATTCAGCATGAATACTCTCATCTCTGAATGCACATGCAGGTAGTGCTGTCTCAGTGAGCAATCTACACAAAGCACATGTTTAAACAATCATGGCGGTGGTTCCTGCATAGAAACCCTTGTGCAAAGAAGGCACATAACACTTGGCTTCTTGGTTTCTATTTTTTTGCCTGTCCTTCTTTCAAAGAGGAAGTTCATCTAACTAAAGGAGATGCCTGCGGAAGGAGATATACAGCTGTGTCTGGCCAGTTGCGTTTTTCTACCACTTAAGTACCACATTTGGTAGAGGAAGGAAGGAAGGAAGGAAGGAAGGAAGGAAGGAAGGAAGGAAGGAAGGAAGGAGGGCTGGTTTGCCTTGTCAGTCCACATTTGGCACCACTAAGCACAGCCATACGAGTATGATTCTCCTGTTTTTGATAGCTTAATGGTTGCCTTTCCAGGGAGGGGGGTATTTTTACCCTTTTTAGATAGATCATTAACAAATGTTTAGAGAATGCAGTTGTAGATATTGAGAAACGTTTTGAGAAGTTACACAATTTGTTTATCATATAGTCCTCCATTTGTTTGTTTGTTTGTTTGTTTGTTTGTTATTAAAAAAATAGAATTTAGAATTTTCATTAAGTTTTCATTAGGTTCTGAAGCACATCCTGTTAAAACCTGAGAGCTCTAAGCGCTAGCTAGTCTTTCCACATCCATACTTACAACCTTCTTAGTAGGAGTTAGAAGCCAATTTTCCTCTCAGACCGAGCACTTACAAGCACGTTTGACAGGTCCCCT
Source organism: Podarcis gaigeae (assembly GCF_964106915.1). Classification (NCBI taxonomy): domain Eukaryota; kingdom Metazoa; phylum Chordata; class Lepidosauria; order Squamata; family Lacertidae; genus Podarcis; species Podarcis gaigeae. Next base: position 21,973,902 of record NC_139681.1, read on the forward strand.
CCCTCGCCCAAGTCTTTTTGCTCACAACTCCTTGGAAGGCAGGGGCATCCCCCCTGTGTCCTTTAAGCATCTAGCAATGCCCCCTCCAGTAAGGCGGATTAAGGTGGGAGGAAGTGACTAGCCCAGGAGCTTCATGGCTGAATGAGGGTTTGAATCCAGACTTCGCCTATTGCAGTCCAGCATCTATCCACTTCAGCGCACTGACTGTGAAGGTTTACCTAAGTATATCATAATTACCTATGAATGTAATTATGGATTAACTGTGGAAATTGCCCGTTGGCTTTAGGGAAGTTTTCTAAGAGTGTTGTGTTTTTATAGGAGGCCATTTACCCAGCATGCTCCCCTCCCCTCTTGTAACAATTTCTATTAGAAATTCCTCTATAACAGCACAGAACACAGCCAGGAAGCTTCCATTCCTGGGCCATTATCATGCAATTGTTCCGACTGACACAATTCTCAAACAATAATGTATAAGAGAGTGGTATGAGGCATCATTGAAAGTTATGTGATAAAGGCGCTGCTGTGCAGGTGGCGATGTAGTCTAAACCACAGAGCCTAGGGCTTGCCGATCAGAAGGTTGGGGGTCCAAATCCCCACGATGGGGTGATGTCCTGTTGCTCGGTCCCTGCTCCTGCCAACCTAGCAGTTCAAAAGCATATCAAAGTACAAGTAGATAAATAGGTACCACTCCAGCGGGAAGGTAAATGGCGTTTCCATGCACTGCTCTGGTTCGCCAGAAGCGGCTTAGTCATGCTGGCCACATGACCCGGAAGCTGTCTACGAACCAACACTGGCTCCCTCGGCCTATAGAGTGAGATGAGCACACAACCCCAGAGTCGTCTGTGACTGGACCCGACGGTCAGGGGTACCTTTACCTTTTTACATACACACATGCTTTTGTCATACTGTTGTCTCTGGTCAAACAGGCTTTGAAATATCCCCCAAACCTGCAACACCTATTTCCCCAGAGGTAATAATGGAGTGAGAATATTCACCATGGACAACAACTATCTTTCATATCACCTTCAACACTCAGAAAAATTTTGTCATATGCAAGATGGAGGGCAAGTGGAAGAAATGGGTGGATGTTGTGTGAAGCAAGAAGTTTGGAATGATGAGTAGGGTATAACCTAGAATATATATCACTAACGCTGAGGGAAAAAGATGTGCAATTCACCTGTTTCTTGTCCAGTGCCAGCGAGAAATAAACCATGTCCTCCTTGCACTGAGGCTAACGGGACTGTAGGTAACAGCTGGCGTTTCTTCAGATGACTTCATTCTAATATTTCTTCATCTATATTTTAAAGCACTTTGCCACTCATGAATTTTAGGTAGAGTCTTATTACTTCTTAGTTCCTCTTGAAATAATAATTCACTGGGGACAAAGTCCAACTAAAATACTGGGCTCATCCTGATAAAATGAAAATGAAACACTTTTGAAAGCTACAGTTACCATGATGAAAATTGATTTATTATTATTATTATATATAGATATATTGTTAAGTTAAATCACGAAAACCTGCAAACTGGGCAATTTGCTTGCAGGAGAAAATTGCTCCCTGGCCCCAAATATGGTGACTGAGTGAATCATAGCAAGGTACATACACAAACTCTTCTCCTCCCTCACTGGGCGAGCCCTAACAGACTGGGTGGGTGGGAAATCCCACAAAGAAAGTGGCTTACATGATGTTGCCCTGTTAAAAATGGCAGCGGCAGGCATGGTTCTGGACACACACACCCGTGCCTGATGGACCTGATGATTGGGCCATGCCTGTAGGTCTGGCACAGCTGGGAAGGGGTGGCACCTGATATCCCACCCACCCACGGCTACGCGGGAATAAGTAGAGCCCTTTGAGACCAGGCCGCAGGCAGCCACGGTCGTAGAGAGGAGCGTCTCCTTGGCCAGAAGGCAGCACAAATTTTTCAAATAGACAAATAAGTAAATAATATGGTTAGGGAAGACTGAGCTCTAAAGAAAGTAATTAAGTGGGCTGCTCTGAGGTCTGCATTTTTCATTCTTTTTGAGAATGGAGCCAAAGCATGGACCAGCATTGGTTAATTTGATGGATGGGTGGATAATTCCACACTCCATTTCATTTCCTTCTGGTTTGTCAAACTCACCTCCTCACCCTCCACCCACCCACCTCTGGCAGATTGGCAAGTGGGATTATTAAAGGTTTAACTATTGTGATTTCCCAAGGAGGTGACCTCTTGAGTGATGCAAAACGTTCACCCTGCCTGGAATGAGGTGGAAGATGGTTAGCTGGGAAATTGCAATGACTGGGAAAGTGGCTCAGTCCCCATGGTAAAACGGATGCTGAAAACATCAGCCTACCATCAGTGTGCCATTGTAACATGGATTTGCCACTGGAAAATGCTCGAGAGCTTTGCTCTCACTCCCATCCAGGATGGAGGCTTTTGGACACTATACTTCCCCAGACAATGCATGGCTTATGTGTTGAGTGGCTCTGGGTGTCTCCCAACATATTAGAAAAAGATAATAAAACATTAAACATTTTTTAAAAAAACTTTCCTATACAGGGCTTCCTTTGGTTGTCTTCTAAAGGTTGTATGTCCTTGGCTCTGGGGTTGCATAGTTCCATACCCTCCAACATTTCTCTGATGAAAATAGGAACATCCTAAGGAAAAGTGGGACATTCTGGGATCAGATCAGAAACCAAGATGGCTTCTGTAAAACCAAGCTGTCCATGGAAAATAGGGATACTTGGGCAGTCTGAGGTTGTTTGGCTAAGACCATCTATTCAAGTGTGTGTGTGTGTGTGTGTGTGTGTGAGAGAGAGAGAGAGAGAGAGAGAGAGTGTGTGTAAGATGAGGGCTCCCCCTGCCTTTTTTTAAAAAAAAACAACAACCTTTCTTAGCCACCACTTCTTTAGAATATAATCTTCAGACTCCATTATTCACTTAGCAAAGGTGACATGGAGGGTTCTTTTTGTTCCTTCAAAAATCCTTCCCTACCTTTCCTTTCTTTCCTTTTAAGTTAACTTCCCCCACAAGCAAGCAAGCAAAAATAAATTAATTAATAAAGCTAGCTAGCTAGCTAAGGGAACCATTTTCCTGTGTTTCGAAAAGATTGCTTTTGGTGAAGGCATTTAGCTGAGAGAGATGTGGACTGATAGCAGAGCAAGGCCTTAAAAAAGCACTGTTTGGATAACAAAGAAAGTGCAATCAGCTTGTCAATAGAAGCTGGATTCGGATTCAGCCAGGTGACAGAAATGGATAATAGACAAGTGCTACGCAGTTGAAATCCCATGAAATATTTGGTTTAAAGTGCCCCCTAGTGGTTCCATTAATTTCCTGTTGTCTAATTGCAACATTACTGGAATGGCAATTTTTGCGCTGCTCTCTCTTGCTCAGCACAAAATGTCAAATTTATTTCAGAAGCAAAGGATTGCAGCTGTTCTACATTATGAGCTTTTCAGGTAACTCCCTCCCCTTTTGCCCATTTTCATCAGCAGAGACAGTGAGAAGTACTGTATACAGAAAAGTGTGTTATTTAAATGGTGTCTCAGTAAAGGATCCGTTCTATAAGTAGCTGAATTACTCAGCCATGCTTGTAAAAGGATCCTCTTCTTCTCCTTGCTTAATAAATTGTTATTTTGAGTTGCCTTTTCCTCCTTCCTATGCTTTACTGTAAAGTGGTTCTTGTGCCATAGGCACATTTATGTGGCTTGTTTTTAATCTGTTTTCATGGTATCTGTGTGTCTGACCATGTCAAGTCCTAGTGATAATCTCTGCTTGTCTTCTCTGGTGAATGTATTTGCTATAAGTCATTTCCTTCAAAGTAGGCCATTTTTAAAAGGGGAATTGCCTTTGGGTCAATTTTAAGCGGATAACACGATCTAGGCAGACATTTCACTTGAAGTATCCTAAGACTACAGTTGTTCATCCAGTTATCTGAAGGGAGTTATTTGCTTGTTAAGTACATGATACTTAACAGAGTTAAGATAGGTCTCTGCCCCACGGAGTTTACACATCAAATCAGTGTCCAGTGTTTCCATTGCAGAAAAAGGCGGCATCTTTTTCAAGGACCACATCCTTTAAAAAGTATTTCATTTAAGCCAGAAACCCTTCCTGCTTACTAAGGCTTTTAAGTAAGTCTCACAAAATTCTTCATGACTTACTCCCAAGCAAGTTAACATGAGACTGCAGCCTTTGATCCATTTAGACAGAGGCAGATTTAGGGGAGTGTGACTGGTTTGACATTTTAAAAGGGTTTGTTTTCTTGCACAGTTCTTAAAATTATACCACATCATTTAATTGGAACATTGGAAGTATGATGCAGAATGGAGAATGGAGTGCAGGAGGCAGAGGGGCGGCGAATTTTGGCATTGCACAGGGGCTCTGCTGAAATTTGAGACCAGTTAGATCAACAGGCCCGAAGTGCTTAAACGCTGCCTGTATATTCCAGGGCAGCCTGCTGTCTTTTTCTAGGCAGGAACATTTGGATCCTTAAGTAAGAACATAATCACTATAGAAACTGCAGCAGAAACTCTGACTTATACACAGTGCCATTCTAGGAGGAAATGCTTGCTTAGGGAGATACAAAAATAAATCCCCTATTAAAAGAGGATAATATTTGAAAGGAAACCCCCGTTATTTGGGGGCTTTTGATATGTCAGTTCCTCTGTTCCTATGAAGGCAGCGTACGTACATACAATCTGCAACATCTGCATGAATCATTGTGGGCCATTATTCTGCTTCTGAAAGGGAGCTTTCTTCTCCCCACTCCTTTTTTACTACCTCAATCCACACACACAAAATTTTTTATTCTGACTAAAATATTGATGTATTCTAGCCATTTTGAAGTTCAGTGGTGGGCAGATCCTTGTGTGCCAGTTGGCGGTTTGAATCCCTGTGACGGGGTGAGCTCCTGTTGCTCAGTCCCTGCTCCTGCCAACTTAGCTGTTCAAAAGCACACCAAAAAGTGCAAGTAGATAAATAGGTACTACTCCGGCGGGAAGGTAAATGGCGTTTCCGTGTGCTGCTCTGGTTCCCCAGAAGTGGCTTAGTCATGCTGGCCACATGACCCGGAAGTTGTACGTCGGCTCCCTCAGCCAATAAAGCGAGATAAGCGCCGCAACCCCAGAGTCGGCCACGACTGGACCTAATGGTCAGGGGTCCCTTTATCTTTACCTTTAGGCCACCTTTTGACTCCTCCATTTCGAGATAAGCCCAGCAACTGTGAAGGACAAGGAGGTCTCAAGCACCCTAAGAGATAACCAACACAGTTTAACCTAACTGTTAACATGCACGTATTAAAATGGGGCAAACCTTGGTTACAGCTCCTGGTTTGTTTGAAGAGTGCTGAACCACAAACCCAGGTTCAGACAACATGCCCTTTGTTTCTGGATGTAGGCATCCAGCTCATTCTTTTATTAATTGCCCCACACAGGTGAGCTATAGCAATGAAAACATTGTGGTGGGGCAGGAGAAGGGTGGATATACATGCCTCTGACCCATGAAGTGAATAACTGGCAGGGTAAATGTATGTACCGGTCCTAGTTCCTTGCAGAGTGATTATTTTTGTTTCAATCTCTTTGCTTTAGTTCTATTTGTCATATATTTTTGTGCTGACTTCAGATTAGTAATTTGATTGTCAGTGGACTGGGGCTTCTCACGGGCTTTTTCATTTCAAAAAGAACATTAACTTTAAACATTTTGAATAGCTTTCAAATCTCCCAGGAGCAGTATTGTTCTCGGCACAGAGGGTTCATTTACTTTGTTGTGGAGTTAAAACCTTCCTGTAACTGACAGTCCTAAGAAATTTCTGTGATCTTGCCAAGTTAGCCTGGTGGAACTACATTAAGCACTCCTGTCAATTGCCTTGTCTATAGATGTTCTCCTTTAACGGCCATTTCGCACAATATAAAATAGCAAGCTCAGGTTGGCTGAGTGTCAGATGTTCACTTGAAAGGAAGCCAGAGCCAATTCTGACTTCTCAACGAGCATACCTATGTGGTCTGGGTGTGTATGTGCATGTGCTTGTTGCATTCATACTTTAGATAGACTTAAAACTTAGATGTACACCTATAATAAAATCACAGGCGAGGTCTACCTTCAACATCATTTGCAATCTTGGGGTACAGACCTGAAACCTGGCAGTCTCAATATAATTGTTTGACGCTCAAATGACAACAAGCAATGTAAGTAGTTGATAGGCACGAACACCACCCAGAATACAGAGCAACATTTGATTTAACTGGAGAAATGCTTTATGCATTTGAGGCAAACTGAACAGCTGTCTGCATTCAAAGGAATTAATTGTATTAAATGTTCACATGGATTACGTGTGCTTTGAATATAGGGTGCATTTTGAAAAGGCTTCTTTGGTGCTTATACATTAAGTCTGGCAACCTAGTAATTGATTAATCAAATAGATGCATTAATTGAATGGACGGCATCCACATAAATATGTCTGTTGCTAACTATCTTAGTTCATTTATACGATAGTGGGCAAAAGCTACCACTTACCCTTGCAAGGAGAGATTGTGCTTAAAATTTTATTTTCATTCCATTACTTAGTCATTATTGAATCATAGAATTTTAAAGCTTGAAGGGACCATGAGGTTCATTCAATCCAACCCCCTGCAATGCAAGAATTTTTTTGCCAAATGTGGAGCTTGAACCCACAACCCTGAGATTGAGTCTCTTGCCCTACCGACTGAGCTACTGTTTTAGCTCAAGAGTTGCAGACCTTTCACCCTTGCTCAATCCTCCAGGGGCTGCACAGTGCTCTGTATAATAATAGTTGAAAACCCAGAAGCTCTGGTCCGCAGCAAGTATTGAAAGCTGCAGTCTTGTGCTGGTGTGTATGTATATAGCTCTCAAATAAAAAGCTTTAATTCTCTGTTTGTCACCCACAGAGCATAACTGCGGTTCAAATTCTGAAAAGGTTCAGCCATGGGTGTGATCTTCCCATACATCAGGTTCCTTTGGGAGAAACTCTATTCCACTTTGAGTAATCCACATGCAGAGACTGGCCCTGGATGTGGAAGAAGCAGGTCTCTTGTTGCTTTGCTGACATTTATTTTGCTGAAATTCTTTGTAGGGCCAGAAAGTACATGACTAGCCCAAGTGAGAACACATGCACACACACACTCTTAAAAAATCCCTGTGTTTCACAATTTGTGTTGACATTATGGGGACACACAGTCACCGCTTTGTTCAGTATCTTCCATCACCTAGGAATATTAATGTGGAGGGACTGCTTACCAGCATGAGAACAGTGGGAGGGAAATACGTTTTTAAGAAGAGAGAGCAAAAGTTCAGGTCATCTGAAAAGGAACAAGGTAGAACTTTATAATGAGCATAGAAAAAGACATGATTAATAAAACCAAAGAATCAAAGGGAAAAAAGCACATAAAAGGAAAATTGGGGGGGGATGTGATAATGGGATAAAGGTAAAGGTAAAGGTACCCCTGCCCGTATGGGCCAGTCTTGACAGACTCTGGGGTTGTGCGCCCATCTCACTCAAGAGGCCAGGGGCCAGCGCTGTCCGGAGACACTTCCGGGTCACGTGGCCAGCGTGACATCGCTGCTCTGGCGAGCCAGAGCCGCACACGGAAACGCCGTTTACCTTCCCGCTGGTAAGCGGTCCCTATTTATCTACTTGCACCCGGAGGTGCTTTCGAACTGCTAGGTTGGCAGGCGCTGGGACCGAGCAGCGGGAGCGCACCCCGCCGCAGGGATTCGAACCGCCGACCTTTCGATCGGCAAGTCCTAGGCGCTGAGGCTTTAACCCACAGCGCCACCTGTGCTTAGTACTAAAATGCTTAGTACTAAAAGAGAGCACCAGTGTAATGGGGATGTTAGGAACCTGATGGAATAGTGAGAATCAGTGGGACAACAGCTCTTTATGAAGATTAAATCTATAAAAAGGAAGGGGAATAGTGTGTTGAGACAGGTCTTGCTATAAATATCAAGTAGAACATAAATTTTAGATACCAAAATTGGCTCTCTTTGCCAGCCATCTCTTAGCAACTTTCATGGAAGACTTAGAGGCCACACCAGTCAGGAGTCTAGACGAGAACTTGTTTGTATCCATCACAAAACAGCAATAGAATATCAGATACCACTAAGTACAGTGCTACCCAGTGATTAAATTATATAATGACACTATCCATGTTGCTAGCCAAAAACACAACTCAAATGTCTGGTAAAGTATTTGAATAGTAAACTGTGCCATGCAGATTATTCACAATGAAAGAATCGCTGCCAGTGTGTTTGATTTGTGTGTAGACTACAAAATCCTTCATTTCACATATATTGGTTTACCTTGTTGCAGACTTGGCGCTTATGGGGGGTGGGTTGCACATGCAAATAAGTGTCTTAAATCACCCCATCTAGCCTATTGTTTGGAAGCGGCTTACAAGACACATCAAGAATACAATGGCATCAAGCAAACAATTAAGCAATCTGAGAGCACAAAACTTGAAACTTCCTTTTGGCTCAAGGGATTTTGGTTCCTGTGCTGGAGTAGCAAAAGCTGCTGCCTTTGCTCAAGCTACAAAACTTAAAGGACTGCTCAAGTTATCTTGCCAGCTGGGGCCCGAATTCCTATAAGTACCTCTCCCTGGCAGTAAAAGTACATTAAATTAAATAGTCATCAATTTGCCGCTGCCCTTACATGACACTCCAAAATCAGCTGTCTAAGTTAGCTGCCTCAATCTGCCTAACGGTAGGGTTGGCCCCAACTGGGGAAGCATCCCTGTTTGTGGAGAGAGACAGTATTTATCAATGTAATATTTCAGGAGAATACCCATGAAATGTACTTTCCCAGACTGTGTTCAGATTTTGCTAGGGGTTTTTAAGCAGAAGTTGGCAGGCCCTCTGTCAGGGATGCTTTAGTTGAGATTCCTGCATTGCAGGGGGTTGGACTAGATGACCCCCATGTGCCCCTTCCAACTCTGCAATTCTGTGATTCTATGTGCCCATGTGAAGATGGTAATGCTAAAACAATGGTTTCGGTATTGCTATTTGTACAGAAATGTGCATTAAGAGCTCATCAACCCCTTTTTATCATCTCATCCAGGGCATCCCACTGATTATTATGTGACTATTCTCCTTGCAGATTAAGATAGGCTGGTGATAGCCAAGACTGGCAAACATATGTTAGCTGCTATTAAAATAAGGACCACGGTGCTTCTTTCTGAGTTTTAAAGCGTACATAATTTTTGATTTACTTTTGCAATTTGATCTGCTTAGCTATAGCTATATGTGTTTGTGTTTTGCACACAAATTGCAATGGCTGGTGACTAGGGCCAGGTGGTAAGATCCACAGGGGCAGAAGATCCCAATATAGGATCTTTATTCCCCTTTGTTCTCCTCCTTGTTCCCTGATGGTGATGGGGGCATTTTGTTGTTTGCCTCAGGTGCCAAAATATCTTGAGCCAGCCCTGTTGGTGGTTGATGTAAATAAACGTGCAATCCTCGAAAAATGCAGCTACCTATGGAAGTCTACCAAGCCTCAAATGGCCAGCCCTCTTGTCCAAATGCTCATAGACACTGCTCAAATGTTTGTGTCCAAAGAATGAGGCAGAAATAGCTCCGTTCAGTGTTAAGCAAGGTGTGAAATCCTGTGGACGTTGCTTTGGGGAAGTATCTCCTGTAACTAGGGAATTTTTTAGACATAAGTTCCCGGAAAAGAGGGACACGGGTGGTGCTGTGGGTAAATCCTCAGCGCCTAGGACTTGCCGATCGTATGGTCGGCAGTTCGAATCCCCGCGGCGGGGTGAGCTCCCGTCTTTCGGTCCCAGCTCCTGCCCACTTAGCAGTTTGAAAGCACCCTTAAGTGCAAGTAGATAAATAGGTACCACTTTATAGCGGGAAGGTAAACGACGTTCCGTGTGCTGTGCTGGTGCTGACTCGCCAGAGCAGCTTCATCACGCTGGTCATGTGACCCGGAAGTGTCTGCGGACGGCGCCGGCTCCTGGCCTCTAGAGTGAGATGAGCGCCCAACCCTAGAGTCTGTCAAGCCTGGCCTGTACGGGCAGGGGTACCTTTACCTTTTCCCAGAAAAGAAGAATCATTAATCCTTAGTAAATAGTTTCCTGGTTCATGCCGTTCAGCTTTTAACTAAAACAAATGTTTAAGTAAGCCACGTCTCTTCCTTGGCTCAGTTCAAAGCCTAAAGCAGCCTTTTTCACTCTTGGGTCCTCAGATGTTGCTAGACTACAACTCTCATCATCCCTAGCCAGCAAGTGATCAGGGATAATGAGAGTTGTAGTCCAACAATATTTGGGGACCCAAGGCTGGCCTATGGTAATGAATAAATCAGATTAGATTTATAACGAGCAAGTTACCCTTGCCTTAACTGTGTTTATGTGCTCCAAAGAATGCATGAGGGTGCAAAGTTCGTATGGGGTGCGTGTGCAGTTGTCCCCTCCACAATATCTCTCTGTCCACTACACAAATGTGTGAAGGGAAATCCTAAGGACGTCCAGCTGATTTTGGTAGAATTCACCTTGAGGCCTTGGGAAAATGAATAGAACATTGCAGAGGGTTGGACTAGATGACCCCTGTGGTCCCTTCCAACTGCACAATTCTGCTCCTTAAAAAAGAAAAGTATGCTGGTGCCCGGAGTCCCTTCTGTAATAAGCCCTTCTGCTTAACTTGTAGCTTCTAAATTAAAAATCAGATTAATTCTGGCCCCATACATTTGATTTTGATTTCCATGTATTGTGAGTGGGGGTTAAACTATTGTGGTCAGTTTACTAGCACACTGAGCTTCAGTCTCTCTTGGGATAAAAGAACAGGGCACACGTCACAAGAAGCACCTTCAGGCGTGCAGGAGGGGTGACGACGCTTTTTGCCTTGAGGATTGAATTCACTTAGGGTCACAAACCAGTGAACCACCACACATACAAACATACACAGGCACAGAGCCTCCCCCCCCCACCAGCTGATCCATGAAGATCAACTGAAGAGGGGAGTTATATACCCTTCCTCACTCATCAGATAATCTATTCTGATAGAGAAGGAACAATTCACATCCTCAAAGACATGGGACTGAATGAACAGCTTTGCATTTCTCTTCCTTCTGCAGTGCTGTGTCTGCTTTAAGGCTGTGATTGGTTAAACACCTCACTGGCCCATTTCACACATAATGCTAAGCCATAGTTGAGGAAACCATGGTTTAACATTATGCATGAACCCACTGCAGCAGTTTAACTGTGGCTTCAGGTCGCTCGTTAACCAAGATTTGGACTTGTTTTCTAAACTGTGGTTTAGCATTTTGTAGAAATCCGGATTTTATCACTGCAAATGAAAATATGTGGGTGGGGGGAATCAAAGTGCTCTGAATAATCAGCTGCTCTCACTGGTGCTTTTAACTGTTTTGTGACATGATAAACCCAAGCTTCAAGTGATCGTTTGTCAGGCACCTCAGCTTTAACTATGGTTTATAAACTGTGATTAACTTCAACCATGTTTTAGTGTTACATTGGAACCAGAACATTCAGAATAAGCACTGCTCTGAAACTACCAGACACTGTAGGTTAGCCTTCCTCAACCAGGTGCCGTACAAATGTTTTGGGGGGCAGCTCCCATCAGCCTCAGCTTGGATAGCCAATAGTTGGGGGTGGTGGGAGAAATAGTCCAAAACACCTGGAAGGCCGCAGGTTGGAGAAGTCTGCTTTAGACGCATTTTCAGAGCAACTCCTGTCTGTCCCAATGGCATTAGTCTGCCACCCAGATTGTGTAACTTTGGATTTATTGAGTGTCTCTGTGATGGGTTCTGCTTCCGTGCCAATAAAAACATGCCTACATTGCACTGCATTGAGAAATCTTCAGGTAAATTCATATTTCCCACACTTGTTTCCTCGTGCTTTTGGGTCTGTGGCTGTCGGGAGATTTTTGCAATTTCTAAACATGCAATGATTTTGAAAGACCAAACTGTTCTTAAACAAACAGCTGTAATTTACCAAAAGGACCTCCTTTGAGCAATCGGTTTGCTCAGCCCTCACATTGCTCAATCAGCAGGTTATTTTAAATATAAAATGACCGCTGTGTGATGGAAGCATTATTCTCAGTGAACCTCCATCCAGAGCATCAGATATCTCAGAGTAAGTTGGGAATTGTAATCTTATGGTATTTTCTTTCTTCTGCTGTTTTGATCAGGAATTGTATCGTTCTAATAAGCATCCTAGCTGAAATTTGCTTTCAGTATGGAATTGCTATGAATGAGGGAGAGTGCATGATTTTTGTTGTACAGTGGTACCTCGGGTTAAGAACTTAATTCGTTTTGGAGGTCTGTTCATAACCTGAAACACCAATTTAGCTAATGGGGCCTCCTGCTGCTGCACAATTTCTTTTCTCATCCTGAAGCAAAGTTCTTAACCCGAGGTACTATTTCTGGGTTAATGGAGTCTGTAACCTGAAGCGTATGTAACCCGAGGTACCACTGTATCTATTTTATTTAGTGCCCAGTGAAACAGCACCTATTATTTTTAGTTTGAATGGTCCTACATACACAAATAAGTTGAAGACGCCTTGGAAACCATGGTTTTGGTACGTACTATGCATTCAAACCAGGCTGTGCAACTATGGTTTGAAGACAGGTTGCAAACCATGATATGTTCAAGTGTTACAGATTCAGTGAGCAAACCCTGCTTATGTAACTTTTCTTACCTCTCCAAATTCTCCTTCTAAGGAGCCAAGCTGGTCTTCCTACACAACCTTAGAGAGTGGGAGAGGCTCAGCCTGATAAGTTAAACCCCCATTTTCATAAGGTATTTGGTTAAACCAAGTTTAAGGCAGCAAACGATAATTATTGCTAACCTTGGTTAAGTATTATGTCTGCACTGTCATTGTTTCTGCCATGTTGGACAGATTAATACAAATAATCACAATGTGAATAGTTTTCCAGGTTTGGCTTGTACATTGTGAATTAGAAATCTGCATGCTTTGCAGAGTCATCCTTTTTGTACACTGCCTGGAAGTAAGTCCATTGGGTTCAGTGGGGTTTCCTCCAAGTAAGTATGCAGAGGATTGCATTTTTCGTGTTGTTGACATTTCTTGATTGTTTTGATGTTGGGCAGTCTTCCAATATTTAACCTTACAAGCTGCCAGCCGTCAAATATTAATTACCCTTGGATGTGATCTATTGAATGCAGCAAGATACTATTTAATGCTGTTGAATGTTCTTAAAAATAGTGCCTGCTACAAAGGGAACATTGGCAAATACTATACACCAGTGGTATGTTCTACAGCAACAAGGTAGTACTGTAGTGAACAAACTTGAAAGACCTGGGTTCAAATCTCCACTCACTCATGAAATGCATGATATTAAGTCCAGTTGCTAATTCTCATGCCAATTTACACATCTCTGGATTGTTGTGAAGATAAAATGGCATAAAACAAATCCAAGGCACATCGTTCAGATGGAAGGTCTGGATTGCAAAAGTGGTAAAGATGGATTTGATACACTTGTGGTGGTGGTGTTTTTAAATCGCAATCATTATTTTATTATTACCACCTGCAGCAGCAACATCCCATACTTTTAAAGAGAGCACACAGAGAGAGATATAAAAATATGACAAAACAGCAATGTTTTGAACACTGAGATACTAAAAAGCAGAAAAGGCCTTGGAGCACATAAAGCACAACCACACAAAATTAAAGCACTATTTAATCCCATTGGTTTCAAAGGGAGGGGTAAGTTTGTGCTTCACTTGCTTCTGTTGTGATCAGTGAGGATTTAATAGTGCTTAGCTTTCGATTGATTGTGCTTAAATTATGTGAACACTAAAAGTTAGACTCTAAAGTTGACTATTAGCTCTAGTCAGCACAGCTAAGCATCCAGGCCTGGCTAAAAGCATTTGTACTCGTCTCTAGTAATTACTGTTATGTTATTTATACACTGCCTGTGTAACTGGGTTGCCCCAGCCACTCTGGGCAGCTCGCAACAAAATATTAAAAGCACAATAATATATCAACCATTAAAAATTTCCCTTCAGATGTCCTCTGAAAGTCAAATAGTTTATCTGATGAGAAGGGCGTTCCACAGGGTGGGCACCACTACCGAGAAGCCCCTCTGCCTGGTTCCCTGTAATCTCACTTCTTGCAGTAAGGGAATCACCAGAAGGGCCTCAGAAGTGGACCTCAGTGTCCAGGCTGGACGTTGGAGGTGGAGATGTTCCTTCAGGTCTACACTCTAGTGAAGCAGCAAGTGTTTTGCAACAGGTTTGGAGAATGAATGGACGTTTAGAAATGCTTTAAAACAAAACAAAAAATACTATTTGTGGAGCAGCATAATACTCTCTAGCTGTAGCTGCAGACCAAACACAGGACAATAATCAAATGGAAACTCGGTAGGCTGCTACTGCCACCTTACGTCATCAGGGACACCAGCTCACACTCTCACTGTCTGTCTCTCTCTCTCTCTCTCTCTTTATATATTTCAGACAGTCTGAAAGATGCGTCTGTTTCTAGCATTCAGTGTTCTTCTTCTGGGAACATCTTTGACCAGCTCACATCCAACCCCAGACGAAGATTTGAACAAAAGTACGTTCGTATAATAAGCACGTGGATCAGACATAGCTCAGGGGTACAACACAGGCTTTCGATGCAAAAACTTTGGTTCTTGACATCTCCAATCAAAAAGGGATCTTAGGCAGTAGAGATGGCACAGACCTCTGCCTGAGATCTAGTTCTCAAAAGCTACTGGTGGGGTGGTTAACCTGTGTTTGGACTGTACCATCTCAGAAACAGTAGAATGGGACTCAGGTGTTGATCTACTATTAAAAAAATGAACAAATCACAGCACACAGAAGCCAACAAATCAAGGCTGGGCCTTGCCTTATAGCTTTCTGTGTGCAAGGAATGTTTCTTTTTGGATAAGCACTCAGATGTGTGGGACCTTACCTAAAGTAGGACAATCCAGAAATAAGGTTAACTAGCACTTACTGTTCATAAGAGTGAGACCAGAGCCACTGTCAGTTAACATAGCTAATACACGAAATAGGGCAATTGTCTGGTTTTGCGTAAGCCAGATCCATATATTCTTTAGACATATGTTGAACTTAGGGGATCCAATTGAAGAATGAAAAGTGTATATTCAGAGTTTTAAAAGTAAATGCCATACCCAAAGAGAATAGGTATAATGCATGCATAATAGCTAATGGGATTTCTTCAGATGGATAAAAATCCTTTGAAAGAAAAGATAGCAAGCCCAAGGAATATTAAATATTCCTGGATATTTGTCTTGGAGAGTTAAGTCCCAGTGAAAGTGATACTGTTTTTCCTTTCAGGAGTACATGATTTGGAAGAAACTGTGAACCATTTGAAAATAAAATTGGACGCACTAGACAATGCTTTCTATACAGTCCATAAAGGTAAGACAGCTAGAAGTATTTTATTTCCCTCAAACCATTCCCAGCATCCTAGATTCTTTTCAATGTGTATTTCCATTAAGTGGTCCACTTTAGAATTACACTCAGTATGTTATGTTTGCTGCCAGCTTTTTAAGATTATTATTTTTTAAGTATTTAGGATTTGGGAGTTATCACAATATTGAAATGTTGATAAAAATAATTCCTGGTCTTGGCTAGTGATTTTCACACTTTGAAGAGGAAACAAGTGTCCCAAGGTACAATGTCTATGCTGCGGAAACATTGTGTCCAGACGTCCCTATTTTCCAGGACAGTCCCAGATTTACAGAAGCCGTTCAGCTTTCTGATTAGATTCCAGAAGGTTCTGCTTTTCCTTAGAATGTCCCTATTTCATTGGAGAAATGTTGGGAGGTATGTGTGTCTTGCCAGAGATTCTGGGTTATGCTCTCGGGTTGGAATGGGTCAGAGACTGTCAACATAGTGCCCTCCAGGTGTTGATAGACTAGGGCTCCCATCAGCCCCAGCCAGCGTAGCCAATGGTCAGGAATTATGGGAGAAATTTAATAACTAAAAATAAACAGCATCTGAAGGAGACACCAATGGCAATCCCTAGACTGTGGCTCAATGCATAGCTCTTCACAAAGTGAGAATGTCCTCTCCCAGGCACCTAAAGCTCTCCTGCAGCTACAGATTGAGTGCTTAACCAATGCTTCCTCAGCAATCTTGCCTGCCATTACTGAGTTCCTGTTCATTTCCAACGTAACACAGGATTCCGTGTTTACAAATTGCTGAAAATAGACTCATAGCATATTAGAACATTGCTAGTTTTAATTTTTGAGTTTGACCAAAGGCAGTGGAAGACAGAAGTGCCTGCTGTGCTCTGGTCCATGGGGTCACAAAGAGTCAGACATGACTAAAGAACAACAGTTTTAATTTTTAACCTCCTATTCTTTAAATAAGGTGCAATGCCCTTTGCTTCTCCATTGCCGTCCTCCACATCTGATCTCAGATCGTAAGCTCCTTGGGTCTTTCACTTAAGTTGCTCCATAGTGCATCGTGAATATTGGGGTCTATATCAACCAACTTGTAGCAGCAGAGCATTTGAAATTATTGGAATGATTGTCTCTTGTATTTCCAGCTCGCAGTTTTGGAACTGGCAGTGAAAGGTTATACACCACAAATCTTGGTGAAGGGGACTTCAAAACGCTCAATGCCACCTGTCTCGCTGCTGGCGGTCATGTTCCTTCTCCGAAGACGGAGGCTGACGCCAACGCTTTGCAGAGTGTGTTGAAGAGGCATGAGAAATCGGCCTATGTTACGAGACACAACGCATACATAAAGTGGGCATTTTGGGAACCAAGCAACTCTGATGGAAGTAAGAACTGTACAAAATTTGCCGAAGATGGACAGTGGTACTCTACATCATGCAAAGAGGAGCTCCTCACTGTTTGTGAATTTTCCTTTATCCCCTAAATTCAGAATCAGTCTGGTGTTAATTGGAAAGAGTGGTGGACAAGGAGGACCTAGGTTCAAAGTCTCACCCTCTGGGTGACTCTCAGCCTAACCTACCTTGCTGTGTTGTGAGGATAACATTGGGAAGTAAATGATTGTGATAAATAAATAAAAGGCACTGGTACGCTTGATATGTGTTTTGTCGGTCATGTATGAAGCTTATGCCTAGGAAAGATAAACCTACTCCATATTACCCACCCCAGTTTCTGTTAAGCCAGGCCAGCAAGGTGAACCTACCTACCTAAGTCACACATTCTGAAACAATACATGAACTAAAATGCAAACATCTTTTGAAACTCACACTTTCTCTTCCCGGTCAAAACCAGACTTCCTTAGCGTATATACTTAACAGCACTCATGTTGCATCAGTTAGTCGTTTTTCCCAGAGTCATCATGCTTCAAAGTGTCATCAACCACCCATTTGTTCATTTTATATTTACCAACCACTCCTCCAAGAAAACACAATCAAAGCAGGTACAATTAAAATATATAAAGGCAACCAACTCATACTAATCAGTAGGCACATTTGCATCTTATTCTGGACATTGTCTCCAAAGGCTGTGTGTGTTGTATACAATAATTTCTTAAAGAGTGTCAAGCATGCCATTCAGGGGTGCCAACTTGGATAAAATATGGGGGGGCAGGTAAGGCCCGCCCCACATAACTGATTACATGACACAGCACACACATTCCATTTGAATAGCAATGCATATCAACTTTTTTTGGGGGGGTGTCTGGCCCACTCAAATATTTTATGGGGGAGTGAAGGGACCTCAGCCCCTAGGAGTTGGCTCCTATGATGCCATTTTTTGAACTGCATATCAGCTTTGGAAAACATTTGCTTCAGCTTCTTACTTACCAATTACAGCCGTACCTTGGTTGCAAAATGCCTTGGAACTCGTACGTTTCAAATCCTGAACAATCGAAAACCAGAAGCGAGTGTTTTCGAAAGCCGAACATCCGGCGCAGCTTCTGATTGGCTGCAGGTTGTTCCTGCAGCCAATCAGAAGCCACGTCTTGGTTTCGAACAGTTCCAGAAGTCGAACGGACCTCCTGAACGCATTCTGTTCGAGAACCAAGGTACGAATGTATATTTATTTCAGCACAAAGACTTCCAACAAACCAAAAGAAAACCCCAAAGCACTGCTCTCTTTCAGTTTTGTGTCATGTTTGAAGGAGATATAAGCAATACGCTGTTTGCTATTTTATTACCCTTATTTGAAGTGGCATCTCCCATGGAGAAAACCTTACGGCGTGTGAAAAATCACCTACAACCATTTTCTGAATCAGAGTACAACATATTAAGAAACACATCCTATTTCCAATTAAGATCTTTGAATAAGAGATAGTGACAGAATCCAGTAAAATGAAAAGGGAAAAAAGTCATCCCCAGGGAATGTGTAAGTTTGTTTTCTTACACTCTCCCATATACATTATTAAAGTTTTCAATCCATTCCCTCTGTGACTGCCACGAGGCTCTTTGTTAGCTTGTCAGCTCAAGCAAGTATTGAACGAGTCTTGATTTATTCATAGCAAAAATAAAGATTTACAAAACACTCCGTTTTACTGTCAAATTGCAATGTTCAGCAAATAGCTGGCAAGCACAGCTCAAGACTCCATGGGACAATGAAAAATATTTTAAAGACCATCATTTCTTTGGGGTAATGATTTGAAGAAGCAGAAGTGAAGGGGTTTAGGAATGTGATTTAGCATTTGTTAGGGTTTCAACCAGGGCTTTGTTTTTCTTCAGCTGGCACTTCCCAGGTGGGCACCGTTGCCATTCTAAGAGAATGAGGGAGGTGTTCGTGGTGAGTTCCCTGAAAAATAGCACTGGTTTTAACCAAAACAAAAATCAGCATGTACCAGTCACACCTCCAGATGATGTGCAAGCAGCATCAGGTTGAGGGGACCTGTACATGTACAGCCCTTCCTTCCATGGCGATTGGAAGACTGGTCAATAATAATAAGAATAAATTAAAAATTATTTATACCCCGCCCATCTTGACATCCTACAGAGAGAGCTATACATGCACACACTATTACAGTGGTATCTTGGGTTACAGACACTTCAGGTTACAGACGCTTCAGTTTACAGACTCCGCTAACCCAGAAATAGTACCTCGGGTTAAGAACTTTGCTTCAGGTTAAGAACAGAAATTGTGTGGCAGCGGCACAGCGGCAGTGGGAGGCCCCATTAGCTAAAGTGGTACCTCAGGTTAAGAACAGTTTCAGGTTAAGAACGGAGCTCCAGAACCAATTAACTTCTTAACCCGAGGTACCACTGTAATTTGCTATTTGCTTACTTACTGGATTTCTTACCCATCCTTATCATCATAGCATTTTCTCCCCCCCCCCCTTTTTTGGTTTTGTTTTGTTTTTTAGGAGTCTGGGCCCCCTCAATGTTCAGAGGGCATTCAGTTCTGCCCCGGCTCCTCGCAATGTTGCATGCGCAACGTCGGAACATCATGTGACGTTGCACATGGGATATCAGGATGTTGAGCTGACCGCCCTCAATCACCCTAAGCAGCTGTTACCTCTGCTTACTGTAATAACCTCAGGGTGGGTTACAACAATCAAATATACAATTATAAAACAAATGAAAATGTCACAACCATAAAACCAGAAAAGTGTAAAAAAAAAAAAGTGGAAAATAGCTGCAATGCAGAAAGGCTAGTTGGAAGAGGAAAATCTTCATTAAGTATATATCCATGTAGGAGGGTCCCCTTCAGTGTTACAGAAAGTGTTCATTGGCAGAGGGAGGGAGGTCTACCTGAGCGCCACCCGTGTTACCTAATTGTACACATCTACAGGGGACGCGGGTGGCGCTGTGGTCGAAACCACAGAGCCCACGGCTTGCTGATCAGAAGGTCAGCGGTTCGAAACCCCATGACGGGGTGAGCTCCCATTGCTCAGCCCATCTCCTGCCAAGCTAGCAGTTCAAAAGCACACCAAAAAGTGCAAGTAGATAAATAGGTACCACTCCGGCGGGAAGGTAAACGGCGTTTCTGTGCGCTGCTCAGGTTCGCCAGAAGCAGCTTAGTCATGCTGGCCACATGACCCGGAAGCTGTACGCTGGCTCCCTCAGCCAATAAAGCGAGATGAGTGCCGCAACCCCAGAGTCGCCCACAACTGAACCTAATGGTCAGTGATCCCTTTACCTTTACACATCTACAGACACACACTGCTCTGTTCCTGCTGCTGGGTGGCCTGACTTTGTTACCCTTATACCACTCATGTTATGAAGGTGCTGTCAATTGAACCTGAGGTCAAAGAAACAGAATAGACCCTCCTTTCTCTCACACACACTTTTTGCATTTGGGAAGCTCCCCCATAATGGTACAATGGGATCTCCAGTTTGGTTGGGGTTTTCTGATTTAATTTGCATGCAGGTAAATTGAGCCGTGCTTTTCTCCTAACACTAAATCTCACAAAGGTATTAATTTCCTCAGAGAAGAATTGCTGTGTTCTCTCAGGAACATTGTGTCACTGCCAGCTGGAGAGAGGCAGACTGTGCCTCCACCAATAGCAGAGGTTGGTATGTGCAAGAAAAAATTTATGTTCCCCCTATGAAGGCCTGTGTTAGGATTTATTTTTAATTTGTCATTTCTCCTGCCTACGCATTGAGACAATCATAACATGCTTTATATAAGACATTGCATGCGTTTAAGGCACTTTGGGCAGATTCTATGTTAGCTGAGGGCAGGGTGAGATGAATGAAGATTGTCAGGACGGCAAAGGCAATCTGCTGCATGGCAGGGATCCCAGTGGGGTTTTTTAAATACAAGGAGGCTTCCTTGGCTGGTCTCCCTACAGTTCCTCCTTTAGGTAGACCCAGGTGATAACCGGGGCCAGCCTATTACTATGAAGAGTGCAGAAACTGCCTTAGGGAGCAGATATTGCCAGCAGGGTGTGGGCAATGACCTGCAGCCTCCCAGTCATGCCCCCCTATTATATAGGGCAGAGTTCTGTGTCCAACGTTACCAGTCCTCCACCCACTAAACTAGACTGCTGCCCTCAAGTGCCCTGAAGAATTCCCCCATTGCCAGCGCTGGAAGAAGAAAAAAACCCAACTGACATTCCAGTTGGTTTCTGGGAGAGGCTATTTTGTTCTTTGCCTCGGGTTGCACAACATCTTCGGCTGGCCCTGCTGAAGGCACATTGGCTGGATCCTCCTGTCACGGGTTCAAGACACATTATGGGTTCACAAGCTTTTGGCTAGGAATCAACTTGATCCCCTCCCCCTCTTTCCTTTCTCCTTCTGTGATGGAACTCCTATTTGGGGACTTCCCTGGCTTTTTTCTGGCCCACGTAGGACCAGTCTGGATAGTTGAAGATTTGACGTTTTCATCCCCAAAAAGTTTTTGATTTGAGTTTCTACTGAAATGAGGCTGCATTTTAATGTTGTATTTTAATATTGTTTTTAAGTTGTATTTTAATCAATTGTTTTCATACCTGGTGTTAGCTGCCCTGAGCCCGGTCTTGGCTGGGGAGCGCGGAGTATAAATATAAATATAATTAATAATAATAATAATAATAATAATAATAATAATAATAATAATAATGTACAAGTGGGAAATGTTATTGAGTCACAATTTGTACCAGAAGTGCAAGGTAAGAAAGGAGGGAGGGAGGAAGAAATGTTAGCTGCATTCTCCCCCACTCATTTGTGCTTGCCTGAAAGTACCCACCATAACAGTCCAGGGAACTATGGGAAATTTAAAATGGGGGCTCACATGCCTGGCATCCCAACAAGCCATACTCTCAGTGACAGTGAGTTCTTCTTTTGTATGGAGGTCTTAGGAGCTGCCTGTGGATGCCGACAACTGGCGCCAGTGCTGACAGGGCCCTTCCTCATACTACGACCGGACTTCCCCCACCCGGCAAAGCTATTAATATCAGTGGGGGAAGAGGAGATTGAAAATTTCTAGACAAATAACAAGGATAATCCTTACTGCACAGCAGTTGTTTTGAACTGGTGAAGCCCATTAAACTCTGTTGACACAGTGTTGGGGAAAGACTCAAGTAAACAAGGAAGGCATGAAACCATGTAATTATAAAATACTTATCTCCTTATTTCCTTACTTTCGTTGCCTGCCCCCCTGCTCAGATGCACATACCAGTTGCCATTCTTCATCATATTATATCTATAATAGCTGTCTAATTCTGCAACTGGATCAGGAGGGGCGGAATGCTTGTGCCTCTATAACAACGCCCTCTCTGGCTCTGCCCACGCGGATTTATTTGCACAAACGATTCCTTTATCTTGGAGAGTTCCTCCAGTTTCAGACTGTTTTCCTTTGAACTTGTTCCATATGCCAAGAATGACTTTAAAATTAAAATATCATCACAGCAGGTCATTGTCAGCCAGAGATATAAGACATGTGGAAGACAAAGAGTACCTTATTGGCAAAAGTGGTATTAGTGGTAAAACCATTTCCTGGATTACCAGTAGGTTTAATAGTTATGTGAGCTCATAGTGCACCCAATAATGGAATGTCATTCGTCCCTTTTAGATGCTGGCCCTACTCAAACCTTGCCTGAGATTTTTCCTGACTAGGGCTCAAATGAACCAAACCTTAAAAGGTAAAGGTAAAGGGACCCCTGACCATTAGGTCCAGTCGTGACCGACTCTGGGGTTGTGGCGCTCATCTCATTTTATTGGCCAAGGGAGCCGGCGTACAGCTTCCAGGTCATGTGGCCAGCACGACTAGCTGCTTCTGGCAAACCAGAGCAGTGCGTGGAAATGCCGTTTACCTTTGACGCGCTTTCGAACTGCTAGGTTGGCAGGAGCAGGGACCGAGCAACAGGAGCTCACCCCGTCGTGGGGATTCGAACCGCGACCTTCTGATCGGCAAGTCCTAGGCTCTGTGGTTTAACCCACAGCGCCACCCGCATCCCGAACCAAACCTTACTTGCCCACAAAAGTTCTGACTAGCCTGCTTGCCCACACATAACATGCAATCGAAATTTATGCCTCAACAGCTCAACATGGAGAAGAGGAAAGAATTGGACAAAAGGCCTTTAGTGCAGTGATAGTGGCATCTCTCCTTTGGAATTCCCTCCTAGGATGTATTAGACTGGTGCTGTTCCTGTTGGGAGATTTAGGATAGAAAAAAGAAACTACTTCTCCCTACAGTGCATAGTCAATCTATGGAACATGCTCCCCCAAGCAGCAGTGACGTCCACAAACTTGGATGGCTTCAAAAGACAAATTTATGGAGGGGATGGTTATCAATGGTGACCAGCTATAATGGTTGTGGCTTTGCCTCCATGGATGCTGGAAACCAGGGGAGGGGAGATTGCTGTTGTGTTCATCTTCTGCTTCCTGGCTTCCCACAGGCATCTGGTTGGCCACTGGGGACCAGTGTGGGAACAGGATGCTGGACTAAATGGGCCATTGATAATGCAATGTTCATTCTCTCTCACAGACACACACACAAATTCTCATTCAAAATGCTGGCATTACTTTCTAAAGTGTTTGCAATATTTTGTTGGAAGCTGTCCAGAGTAGCTGGGGCACTTTGGTGCTGCTGTACCAAACCAAAGGCCCCATCTAGCAGTCTGTTCCCACAGTGGCCAATCCGATAGCTCCAGGAAGTGCTCAATTAGTACATGAATTCACTTTTATGTCATGTAGTCATAGAACTGTAGAGTTGGAAGGGACACTGAGGGTCATCTTGTCCAGCCCCCTGCAATGTAGAAATATGCAGCTGTCCCATACGGGGATTGAACCTGTGACCATGGCCTTATCAGCACCCTGCTCTAACTAACTGAGCTATCCAAGCTCAACCACTCAGCCCCATCCCATTCATGATTTCCCAGCAACTGCTATGCAGAGGCATACTAGTAGCCATTGATAACCTTACTCTTCATGACTATTTCTAATCCCCTTTTAAAGCTATCCATGTTAGGGGCCATCACCACATCTCGTGGTAGCAAATGCCATGATTTAAGTATGGAATCACAGGAAGGAAATTACAGGGTGGTCCTGGGGCTCTGAGAAGCACTATTCTGACTGTTGAAATGAGCGTTAAGGAGGTTCCATTTACTTTGCTGAAACGTTTTCGCAAGAGACAGAAATATGCTGAAAAAGTAGTAAGCTATGGATTTTGCAAACAATGCATAAGCACATGCCCGGTACTTAATATACTGCTGTTTCAGAGAGCACCATTTTAACCACTGGTTTTTAAAGCTGGAGACTCAGAGCTCAGGGAGAGGAGGGGTCAGAAAGCTTATGGAAATGGATCGGCTTTAGAATGCCTGGTGAAATACTGTTGTTGAAGAAAATCTTTGTGTGAAAAAACTGTGTGTGTGTCTCTTTCAAAGGGGCGTTAGCAGGATTACCCATGGGTGATTAGAACATATTTGGAGTTCCTTAAGCACTCCCAAAAGTACATGATGTTGCACAACAATTTGGTAAGGTGGAGCTGGTTATTCAGCTATGCCATGCTTTTTACGGGGAGGAGTTGGGAGTGAGCCAAAATCTTGCAAAACTGGATGTGAGAGAAACAGCATTTTAAAAAGTCGTTCATGGCAATCGCATGTTATATAAAGTGCCAATTTGCATGTCTGAATGAGGTATCATAGATCAAACACCACAGAAAAGGTCACTCTTTCATGTGCATAATGGCGAGGAGGAGTCATAGCACAAGGGTGATGTGGATGCTATTCACAGATAAGTAGCTACCCCGGTACCATACATAGTTAGAAAAGCTTTCCCCAAGATGTCCCCAAAAGTTGTTGGATCACACATTCCACCATCCTTGACTATTACCTGAGTTGGCTGGGGATGATGGGATCTGAGAACATTTGGGGACCCAAGATTGGGGAAGGTGAGTTAGACAATTTCTAGTACAGTGGTACCTCAGGTTACAGAAACTTCAGGTTACAGACTCCACTAACCCAGAAATAGTACCTTGGGTTAAGAACTTTGCTTCAGGATGAGGACAGAAATTGTGTGGCAGCAGTGCAGTGGCAGCGGGAGGCCCCATTAGCTAAAGTGGTGCTTCAAGTTAAGAACAGTTTCAGGTTAAGAACAGAACTCCAGAACGAATTAAGTTCTTAGCCAGAGGTACCACTGTAGTAGAGCTGGAGTAAACTCTGCTTGAGAACTGGATCAGCTATTGCCATTGAGAGTAGACAGTACAGCATGAAACAGATGGATGGTCAGGTTTAGAATAAGGCCACTTTACATCTTAGAGCACTTATTGATGGGCAGGCTAACATGTGGCCTGACTCCAATGAGCAACGTTGTGTATGAGACCATCTATGATGGTCCATTCACATGAAGAGAGCACATTTGCATTCAAGCCTCATTTCTGGGCCTCCCATGAGCATCTGGGGTTGCAAAACTAGATAGCCACATGGTCTAAGATGGGTAGCCAACGCGGTGCCCTCTAGATGTTTTAGACTACAACACCCATCATACCTGGCTATGGGCCATGCTGACTGAGGCTGATGGGACATCTGATCTGCAGGCTACCTATGCTCTGAGAGCATGAGGATATATAAAACCTGCTGATTAGACCAACGTCCTCTCTAGCCTAGCATACTGCTTCCCAAAGGAGCCAGCCAACCAGACTCTAGGAGCAGGACATGACACTTGTTCTGATGTTACAGTCATCAAAGCTTGAACATGCTTGAACCAGTTCCAAGTTTTCATATCATTGGGCAATGCCTCCAATGCAATGCTTTTCCATGGAGTCTGTTCACACACTCAGCTACGAGTCAACCACTCAGCCATCACTTACCCTATCATTCTTTGGGTAAAAGATTCCTGCATTGCAGTGGGTTGGACCAGATGACCCTTGTGGTCCCTTCCAACTCTACAATTCTATGGTTCTTTGGTTCCAGTGGGGTCACTAGCCATATCTGGGGAAACCCTGACCATTGAGTCCTGTTACTGGCAAGATATGCTGCTCAATGTTCTGCATAGTAAAAATGTTCTAGGATAACATTCATGCATATTTGAGCCCCCAGCCCTTTTGCTCCAAAAGACAAATGCCTTACATTTTGCAAGCCATGGGAAATCCCATCCTTTGTTCTGTGCATGTCTTATCAGCTACACAACGTTGAAAGAGGCCAACAGCTCCCGAAGTGTTATAAATTGCCTATAAGTTTCCTGTGAGGTCACATGATTGAGAAACCAAAGCCTCTGTTACTTAACTCGTAGCCTATAAAAGGAAGGCTGAACTCCTAACGGATGATTCCTGTCCGGGCCTTTGTAGAGCACCAGAAACGTCAAAGTGAGTGAGTAGATTTTAAATTTGTCCTTCCTTAATGATGGCAATGCGATTGAAATACATGCGATATTGAAGACTGCCGCCAGTTCCTTGTTCAAACGGGTCAGATTGCATTGTGCTCCGTGGATTTGATTAATTTCAACCAGAGCTAGATCTGCCGCCTTAACTCTCCCTTCATTGATAATCCATCCTTTGATTATTAAGTGCTTTCCATATCAGCCTTTCACATCTGCCTGCGCTTATCTAATAATTAGCTCCAGATTTAACGACGAGTTGATTTTGTGTCCAACAGCAATGTAATTTGTTAGTATCTTGATCCATTTTGCTTAACACCCTGATTTAAATGCAGTTGGCAAATTGTCCTTTTGAATGTATTGTTCGGAAGGAGGCATTCCGTTGCAAAGGAAGAAGGCATTTCTATTCCTTTTAGAATTATGCAGGGAAAATGGTATTTTGGCCAAGTACAGCTTGCCCTACCCAGGTGATAAAAGTTCCACTGGCTGAGATACCCTCTTAGTTAGAGCTGGGAACTGACTGCTTTGCATATAGTCACCTGGTGTCAGCATCCCCTTCATAACCTTCTGGTTTCATGTTTTCTATCAACTCAATTTAGCCCAGAGATGCTGCTGAAGCATAATAGGGGAGGGGCCATAGATCAGTGGTACAGTCCATGCTTTGTATGGGAAAATCCCAGGTTCAGTTGTGGGCATCTCCAGCTACAGAAGTCAACTTCTATTGAATCAGATCAGTCCATCTAGCAACTTTCCAGGATTTAAGATGCTGGAGACTGAACCTGGAACTGGAGGCGGTTCTCCCCCAGAGTGTGCAGGGCCAGGAAGGCACCTTCCTACCTCCTTCCCAAAGCCAAGTAAACGCTTGCTTCAGGAAGGAGGTGTGAGGGCCCTGACAAGGTTCTAGAGTCCTCCTCCTTCCCAAAGCCTAGTTAGTGCCTGCTAACCCTATGCAGTACAGGTACCTCAGAAGTAAAACAAATTCAATGGAATAGTCCAATATACAGTCGTACCTTGGTTGTCGAACGGAATCTGTTCCCAAAGTCCGTTCAACTTCCGAAAACGTTCGGCAACCAAGCCATGGAAGTTGCGTCGGACGTTCAGGTTCCAAAGAATGTTCCCAAATTGGAACACTCAGTTCCAGATTTGGGAGCCAAAACTTGCAAGGCGTTTGGCATCCAAGGTACTGCTGTACTATCTTTCTGCATGTATTATAAAGATTACTACATGCATATTTTTAACACATGCATTACATGCATTCCTTTATGGATCTCTTTATGTGCTTGCTACTTTAGGAAACACGGAATGTATATGCAAATAACAATTGGTATTTAACCAAGTTTTACTCAGAGCAAACCTGCTGAAATTAGGGAACATGACTAATTTAGTTCCACTACTTAGTCTCCAAGTAAAACTTGGTTGAATAGCACATAATACATGTGTAATATGATACGCATAAGAATGCATTTAATATGTGTGAGTCTTATTTGTATTTTTAGCAGAACCAGTAAAAATAAATAAATAGCCCACTTCTCATCAAGATCAAGGAGTGATGTAGGAGGGGTGGGGTTTTTTTGGGGGGGGGGAAACCATGCAGATAAGCTTGACACTGCGATTTGCAGAAAATCTCATCCCTAGTAGAGTGCAGAATCTTATTCTTTCCTAAATAGGATCTAGTACGGCACTCTTGAAATATGCCTTATGTGAAGAAGTGTGTCTGGAACTTTCACTATACAGTTTTTGTTGAATGCTAAATACATGTCTCTAACCCTGCCCTTTGACACCTGAGATATGTGGTTTCAGGACACCCACACCCCATACATGAGATTGTAACTTGCTTTAACTGACATTACCCCTCCCCAACAACTTACAAACCAATATGGCTAACCTGACACAATAACAAAAAAGCCTGCACACTAACATGCAAATAAACTACACTGCAACCAACCAAACGTAGTCAAGCGAACCTTAGACCCTCCAGTCTCTCACAATGTCAATAAAATCAAATAACTATATAAATAAAGGACCTACTCATGAGACGCTGACACAAAAACCCTGCAGAAACACTATGCAAAAGAATGAAAAGCCCATCACCCCACAACCCTCTCCCCTCTATTTTTCCCCAAAGTCTATGACAATAGCATCTCATACTGAATGTAAACAAACTATGAAAAGACACTCTGAATTGAAAGCGGAGACGCTATATGTACTTTTCCTTGTTTGTTTGTTTGTTTTGTATCACAATTTTTTTATAAAAAAAAAAACCACCTGCTCTTGGGCTCCAACTTGCATCAGTCCAAGGCAGCATGGCCAATGGGTTCTCCTAGCTTGCATAAAAACTTTCTTATTGTGTGTAGCTGTTCAAGAGATAAAGAAACAAAAGAAAATTAAAAGAGTGTTGGAAATGGTGCATAATCCCCCTACTTCAATCTATTAAACAACAGTTTATCCACAATATTTTAAATCCTTGTTCATATAGCCGGCCTTCATTTCACTGGAGTGCATTATAATTGGTACGGTTGGGTTTGGGTTAATTCTTTTCTCCTCCCTCTACCTCTTTAATTTTTATCTTTCCGCCCCAGGTCAAACCGCTGAACAATGCTGGTGCTTCTAACGCTCTCTGTGTTGGTTTCGCAATTTTCACCAGCATCATTCCAGGGCTCACCGCAAGTTATACAGAACTTGGATCGGAATGCCTGCTCACTGGTTGTATGTGGACCAGCTGAGAAAGGGTTACCAGGGATAAATGGGAGAGATGGAGTCCAAGGACCAAAAGGGGACAAGGGAGAACAAGGTATGGAAAAGAGCTCCCATTCTTTGAGGATCAGCTTTTGATTCACACACCGGAGGAAAAAAAGACAGGAAATCATGCAGTCCCACATAATTTAAGCAAAAGTGGCTTATGATGCAACTTCATGATGACCCCCAATTACATTGCCTTGTGATAAATATCAGTAAGTTTTCAATGTTAAGAAAACCTCTTCTCTGACTATGACTTAGGCTTATCCAATGCCTAAACCACCACCTGAGGGTAAAAGCCTTAGTCTTGGTTGGAGGGGAGGTTGTAAGCCTCTTGCTGCCCTTCCGAGGGAAAGGGGTATCCTGTTAAAAGGATCCTGGAGGAGATGCTTCTATCCAGATTCCCAGGCAGGGACTAGAGCCATAGTGCCCTACAAGGTGGAGATCCTGGCGGAGATATACCTATTTGATGTAAGTCATAGGACCTCCTTGCCTCAGGGTAGACCCCATGGAGAAGATACTTCCAGCAGGCGGGTTGGTTGTTATAGGATATACCCAATGACTATGACAAACCGCTTACATCTGCAACCAATAAAGCTGTGCTCTTATTCAACTCAAAAGAATGTGTCTTGACTGGTTTTTCTCCACCAGGTAGGTGCGGCAGGGTCACGGTGCCTGGACATGCAAACAGCGTAAAAATTCTACCAAGACAACATAAAAGCAAAGTTGCATGACATCAATATAAAAATGAATCTTAAGTTTTCAAATTGATATTGTAAAGACTGTGTAGGTCCATCAACAGTGAGGGCTAGAAGTGCAAGACCGTATGATGTTCTGCATTTCTCCTCCTCTCACTGGATTAAGAGGGTCATGATGCCAAACAGAGAAGGAAAAGGCAAAAGAGAAGAAAGCAAATATAGGGAGGGGATGGGAACGAACGTCATCTGGTGGATGTATGGCAACACCCACAGCCACCTTGAATGTAGCTGCCTTGGCTAACGTTAGGATTGCCATACATCCAGAATTTCCCAGACATACCTGGAATACTGTAGACGGAAGCAGTGTCTGGGTGGAAATTGGCTAAATGTCAAGGCAGACATATGGCAACTGATGTCAGCAGTGTCATTTTTGCAACTACAGTGGTACCTCGGGTTACAGACGCTTCAGGTTACAAACTCCGCTAACCCAGAAATAGTATCTTGGGTTAAGAACTTTGCTTCAGGGTGAGAACAGAAATTGGGCGGTGGCGATGGCAGCAGGAGGCCCCATTAGCTAAAGTGGTACCTCAGTTTAAGAACAGTTTCAGGTTAAGAACGGACCTCCAGAATGAATTAAGTTCTTAACCCGAGGTACCATTGCATAGCCAAAAAAGCTCAACAACCTCTCCGTCCAGATTTTCACTTTTTGAAATATGGCAACCCTAGATAACTTAGCAATGATGATGACCCGAGACTGGAAATGTAAAAACAAGGCCCACCTCTCAAACTTCTTCCTTGGGTTATTATGTATCGCATTCCTCTCATGTGTAAGCTTTATCATTAAGATAACCCCACTTTTCATTCTTCCACTTAATGCCAGGGTTGGCAGGACCAAGAGGAATTCTTGGTCCTCCTGGAAAAATGGGACCAGCTGGACCACAAGGAGAAAAGGGGACCCAAGGAGAGCAAGGACCCAAAGGAGATGCTGGAGCAATGGGTAAGGAGTGTTGTTGACTAAATGGAATTGTATTGCATTAAATTCAACAAAAGCTAGATATTATTACAAGAAATCAAACTTCTTTTTTAATATTTTTATCCACATCTGTCTCTAAGTCTTGTTAGAGGGCCATCCTGCCCATTGGGCGCATCAAACATTTTCCCTGGACAGGAGTAAAAACCCACCAAGGTGCTCTTTCCTTGCTCCCAGTACAGGGCTGGCCCAAGACATTTTGCTGCCTGAGATGAAAGACAAGATGGTGCCCATACCCCAGTCCATGTACAGAACCTCACCAGACTTCCAGTTGAAACTTATTTCAATACTAGTCATAGGACAGTGTCCTCCACCATTCTGAAGGCATACCAGATTGGGACAATGGCATGCACATTTCAATGTTCCCAGTTCTAAGGCCCAGGAGCTCCTGATGCACTGCAACTCATCACAAGAGACCTTCCCCCTTTGGTGTATATCTCTGCCTGCTCACAAAACCTCTTCCTTTTGTGTAGGACCGCGTGGAATCCGAGGTTTGCAGGGTCCTCCAGGAAGCGTCGGCCCCTCTGGAGCACAAGGCAACAATGGCCCACAAGGTGAAAAAGGCATCAAGGGAGAAACAGGTAATCCTAAGTGCTAAATAGTTGGATTTCTGCTAGAGGGTTCAATATACCACAGTGGCCAGGATCCAAAGGAGCATACAACTACTTCTGCACACGCAGTGGGGTTTGAGGAGATTTCACCCCTCCCATATCCAAGAAACTCCTGATGAGTCTGCTGATTCTCCAGAGAGGAGGGGCAGTGTTCTGCTCTCTACTTATTCTGCTCCAGCACCACATCAAAGAGTCAGTCTAGTCAGTCAGTGTGTCGGAGAGAGAGAGACTGAGTGTTAGAGATCGTGTGTAGAGATAAGGTTGCTGCTAAGAGCAGCTGCAGACACTCAGTGTAGTGCAGCATTCATTTATGCTTAGACCTCATTAAGCTCTGTTATATAGTTGTATAATAGTTGTAGATAGAATAAAGAAGATATTCTACAGAGCTGCTCTCCGAGTCGTTTATACTCTGCTATACTCTGCTGTGCGACGACTGTATTCTTGTGGAAGTGAATCTGGTGCTCACAACTCTAAGCTGTGAGTCCACAGCACTTTGACCTGTTCCTGTCCAGAAGGTGGTCTCTGGAAGTGCTACCCAGCTCGCCTAGCCCAGTCGGGGCTGAAGTGGATGAGTCCAGTTGGTGGTACTGGCTCAAGGGCGATGCTGACAGAGTTGGGGGCTTCTGCTTCTCAAACAGCCATTTGTGATATCCCTGGAGACCTACCATCCAACAAAAGAAGTAAAAAGACCTAAATGTCGGTCCAAGTCCTTAAGCATGCCTAAGTAGCTTTTTTTGGATCCCAGCCACAGATTTTAAAAGAATACACTGAAGATGTTCACATCCACCCTGTTGTCCAGATACTTAGTATGGTACAGTTTCCAAGTTATAAATGCTATGTGTGGAGAAAGCAACCATAAAATGTCCATACCTCTGATGTTTCCCTCTATATATACAGTGGTACCTCGGGTTACATACGATTCAGGTTACATACGCTTCAGGTTACAGACTCTGCTAACCCAGAAATATTACCTTGGGATAAGAACTATGCTTCAGGATGAGAACAGAAATTGTGCAGCGGCAGCACAGTGGCAGCAGGAGACCTCATTAGCTAAAGTGGTGCTTCAGGTTAAGAACAGTTTCAGGTTAAGAACAGACATCCAAAACGAATTAAGTTCTTAACCTGAGGAACTACTGTACATCTATCATGGATGCCAATGAAAGAACAAGCAAATACATCATAGGCTGACAGTTCTCAAGCTTGACTCCCATTGTTAGGCAATTGGCTGAGGTCACAAAAGGATTGTGATCTGTGACAGCCAGCTTCTGAAGTCATGTTCTGGCAACATGCAAGTTATAAAATGAAGTGATAAAGGCCACTTCATCAAATGAATCTGACACTAGTCCAGAAAAGCTTTTGCTATGATATATTTGCTAGTTTCTAAGGCAGAGGTAGTCAACATGGGAGGTTCTTGGAACCCATCAGTGCCATTCAGCAAAACCAATGGCAAAGATGGTGTAAGTTGTAGCTCACCTTGGGAGGGAACCATATTGACTACCCCTGCTCTGCAGTACCATAGCCTCATCATTGTTTGTTTTGGCATACCAGACTAACAGGACTACCCCCTAATCATAAAATTGTGACTATCATATCCTCAATACAAACCAAAGATAGTATATAAACACTGGAGCTATCATTTATGTGAGAATGTCCAACCTAAGATGGAGGCCGCCTCTTCCCATATGAGCTGAGCCAGATAGTACAATCATCATCTGAGGCCTTCTTCATGTGCCTCCTCTACAAGAAGCCCAGAGGGCAACAACTTGAGACCAGGCTCCCTGTTTGTGGAATGCCCTCCCCAGAGAGGCTCGCCTGGCACCTTTGTTACATATCTTTAGGCAAAAGCATTCCTCTTCTCCCAGCCTTTGGCTAATTAAACCATCTATGACGTGGATAGGCAAACTCGGCTCTCCAGATGTTTTGGACTACAACTCCCATCATCCCTGCCCACTGGTCCTGTTAGCTAGGGATGATGGGAGTTGTAGTCCCAAAACATCTGGAGGGCCGAGTTTGCCTATGCCTGATCTATGACCTTTTAAACCGGATAGGCGGGCTGGTATTTTGTTACTATTGTGTGTATTTTTGTGTTTTTATATTGTAAACTTCCCTGTGATCTTTGGATGAAGGGCAGCATAGGAACAACAACAACAACAGACAGACAGACAAACTAGGGCTGAGCTGAAACTATTTACCTACTTTTGCATTTGTGATCATTACAAAGTACCTTCCATTTTTGTTGATTCTCCCCTCCCCATTCAATATTTCTGTAGGTTCGAAAGGAGCTACTGGTGCCCAAGGTCCCAAAGGTGACACAGGTGTGGCTGGGCCCAAAGGCGACAGAGGCCCAGTGGGCGAAAAGGGAGCGAAAGGAGATGTAGGAGAAAGAGGTAAGTGGTGTGGATGAAAAGGTGCATCTGAACAAACATTTTGATGGCATGAGGAAGGTTCCAAAGAGTTGGATTAATTTGGCATAAACACCAGCGTGTGAAGATATTCAGCAAACAATTGGCGGAGAGTCAAGCAGACAAATTTCACACAAAAGCATATCATTGCTTACTTCAACTCGCCTGTGGAAACAACTCAGAGGCCATGAACGAAGGAAAGGTAACAACAGGAAGAATTAAAGAACTATTGGAAACTCAAGGCAGTAGAGATATAAGATGATCAGAGCCCCACTGAACTTGAAGCATGGGAAGCCCCAATTAAAAAATTATAATTTGGCAGAATATTTTGACTATATGATATGTATTATTATTATTTGGAATATTTAATGTGATTTGATTGAATTGTTAAAATGGAAAATTTAATAAAAATTATTTTTTTTAAAAAAAGAGAGAGAGAGAAAGGTTCCGAAGAGACAACAGAAATAACTTCTTGATGTAGTGCATAGTTAGTCTGAGGGATTTTCAGCTGGGCACTAACTTAGATGACTTTTTTTTTTTTTTTAAGGAAGCTGGAACTCCTCAGATTCAGCTCTGAATTTGAGGAGCAAATTGCCCTAGGATTGAATGCCCTCCCAGGTCAGTGGGACTCCACCTGCAATGAAAAAATGATCATTTTAAATTCCCCACAATACCCCTAATATAGCATCACTCCAAGGCATACTGAGCATGGAAAATGTCTGTACTCACTCCCCCCCCCCCCCGGGACTGCTGTTTCAATACTCCGTGGGGCTCCAGAGCTTTCCATGTCACTTTGGGGAATTTAAAATGGTAACTCGCCTTACCAGTGCCCAAGGGCTCTGCCCCAGGGGTGCCAGGTGTAATGCCAAGCCCTTGCTCATCTTCTGCTCAATGTCAACCTCTGACACTCCTTTCCAGTTAACGAAAAGAAAAGATGGCTGATTTGCATACAACCTTTTAAACCAATTGGCTATGGCTGTTTATCAGATGTTAACATGCATAGGAAAACAGAAGCCACCTACTAACTAACTTGCTAGGGTGTTGTTGCTTTTTTAAAAAATCCTGTATCAATAAGTTTTTAATGTTAGACATCTTATTATGTTTTCATATGTGCTGGAAGCTGACCAGAGTGACTGGGGAACCCCAGCCAGATGGGCAGGGTATAAATTATTATTATTATTATTATTATTATTATTATTATTATTATTATTATTCTCTCCAAAGGATTACAAGGAGCAACTGGTACCCAAGGGCCAGTGGGGAAACCAGGATCTCCTGGATCCAAAGGAGATAAAGGATCCGTAGGTGACAAAGGGACCAAGGGTGACAGCGGTCTCTCAGGTAAGGAGGGTAGCCTTTTGTTGTTGATGTTAAAAGTGATGCATTAAAAGTGTTAGAGCAAAATTTTAATGCTGGTCTTTTAATTTGCTGTGCCCTTTTTAGCGTTGAAAAGTTGGTGCAATCCATGTGAATTTTGTAACTCTGATTATTGAGGAAAAGTTTAAGTGAACAATCAGGGTGGATCTAACTTTTTTAAAAAAATCACACAACTCGAATGAGAGTGTATTTAATTCCAGATCATTCGGGGGGGGGGGAATTTTATTCTAGTTTGGGCCTTAACAGGAAGGTCTGATAAAGGGATCAAGCGATGGATACATGTATCTGTATAAGCAAAGGCTTCTTTCAAAAAAGAGCAAACATTTACCATTGATGGTCATTAATATCACTGAACCATTAATGGTACTGTATAATTAATTCATACCATTAATACACACATGCATACACCAACACACAAGCAAAACAGACCTAGTAAGAGATCACCACCCAATATTCACTAATGTACAAATTCATTTCCAGTTGGTTCTACACTGAAATTATGTATTTAATATAGCATAATATTATTTAAATTTCCATAGAATTAATGAATGATGAATTAATTAATTATGGCAGCAATTGATTGATTGTGACAACATGTTTATTGTGTTGTGCCATTTGGATTGTCTGGCAATTTTTACTATTCCTGGGTGGGTGGAAGTTGGAGAAACAGGGGTGGCATTTGGTTTAACAAAATGTTTCACACCCACACTGTGTGCAATATATTGTTTACCGCATATTACTACAGTGCTGAATCTTGCAGATCATGATCCTTTTATTATTTCTCAGAGGTCAACCTTATGAAAAAACAAGTCAGTGACCTAGAGGGGCAGCTAAGAGCCTTGCAAGCCAGTTTCTCCAAATATCAAAAAGGTAAATGTTGCATGTAACAGAAACATTGTGAACCGTCTTTTGCAATCTTCCTCTGTCTGTTTGGCCCCTTAACAGAGAACCAGTACCAACATACAGTCTATGGGTACATTATATGTGATAGCACAGGAATGGTCCTCGTAACCCTTAGATTCCAGCACATGCATGCATCATTCCCTTGTTGTAGCATTAGAGAACCAGCAGCAACATAGTCTTTGCAAGATTATGATCGCAGCACAAACTCAATATGCACAGGGATAAATTGTGTAGGTTATCCCTAGTCTTTTGCAGCGTTATCCAAAGCCGCTTTTTAAAGATCTGTTTTCCTTTCCTGCAAAATAACTGCAACATTTTGAAAATTCGGTGAAGAAAATGTAAACACCGGGGTTTCTTTTGAATGTGCTGTGCTGTAGCCTGGCCAGAGCCAGGTGCACCATCAATTTTCAATTGTCACCTTTGTGGCCACAGCTAAGGTGCTATGAGGGTTCTCTTGATTCTACATAGGATGTTGCATCTTGTTGCTAAAGTAAAGGTAAAGGGACCCCTGACCATTAGGTCAGTAGTGACTGACTCTGGGGTTGCGGTGCTCATCTCGCTTTATTGGCCAAGGGAGCTGGTGTACAGCTTCCGGGTCATGTGGCCAGCATGATTAAGCTGCTTCTGGCGAACTAGAGCAGTGCACGGAAACGCCGTTTACCTTCCCACCGGAGCGGTACCTACTTATCTACTTGCACTTTTGGGTGTGCTTTCAAACTGCTAGGTTGGCAGAAGCTGGGACCAAACAACGGGAGCTCACCCCATTGTGAGGATTCGAACTGCCAACCTTCTGATTGGCAAGTCCTAGGCTCTGTGGTTTTAACCTACAGTGCCACCCGTGTCCCTCTTGTTGCTAAAAGCATTATCCAAATCCAAGATTTCTATGGGTTACAAATAGCAGAGGTTGCCATCCATTTATTGGCTTTGCAAAACACAGTGGCTGACTATCAACCTGATGCCCACTCCCTTTGTTTGTTTTAGTTGCAGCATTCCCAGGAGGGCGAATTGTCGGTAACAAAGTATTTGTCACCAGCGGCTACGAAGGCACCTTTGATGACCTGAAGCAAAAGTGTCTGCAAGCCGGGGGCCAGCTGGCCGCCCCCAGAAATGCTGCGGAGAACACAGCCATCCAACAGATAGTTGTTCAGCATAACAAGTCGGTCTTTCTTGGGGTAACTGATATCCAGACAGAGGGGAAATTTAGGTACCTGAATGGCGATGCCATCGTTTACTCCAACTGGTTGCAGGGAGAACCCAATAATGAAAAGGGCAGGGAGAACTGTGTAGAAGTTTATGTGAATGGAAAGTGGAACGACCGAGCCTGCGGGGAAAAGAGGCTAATACTCTGTGAATTTTAGGCCATTTGTTAAAAAAAAAAAAAAGAGCTCGACCCAGCCACAAGCTTCAGTACTGTGTTTGCTTTTTATCTGTAGACATTAATCATTATTTTGTTAATCCTTTTTTGTTTTAGTATATTGACATATGTGCACACATAACATAGCCATTGGTCCAGGGCAGGACCTGACAGGTTTTATAAGGACTGCTGCTTAAATTGCTTTAAAAAATTTTTTTTAAAAAAAATATCCTTTATAAAAAAAAATAGTGTTTCAACTGTTTTTAACTGAGTTATAAGGGCATTTTGTGGGATTTGCCTGGGAGGAGAGGAAGAGGAAGCTCCTTCAGGCAGCACCTTTCTTCTTGCTTGTGTTACTATATAAAGTACTATGTAGATTGATGGGCTTATATCAATAAATCATGATCTGTTTTCCGCTGAAGACGCACATTCAGAATGAAATGTAAGGTCTTGTAAATCTGAAGTTGGAAATGGTTTGTGGGTGTTTTGTTTTTTCCTAAGTGGGGTGCATTGCTTTTGATGCGGGTGGGGGGATTTTTACATGCACAGGATATTTTTATATTTATATTTTCAAAACTGTTTATTAAAAGAGATTTTCTTGGAGCAAACAGAAGTATTTGCATCATATGAGTAAGCATTCCTAGGAGCATTTATCTGAGGTAGAGATGGATGAGAAAGTACTGAATCATTTAACTAACGAGGGCTGGCCAGAACCTGCTTTCCACTGTTCTGCCTCATGGCCTACCACTTGTGCAAATCAGATCCTCATTGGTATTCACACCCAAACATGTAAACTGACCAGCTATGCCATTGCTTCCAATAGGATGTACACCAGAATGTGGTAAACAATGCTGCCTTTCTATTCCATTGTCTGATGCACATTTGGGCAAACATTGGAAAGACATACACATATTAAATTCCACAATGGTTCATCATTTCCCCAAGAACTTGCACAACATTATCTGCATCAAGATAGATTTCACTTTCTGACTCACTTGCACTATAATTCATGCTGATTATATTTCCGCTGATGAAAAATAAACTGGGTGGAATTGGACATAACAAGGATTTGTGCTAATGGTTCATACTCAGCCAAACGACAATGCCCGGGGTTGGATATTTTGGGTGGTAGTGTACAAAGTTTTGCTTAGTTAATAGAGGATATCATCTTACCTCCCCACACACAAATCAGGATGAATGCTCAATATGTAGGTAATTTGGAAATGACCTCAGTTGAGAAAGTATTTTGCAACTATAGGCTGTAATATTAGGGCATCGTTAGTAAGTTATACATGTATGATTGCAAGGCAAAAGCTGTACAGCCTTGACCACAGTAAATCAAACATCTCTCACTGTGTTTCTAGATGGTGTTTTAAGATAAGCTAACTTGCCCTTCTCCAAAACAAATATTGACTGGAAATGTAGTTCAAATACTGAACAAAATTTATTCTGCCTTAGCAATCTGGCCAATATGACATCTTCTTTTTTTTTTTTAACGATTTATTCACCTTTCCTAAAGTGGCGGTGGTGGTTCCTTCTTAACAAAATAAATTACACTACCTGTGTGCTTTCCAGCAACTTCTACTGTTGTCTTTGCAAAAGAGCATTTTTAGTTGGGGAGCATCATGTGCTATCCCCCTTCACGTGGACTGAAATGGTAGAGTCAAGCAAAAGGTGCATCAAGTGTTCTTGAAATTTGCTTTCAATTCTTAAACTTCCTTCACTAGGGCTGCCATCAAAACTTTGAGCTGCCTGGTGACCAGTTGTGTCCGATTCTGCTTTCTGAAGTGGAGCAAATATGGATCAAGTAATTTCAGCAAAGCCCATGAATTCCCCCTCCCCAAGCCTGCCCTCCATACATGAGAGGTGGCTTGGCAGAAATGTGTGAGACAACAGCCATCATCTGGCAGCACAGGGATGTGCCAAGCGGAGGGAAACCTGCCGTGTCAGATGGAGTCCACCAGAGAAGGTTCTAGATCAAGTCACTGGGATGTCCATTAGGTCACTTGTCCACCTCAAGGCAAAAGTGGGGGGGGCCTCACTTCCTGAGGCACTCCAGCATAAGCACTCAGAGCAAAATGAAGACCCATGGCAGGGAACAACATGGATGGTGCTGTGGGTGGGGATGAAAATACATGGCCAAGCTTCAGATGAGTCCTCCGAAGCCCCATTCCTACAGTGCCTTTTAAAAAGGTGCTTGGGGGGTTCATTGATTTGAGAAAGGCACTCATCACTCTCAGAGGCAATATTTACTGGCACACTACTAAAATAATAGTTGTTCCTGTGAATGGAATCAAAAGAACTATATGAAAGACTGGTTGAGGAACAACAGGTCAT
Source organism: Podarcis gaigeae (assembly GCF_964106915.1). Taxonomy (NCBI): domain Eukaryota; kingdom Metazoa; phylum Chordata; class Lepidosauria; order Squamata; family Lacertidae; genus Podarcis; species Podarcis gaigeae. Next base: position 22,013,468 of record NC_139681.1, read on the forward strand.
GAACCATGCTGGCTACCAATATGTGATCCAGCCCACCTCCACACTTGCTGCCTTTTTGTTCAGTTCATCTATTAACTTGTCTCTTTTTCAATACTGAGGTGGGTGTTCCCTCCCCAAGGCTACACTAGGCTACACTACACTACTACAATCATCTTATTGATTTATGGAATGATATGTGAATTGTACGTGTGTTTTTTAACAAAACGCCGCTGCAAAATGTATTCTCAAAGGTCAACAACTTGGGAGGGATGACCACAAACCCACCCTGTCTTACATTGTAGAAGCTCCAGACTGCTGTTGTCTGGAGTGGGTGGGGACTTGAGCTTTGCTCCATGGAATTTCAACTGATAAAACACAGTGGGTGGAAGAAGAAAAAAGAGAGAGAATATTCTCACTTGAGAGATAAACACAGAGGACGCTGGGGTGCTTTCAATATTGAAACAAAATTTGGACTTGAAGAAGGTAAGTGTGATCCTGAAAACAGGAACCTCTTCTGTGCCTGTACACTAGAGAGAGAGAGAGAGAGCGCATTCTTCATTTTAAAAGAACTCCCATGTAATTTTGCTTCAGCCAGATTCCAGCCACAAAAAGATTGCCAATACACAAAGCACATGGAGGAAGTAGATATCTATGCCACATGAAAATACAATCTCTCTTTGTGTGTGATAGATAAATAGATAAATAAGATATACAGTGGTACCTCGGGCTACATATGCTTCAGGTTACATATGCTTCAGGTTACACACTCCGTTAACCCAGAAATAGTGCTTCAGGTTAAGAACTTTGCTTCAGGATAAGAACAGAAATCGGCAGCAGGAGGCCCCATTAGCTAAAGTGGTGCTTCATGTTAAGAACAGTTTCAGGTTAAGAATGGACCTCTGGAACGAATTAAGTACTTAACCCGAGGTACCACTGTATTTGCAAGGGTTGTAGTCTTGATTGTTTAACCTGCTCTGCTGTGAAATGTTTTCAGCAGCCTTAATCTGCTTGAAAATTCTAGTGCTACTATACATTTGTTTTCCTTGGTGTTCCATGTCCTTGTGTCCATATGGATGAAAGGCGGGATTTAAAATACTTTACATAAAATATTATTTGCATGTGTTGCAACATTTACACTGCAACCCTATGCGGGTCTACTCAGAATTCAGCCTCATTCATTTCAATTGGGTTTGTTCCCAAGTAACTGGTATAGGAGTACAGCCTTAGTTGGTTAATTGGTTAGATATTTTTCAAGACCTTTTAAACGTCAAGGATGATTAATACAAGCACTTATAAAAACTATGACCACTAAAGCTATCCTGAGAAAACTCTCACACAGGAGGGGTGCCTCTTCAAAAAATAATAATAAATTCATTTGAAGATGGGTTTTCTATGACTTGCCAGAGAAGAAATCTTGCAGTGTTCTTCCTGGCAGCTGTTGCTCCATCTTCCCTCTGTTAACAGAACCTATGACATCTTTTTAATACGGTTTTGAACCAATGCACTCCCTCATCATTTATATATCTTGTTATTTTCATTTTCAAATTTCATTTTCAGAGAAGGTTGAGGTTTTTCTGACCACAATTCGCTTCATCATCCCACCTCAAGATCCCCCAATTGTCATTTTCCCTATGACATTTTAAAGCCAATTTTGTATATAAGCACATTAGGTTTCTAAGTCCACAGCACCTTCAGTTATAGGTATTGGGCCAACCTCTAGGACAGCCCTTCTCAGCTTTGGATCGGTCCTAGATGTTGTTGGACTACAACTCCCATCATTTCTTGTTGGCATGGCCAGTGGTCAGAGAGGATGGGAGTTATACTTCCAGAACACCTGGCAACCCAGGTTTGAGAAGGGCTGCTTTAGAATCTCAGCAGGCAGAGCAAGGGGGTTTCTGTCTTAAACTGTTTCAGACTGCTGCAAATCAGAACGTAGGTAGGTGAAACACTATTCACAAATGTAAATGGCTTCCTAAACCAAATAATTTCAGGGAAGGTTTCAGATCACAAGCTGGTTAGGGGGGCTTTAGCCTTTTAGAGGGGTCCGCTATGGTTCCCATCCAAATCAGAGGTTTGTGCTTGCTGTTTGCACTAGAAAAGCTCCTGTTAGCACCAATATAGGTTTTCCTTTCAATACAAATGACAGCTGTGAGAGGATCCAAACTGGTAACGTTATTTGGGGGCAAAGGGTTAAAGCCCCATTTAGCCCCCCGCCCCTTGAGATTTGCTGTTATCGTGCACAGTTATATAGTTCAGATGCATTTGTGATGTCATTGTTATTTTGGAATATTACTTATTTCTTATAATAAGTTTTGCTTAATTTTTTTACCACAATGGATTATAAAACATGTATTTTAGCAAAAAATGCAACTACAAATCCATATGTTGAGATGAAGGAAGTATTTTAAAATGTTTTTTTTGTGTGTGTGCAGATCTCTTTTTTAGAAAGTCACATCTTAAAGTAGAAATGGGATGGAACAGATTTATGAATGAACACATGCAGAATTGGCCATCCCTAGTTGAAACTCTCCATGTTGTGCAACATGTGTGCAAAACTTACAGGGAGGCTATGCCGTGTTGAGCATCCAGTGTACAAAACCTCCTGTTGGTGCTATTGATGCACTTTTCCTGAGCCTTTATTCAAATGGGCTCAGTTACTACTCTTTATGTGCATTTGCCAATCGACTCAAATGTACCTGAAATTATAGCTTACATATAACATTTTTTCCATTCAAGACTAACAAAATCATTATTTCACACAACTGTTTTACTAGGATCACTTTAGAATTGTTCTCTGTAAAAACGGCAATAGATCATGCTGAAAAGGCTATACATGCATTCTTCTAAAATCAACTTTCTAGGCATGGGATTCCTTTGGACTTTTGGCTTCCTTATCTTGCCGGCGGCATTCTCACAAAGCACAATCCCCACTGCAGGCAAGGACAACACGTGCCCTTTCATTCTTGGAATGCCTGGGAGCAATGGATTGCCGGGTCCAGCAGGAGAGAAGGGTGATCCAGGTACAGTTACAAAGACTTGTCAGGGATGGGCTTAGTGCAGGCATGTCCAAAGTCTGTTTTGGGGGTCTAAACCCAGTTTAATCCGGCCCCTGTGGCAGTTTATTTCCTGGGGTAAAATCCTAAAAAATGCTCAACAACTTCAACCCTAAAAAGATGACTGTTGTGTAGTAAGGACCTTGGTCAGCAAGGGCTGCTCATCACCTTCTTGGGGGCGACGTTGTGGCCCCTTGCACTCCAGCCTCTTTACCCCACCACACACACTGACCAGCCGTTGCAGGGAATTCCCTATGCCCTGGGGATGGGGGCAGATACCCATTGAAGACCGTGGCAGCCCAGCCAGTGGGTGAATCGCCAGGGCAGAAACTTGCTGGCCATCCAGAAATTGGCCCCAGCCCTGCCCAACCAGGTAGCACTGCTTTAAAAGGCCCATCGCCTGGTGGAGCTCTGTAGCGCTGTTGACCATTTTAAATTCCAGATCATTGTCTGCCTGCGTTTGTACTCTCTCACTTCACCTTAGAATTGGAGCCACAACTGGGAAACATTCTGAGGAGGGAGCGAAGTTACTGGCATTGGGATGCTACCACTGTGTGTCTCCAAACCGGACCGCTGTCATTTCTGCCACCCCTGACGCTATCCTAATTGTCACTTTTTGGGGATACCCCTCTTAGCTTTGTTTTGGTATCTAGGGGACCAATGGTAGCCATGATGGGATGGGATACAGCTGCCGATTCTTACAATAAGGCAATCTGAGTCATGGCTCAGTGTAAAATAAGCCATTAGCCAGAACTTTTCAAAACAAGTATTTCTCTATTTGATGCTGAAGTATGAGCGCATCACCACCAGAATTGGGCCAGCCGCTCAAGGTTTGATCAGGATCTAAATGTTTGTCCATGCAACAGATGTTCTTGTAGAACTTGACCATGGATTCGTATTTCTTCCTTCCTTCCTGTTATTCCTCGTGTCTCTTCCTGTTCATTTAATCCCTTGATTTCTAGGACCTCAAGGAATTCAGGGACCTCCAGGAAAAGCTGGGCCTCAAGGCGATAAAGGAGATCGGGGTCTAGTAGGTGAAAGAGGACCAAAGGGAGACCATGGAGCAAGAGGTAGGAGCCTAGTCATAGATTAGCTACCTGCTAATCTGACATCTTTCTTCTCTGGTGGACAAGTCATACCGGGCACTGAGGAGACAACCGCTGAATGCAACCTGCTTTCACGTAAGAGTATTTGCAAAGTACAAGGCATCATCTCAATGGTTTCACTTTCCTTCACCCAGTTAGTAGTAAAGTTACAGCCACCTGAAATCAAGATATAATTTCACCTAAAGCAAACAAACATTGCCTTTTCTGTGGCTGTATCTGCACTGTGAGGGAGCACGTTTATTCTGACAAATAATTACAGAGAAAGATCTCACCTTGTGGCGACATTTCCCTGTGACAACTGATGAGAAAATCCATCACTTCTAAACTAACTGCACATTTATTTTGGTTATGTCTCTATTATACCACAAGAGGGCGTATTTAAACCAACTAGTAGCAAATGACCAAAGAACAAAAACAACCCAAAAGGGGAAATGCCACTTCCTGATGACTCTTCAAAAAACCTGACTCTGGAAAACCTGATCTGATAAACTCATAATAGAATTGTAGAGTTGGAAGGGACCCCAAGGGTCATCTAGTCCAACCCTCTGCAATACAGGGATCCTACCCACAGCAATCCCTGAGTGGGCTCGAACCACCAACCTTCCCAGTAAACAGCCAGATGCACTGACCCACTGCACCACAGAGAGCATCCGTCACTGAAAGAAGAGGGCTGTCAGTACAAAGACCTAGGTAGACCAGAGTCAGCTGGTTGTTTCAGTTTCAAAAAATTATAAGTGTACAAACTTTGTAAACCTATAAAAGGAGCATTCCTATGGTCAGGGGCTCCAAGACTTGACCACACTGTATTTCCCCAGGTGTCACCATGAAATGCCCACAATAGGCTTTATGCTAGTCAGTTTGGAATAATGGTTGGCTTTTTTGCTCATTATATAACAATAATGTCAGTAGTTTAAGACTCCCCTCTCTATAGGTACTCAGTTGCTGATGCAGTTCGTCCTACACCTATTAGGAAGTCTGCCTAAATGCCTCCACCTATGTAATTCCTATAACAGCGTACTTGGTGGATATAGTACAGGCATAGGCAAACCCGGCCCTCCAGTTGTTTTGGGACTACAATTCCCATCATCCCTGACCACTGGTCCTGTTAGCTAGGGATGATGGGAGTTGTAGTCCCAAAACATCTGGAGGGCCGAGTTTGCCTATGCCTGATATAGTATCATGTTTCCATCATGATCTGCTAAGAGTGCTGTTAGAGAAACCACATTGGCAAAATCCTTTACCTGCGTCCCAATCAGGGTGAGAACAATCACATCTCAAACAAGATAGGTGATGGTGGTGATTTGCAGCATTTGCACAGAGCAGCCGGGATTGCATTTGCATAGTTCTTTTTAAGAACAAACAAACAAACAAACAAACAAACAAACAAACTGGAATCTATTTATTGAGCTGACTTAAGCCTGATAATACTCGCCCATTGTACCCATTTTGCTTCAATTTTGATCTATCTCCAATTTATGTTTTTGGAAAAGTTTACTAAAGAAATAGTATAAAGAGAAACCAGAATCTTGCTGAGAACAAACTATTTAGTGGATAAAGGTAAATGGAGGTGGCTTCAATCACCAGCTCCGGGACAGCTGATAGGATTCCAGTTTTGGTTAGTGTATGGTTTTTGGAGATGTTAATCAGGTAGGCTTGCATGAAAATGTGAACCAAACAATTTCTTCTCCTGCCCAGCTGAATCTAGGCAAAAAATAGTTCCGTTAGACAACTGGGGTCATCGACTTGTTTTTAAACCAGCAGCTTTGTCTTCTGAACTGCATTACTTGCTGTGTTTATTAAAGTACTTTTTCAAAAACTGAGAAGCAGAGGCGGAGAATCCAGAGGTTTTTGATGTTGCACTTGTGGCTTATCACAGAGGTGGATCCTCTTGTTGTCATGCTTTTCTCAGTATACGCTTTACATCACAATATTAAGAATTTTGTCTTTATTGTTACATCATTTAGAACTTCAGCAACTGGAATCCGAAGTGGCCCGTTTGAAAGAACAAGTGGAGGCTCTGAGAAACGCTATGCTCAGGAACCAAAATGGTGAGGAAATGGAGTGGACTGGCGAGAATGTGGATATCAGATATCATTTTCTGTGAAATGCATGAAGTTATCTTCGCTGAGGGACCTACATGTTGATTTTAGTATGATGATGCAGCCTATATCCAGCTGCTCTTGGAGTTAAAGCTCTGAGAGATAATTTATAAAATCAACAGATTGTAAGCTTTCTCAGGACTGTACCACTTCAAGTGGCAAGGGCAGGGTTGCATGGCTGAAGGTTCCTCAACCAAAAGGGCAAAACAATCTCCTTCTGTATAGATTAGTTTGTTAGGAAGGAAGCTCAGCTGATCCTACTCAGTGCCAGATTTAAGTATAAGCTAAACAAGCTATAGCTTAGGGCCCCACTCTCTTGGGGGTCCCCAAAAAAATTAAAGGGGGGGAACTGGATGTACATTTCGAAAATGTAAGATAAACTTCTTAATTGTATTTCAGTTCAACAATTACTTTGATAAAATACATATTTTGTTATGTGCAAATGGCTTTAGATACCTATTAGGTCCATAAATTTTTGGTCTTCATTGGGAGCCGCCCAGAGTGGCTGGGGAATATTATAATAATAATAATAATAATAATAATAATAATAATAATAATAATAATAATAACATATATTCAACACACAAAAAGTGACAATTTGTTGTTGATAAAGGACAGCTGGACATATAAAGGGCCCCATTACCTTCAATAGCTTAGGGCCTCATCAAACCTAAATCCGGCCCTGCTACTGACTGTATCTAAAACAGCCCTGAAGGTGGGTTTGGGCAGTTGAATGCACTGTCTATCTTGCCACAACAAACACACAGCTGCTAACAAATTCTTCACTGTGGTGTTACTTTACTTTATTTGAAAGTTGAACTGCCAACTGAGGGAGGGCCCCTACTGTCTAAAATGGTAACTGTGTTGGCTTTACATTGCTAATAAGGTCATTGGTTCTGATTTGCTAGCTTTGAGTTAAACCTGATTCTGGCTATGGACGTGGGGATTAGACATGGGAAGAACTGCTAAGCTTCATATGACCAAAGCATTAATTGTATGATTTATGACAAACCTGATTCCCATTCATATTTGTACATAATTATATAGTTCACGTCACAGCAGGTTTAGCAGCTGTTCTAACAACAGTGGTTTACATTTCCTAAGGGCATTTCAAACCAGCAGAGAGACAGTGCACTCTGATAAGTCCCCACACTAAAGATTACTCAAATATCAATGTGAACTCGTAAGGTTCAAACTGAAAGACACTACCCAAACTTCATATTAATAAACTAAGCCTCAGCATGAATCAACAAAAGTGGTAGAGAGTGCTGTGCAACCCATTAGCTAGCTAAAATGTAAGCTCAAAATACATTTTCCATCAAGTTCTGTGATTCTTTCAACTTGCAAGATGCAAGTTGGTGTGGAAGAAGGATGTGTTTAATCCTTTTCCAGTAAAGGGATCAGACCATACCTTCTCATTGCAGAAGACCACCAGTTCAGTCCTTGCTATATCCTCTTAAAAGGATCAGGTATCATAGAATCTTTTGCTCAACCTAGAGCCCATCCTAGAGCCCATCCTACAGCTTCCGTTTGTACAACCTTCCCAGACTGCCTTGCACAACAAGGAGGAATAACTAATCAAGTACCATTCAACGAAGCCAAAACTTAACGCAGCTGTAACTGATTCTCTATTCCTCTAGCTCATTTATTCCCAAATGGCCGAAGTGTTGGTGAGAAGCTATTCAAAACCGACGGCTCCCAAGGCAGCTTTGAGGCAGCCAAAGCGACCTGCTTCCAGGCCGGTGGTCTGCTTGCCTCTCCGAGGTATTCTGCGGAGAACGCAGCCATCCAGCAAATAGTTGCCCGTCACAACAAGGCAGCTTACCTGGGAATGAACGACTTGCAGTCAGAAGGCACGTTTGCCCACCTGGATGGCAATGAAGTCAATTACACCAACTGGGCAAGCGAAGAGCCAAACAATGCTGGCGGGAAGGAAGACTGCATTGAAATATTTCAGGATGGCAAGTGGAATGACAAGTCCTGCACAGAAAGACGGTTAATAGTGTGCGAGTTTTAATCTTGGCTGCCAACTTCTGCCCAGTCACAAGATATGCAACATTTCTGATCGTATTTGGGAATACCCAATGTGAACCCTGTTAGAGAATGGGGACTATCCACTGGCCCCCAGTTCCTGTACAAAGCAAGAACCCATCTCCTCCACTCTGTCTGTATTTTGACATAGTCCTCTTTTTACGCAACTCAGACATCGATTTCAAGAGACACAACACACAATAGCCTGTTTGCTCATTACGGTACCATCTTGCTCACTCTGAAGCCACACAACGCAATAGCAAAGCCGTGCATTTCCACTTGCTCATTCCATCTGCGATTTTCACTTGTTTATTCCAGTATTGTTTTTCCCTAACCTGATTTTTGACATCTGAACACTGTGAGTGACTTAACCTGCAGGATCAGTTGGGAAATCTTTCTGTCCCTCCTCCATCTTTGGCATTGATTTCCACTATTTCCTGGCCTTTCACTTTCTGAAATCTCAGATACTTCACCAACTCCCCCCCCCCCCATTATTGTTCCAGTTGTTATGGAACAACATTTTTCTTTTGCATTTCCCCCAGGGAAATTTCAAACGTGCACTTATGCAGGTGTGTACAATACAGCGTCCTACATGCACAGAGCCGCGCACCTCTGCTTCTTCTCATTTTATTTTTGTTACTTTAAATATGTGGCACAAATAGCCACACAGGCAGTAGCAGAAAACCTGACACTGGGGGAGCTGGTGTCACTGTGTTCACTGTTACAGAAATCCTTCCCCGATACGTTCAAAGGCTACATACCTTTCAACATTATCCCAATGAAAATAGGGAAGTCCTAAGGAGAAGCAGGACATTCTGGGATCAAATCAGAAACCGGGACAGCTTCTGTAAATCTGGGACTGTCCCTGGAAAATAGGGGCAATTGAGACTACCAGTTGGCAAAAATGAATCTATACATCCTCACAAATGTGTCTCACAATATTGCAAAAACTGCTGAGCAGGTACCACCCATTTTGCCTTCTCCCTAATGTTCTCGTTTTCTACTTGTATGGATTTTTAAAAAGAAAGGATGGATGATTTTTTTTAAAAATGACCCCATGAAGTGGTAACTATTTTACTACTTCAGGCGCAGGGAAAGGACGTTTGCCAGCTTCGTGCTCAAACTCTACCAAAATTGAAGTAGTGGGTGCAGAATAAAACTTGCAAACTAAGGACTCGGCTAGATTGGTAAAAAGCGTTTTATATGCGTTTTATATGCAATATAACACTGTGACACCAGATGGCGCTGTGGAGTCCCATCTTTCCCAACCGGATTTCCCTGTATGAGTTAACAAAAGAGTGTGCAAGATTAAAATAAAAGATATACAGAAATACCTTTGGTTTGCTTGATTTAGTTCTGAATCCAACTTTCCCTCAAGTGAAATTTGTCTTTTTAGTAGCAGCCAAAGCCATATTATGTTGCAACACTGTTGTGTAATGCTGTGCTTTAAAAACGAGGGGGGGGGGGGGAATATTTGCTTTGACAAATACTGTAGCAACTTCAGTGATATATTGGCAGTTTCCCCAGATAGTTCTTGCTTCATCTGGACTTTTCTTCACCTGAGAGCCATTGCTACATATTTTGTACATGGGGGTAGGGTCATGAGATGCAATTCCCACACGAAGGTAGAGAGTGGGTGGATCCAACAGGCCGTAAACCACTTTTAAGTGATATGGGGCTGGGAGGTACTATAATCAGATTTTGCTAGGTCATACTTGGAGTGGATCTGCAGAAGGTAAGCTAGTAATTTTTCCTTCACTGCTGTATAAATCATGACTTTTCACAAACTAACCTGCAATGTTAATACCCTGTTAATCTGCTGTGTTGCTGCTGTGCCAAAATCTTAATCACTTTTGGCAGAGTTAAAAGAGGGATCGCAGGGGAAGAAGAGGTTCGTATTTCAAGGTTGGCCATATTCCCTGGTGAATGAATAGTGGGGCCTTGAGCCATGCCATAGACTTTGAGCCCAGGGCATGGCCTGGGGGAACATGATGCAGTTAAGCAAGTCTGAGTTTGATCAACACCAGTTTGGGAGACTACCTAGGAACCCCATGTACTACAACAGCTTACCTTCCCTGGTGCAGAACAAGCCAATCTTTAAGGTCTTCCAAAGAGACCCTAGTGGTCATTTCATGACCAGCAGACAGTTATCACATGGTGACAAAAGGGTCTTCTCAGTGGTAGTACCCACCACTGGGATGTCCTTCCTCAAGTCATTGTGATTGCATGTCTGACTGCACTCAACCTTCCCTTGTCTCTGTATTCTAAAACTCAAGAGGACAATATAAACTTCCTCCCGTGGCTCCCAGTACTTCCGCTGTGTCAATCAGTTGGTGAGGACCAGGTCCAAGATAGATTGTATTATGGGGGGGCAGTATCTGCCAACTATTGGCTAATAGTTATTTATTTTGCTATCTGGTGGTGTGAGTGGTCACTTACTAATTTTCTTAAACAGTTAAATACATATGGGACACTTCTTTTCGTATAGATACGCTGCTATTTATACAGACTGATATATCATGTTATCTAAGTTTGAACTTGCTGAAACTACCAGTACCCCCAAGGATTAAATCTGACATGTTTTCATTTTATTTCACTCCTATAAAATCCAGCTTGACCAAGCTTATTACCCCTACTCCTGAGTTATGCACCCAAACAGGCAACAAAATAAGCTACAGCAGGATTTTGAAACTTGACACTGGAAGTCTGCATCAATACCTGGCATGGGTATAAAGGAATAACAAGGAACAAAGCAATCATGTTTCAAGAAATAAATAACTCTGCTGGATGGATGAGAGTGAGGGTGGGAAAATGAAGTTGAGCATCTTGGCTTCAGCTCTGCAAATGCATTATACATATAAAGAGCAAACAAGTCAGGATTAGCACTGACTGATTTGGGTCAATTGGCTATCGGTTCTTAGAAAAGCCGCTTCCTTACAACCCAGCATGACCAAGAAGCCAAAATCAGTGTCAGTAGTGGCATTCAGCAGGGTGAAGGAAGCAGCCTTAATTTGGGGTGGGTTGGTGAGGGTGGGGGGAGAGCAGTGGAAAAATGGGACTGGTGTCTGAATGGTGCAACAAGATCTGTAACTGTGCTGGCCCTTGGGATGGGCTCCACTTTAGGCAATGGTATGACTTGGGCCAGTGATCAGCATGAAGCCATTCATATGAAAGGGTGGCACTACACCAGGCATAGGCAAACTCAGCCCTCCAGTCCAGATGTTTTGGGACTACAGTTCCCATCATCCCTGACCACTGGTCCTGTTAGCTAGGAATGATGGGAGTTGTAGTCCCAGAACATCTGGAGGGCAGAGTTTCCCTATGCCTGCACTACACTATGTAGATAGGAACAAACCTGGCACTGAACATCTGGGGTCAACAAGGGCAGTGAGCATCTTTAACCCCAACCTCAATGGAGTCTATGGATGCATTTGATGGGGAACTGGTATACATCCAAACGTTGTTGAGCTCCCAACTCTCATCATCCCTGAGTATTGGCCATGCTGGCTGGGAGTTGAAGTCCAACAACATCTGGATGGCCTCAGGTCTCCCATCCCTGACATAGCGAAGAATAAATTGTCACATGGGGAGGACACTGCTGTTATGAGAATAAGTCCTGAAGAGACCAACTTGGCTGTGAGTCCTGGAAGATCTATTCCCTGCCTTGTAGGCATTTTCCACCTGGCCTGGGAAGGTGCAGTTCGGACTGACTCCAGCTGCAGAAGCTTGGGCTGGGTACTGTTTTTGTTGGGGTGTGGGTTGTTGCTGCTAATTTGTTTATATCTTTATTTTAGATCTTGTGATTTATGTGGAAATGGTTTAGTTTGGCTGTGTGCTTCTTAACTTTATTTATTGTCTAGGACTACTGTTATGTTGCAGATTTATGATTTTTTTTAATGTGGTAAGCTGCATTGAGCATGGTTTGAACTGTGGAACTGTGGCATACAATATGGAAGGTGGATGCCTGACACACTTGAGTCTGAATGATCCAGCCCTGACAGACCCCACAGCAGAGTGCATTGTGACTTTGTACAGGGACAGACAAGGTCCCTGGGGATGCCACAGTGTGTAAACCCTCCCTTCACCCCCACCTCAACTAGCATGATGGGAGCCATTTTGCTACTAATAGTATAAACCAGTGTTTCCCAAACTTGGGTCTCCAGCTGTTTTTTAGACTACAACTCCCATCATCCTTAGCTAGCAAGAATAGTGGTCGGGGATGATGGGATTTGTAGCCCAAAAACAGCTGGAGATCCAAATTTGGGGGGGAAATGCTGATATAAACTGGGACGTAGCGGGGGGGGCTGTGTGCCTGTTCTCCCCTACACAGTTTGAGACTTCATCTGTTCAAATGAAAGCCTGGAGATAGCTCAGGCTTCCTCCGACTGAGCCCTACAGATGTTTTGAGATTACAGTTCCAATCATCCCTGACCACTGGTCTTGCTAGTTAGGGATCATAGGAGTTGTAGGCCAAAAACATCTGAAGGGCCGAGTTTGAGGAAGCCTGAGGTAGCTAAATTCGCACATAAATAGGCCCAGCAGTTGGTATTAGCCGTGTCATGCCATAATTGAAGCCATATAACCTCTGGTTGCTATATCCTGAGGACTAACAACAGGGCATTGCTATTATACAAGCCCCCGTTGGTAAACACTCGGCAAAATGTGTCTTGCCACCCTAGATGGATTTCCCATAAGGGTCACACACCTTCTGTTCTCGTGTACATAAATACTTTATCTGAATCAACTAAGCTGCTGGCGTTGGCAGATGTCAGAACTCTTGATTTCCCAGCACATACTCCAGCCCACTTCACAGTGGCCTTTAAAAAAACCCATTTCCTTATTTACAGGAACAGGGTGAGCAGTTTAACACACATGTATCATCAGATTAGCCGACCTTTCCCACATGGATAAATGACACGTCAAACATTGGGCAATAAAGAGACTAGAGTGACCTGCCTAATAATCCCATCGGTTAAGGTCTCAAATTCAAACCTATCAAGATTTCTGCTTGAGTCTGTCACCATGATTGTAACATAGCTAGAGTTGTCCTCATAGGTATCCATTTCTTTTATTCTTGTGCAGGGATAAAATAATAAAAAACGGTGCTTCTCAAATCCCCCCCCCCCATATACTAAAGGGGCAGTCAGTCACCCGTAGGGTGTCCTGAACCCCTGGCCTACCTGGCGGCAAGTTGCTGTGCCACGTCCAAAGCTCAAAGTCCAAGGGTCAGTCCAAACAAGTGAAGTCCAATGTCTGAAGGTCAGGAAATGAGGTTCAGGGTCCATCCAAGTAGCCAAGCCTAAAGTCCAGCAATCAGGGTACAGTCCAGAGTCAAACCCAAATCACAGTCCTGTAGAAATCCAGGAGCATCCAAGTCAAGGTCCCTCAACATGGGCAGTTGGGCAGACACAGCACCTCAGGTCTGCTTACCTTTGGTGCCTTGAATATTGATTGCAGCACCTGGGCTTGATGAGCAATATGGCCCTCACCTGTTCTAAGCCTACTCCAGCAGAGGAATCACACACATTCTCCCAGAGCTAGCGAGCCCCACCTGGCCAGCTTGGGAACTGGGCTGTGGGCCCTTGCCTGCCTCGGCCTCCTAGAGCACATCTCCCACTGTTCCCAACGTCTCAGAGCTCGCTGAGTTCATGGAGACAGGAGCCCCTCTGGCTCTGGTGATGGGTCCTGCTGCTTTGGTTCCTGTGCACTGACCCCCACCCCCTTGTCATCCTCCATCACCCTGTAAGTACTTCTTACACCAACCTCTCCATCCCCATCCCCTGCTTGCCCCAATGTGTCCCAGTCCCAGCTACACCCCTCAGCAGGAGCCCCTTCCTCCTCCCTGTTGTCCTGCCAGGCCATGGCATCTGTCCACAGGTAGTTGGACCCCAGCTCTCATAATCCCCAAACAGCATAGCCAATGATCAGGGAGCATGGGAACTGCAGTCCAGCAACTCCTGGAGGGTCACAGGTCAATTGCCCTTGCCTATGGTGAACATCAAGCAAACTTTCAATTTTGTGGGGGAAACCACTCCAAACCGTTTCCAGGAATGAAACAGATGATTAACTGGTTTTGCAACTGCTGACCTAGTTTGTTATACACGTACATCTCTACCTCTGTAATGAATCTGTTGCAATGGAAAGAGCAAGCAGATTTCTACTTCTTGCTAACAGGGATCAGAGAGTGCTTCCTGCTAAGAGGCATTGGCTGCATACACACTGGACTTTTCAAGCACATGATTTCACCCAAAGAATCCTGGAAATTTTAGTTAACCTTCAAAGAGCTGCAGTTCCCAGCACCCTTAATAAACTACAGTTCCCATGAGTCTTTGGGGCAAGTTGTGTGCTTTGGATACATGGTGTGTACCCGGCCATTGAATGGCTTGCTAGTATGTCAGTACTATGTGGGAGCCTACACAGAGAGAGCAGGCTCAACCACTGCAGTCTTCCAGCAATGGAGGAAGACCAGTGGCCCACTTTCTCCTGCACACATTTGACACTAATTGCCTGAAGAGGACTAATTTCTCTTGAGCATTGTAGGTCATGCTAGGACCTACTGCCACATTTCTGCTACTCCCCCCCCAAAAAAAATCGTGCTCACTCTGATTTGGGGTGGGGCAGTGGGAGTAAATAGCAATGTGCTCTTTGCACGAATTGAAACCTATACCACAGGTGAAGTCAGGTTTACCATTCTCTTGCTATTTATTATTTTAAAAAACCATTCATACAAGCAATAAAGCACTGGATAACATGCCATCTAGTTAGACCCTAACTGTGGCAAATAAGCCTAAGAAATCTGAAGGTCCTAATCTATGTTTTAAGTATTTGCCTTGCAGAACTTGAAACCTGTGACCACCGCTGTAAGATCTTGTTTCCACTTTAGCTTAGGATAACAATGGCCCAGTCATGAGGTGGCAAAATCTGAGTCAGACCAAACCAAACTAGACTGCAAGTGTGTGATAGAATTTGCCCCTGAGAAAAAAAGATTCCTATACACAAATTCCTGGTGTGTGAGAGAAGACTACTGAGGACCTTTTTTGGCTGTGTGTGTGGAACTCTCTGTAGGGAAGAGGATTCAGTCATATAAAGGTAAAGGGACCCCTGACCATTAGGTCCAGTCGTGAACGACTCTGGGGTTGGGGCGCTCATCTCGCTTTATGTAAGTTCAGATGTACTATCTGGCATGGCCCCAGGCAGAGATGTCGCCTTCAACTAACTATACAAATGCTGTTGTGCTTTGCCGTAGATCTCATCATCGAGAAATGCAACGCCATGTCCTCTGCATTCTTGTGCTGGGAGCGTCATCGGTGAGCATGTCAGATCCGCAGCAATGCAACTGTGAAGAGAAAGTGCCAGCCTGCACGGTTATTCATGGAAGCAATGGATTGCCAGGCATCCCTGGGAGCAATGGACTGCCAGGAAGAGATGGGAAGGAAGGTCCTCAAGGTGAAAAAGGAGAGCAAGGTATGGCATAAGGAATTTCCAAGAGCTATCCAATGGTAGTCATAGAATCATAGAACTGTAAAGTTGGAAAGGACCTTGAGGGCTATATATTAAACTCCCTGCAATGCAAAGATGTCAACTAAAGTATCTATGACAGATTACAATCCAATGAAGGAGAGTCCACAACCTCCCTCGGGAGTCCATTCTACTCTTGAACAACTCTTACTGTCAGAAAGTTCTTCCTGATGTTTAGCCGGAATCTCCTTTCTTGTAACTTGAAGCCATTGGTTTGAGTCCTACCCTCCAGAGCAAGAGAAACAAGCTTGCTCCATCTTTCATGTGACAGCCCTTTAGATATTTGATCACCTCTCATTCCTCTTTTCCAAGCTAAACATACCCATCCCCCTCAATTGTTCCTTATAAGGCTTGGTTTCCAGACCCTTGAGGGACACGGGTGGCGCTGTGGGTTAAACCACAGAGCCTAAGACTTGCTGATCGGAAGGTCAGTGGTTCGAATCCCCGCAACGGGGTGAGCTCCCGTTGCTCGGTCCCTGCTCCTGCCAACCTAGCAGCGAGAAACCACATCAAGTGCAAGTAGATAAATAGGTACCGCTGCGGCGGGAAGGTAAATGGCATTTCCGTGTGCTGCTGTGGTTCGCCAGAAGCGGCTTAGTCATGCTGGCCACATGACCCAGAAACTGTATGCCAGCTCCCTCGGCCAATAAAGCGAGATGAGCCCCGCAACCCCAGAGTTGGTCATGACTGGACCTAATGGTCAGGGGTCCCTTTACCTTTTACCAGACCCTTGAACATCTTGGTTGTTCTCTCAGTATTAGGAGGAAATCATAGCTCAGTGACAAAGCACATACTTGGCATGGAGGAGGCCCCACGTTCCACCTGTGGCTTCTCCATGCAAAAGGGATCTCCAATAACACGACTAGAAAAGACTGCTGGTCACTCTCCTCCAAAGAGGTGGAACATAGAGCACACTTGAGCAACAATGAAGACCCCCAGTTTCCCACAGAACTATTTGTTGGTGTATTCATATGTTTAACTATAACCCAAGAATGCCCATGCATTATGTTGCTCACTTGTTCATCTTTCTCTGTTTATCCATTGGATTAAATGGCAGGTTTACGAGGAATGCAGGGACCCCCAGGAAAAGCTGGGCCTCCTGGCCTTAAAGGGGAAAGTGGTCAGAAAGGTGACTGTGGAGGAAAAGGTAAGGGATGTGGATAACTGCAGACACACACAAGCCAAGAGATTTTACTGAAATTTGTCTGGGTTCTATACACAAGGCTAATAAGAATCTAAGCTTTGTGGCTCCATACGAAAAGTAAAACATTCCAAACGATGGGAGAGGATATGTCTTTATTGAAATATAAGTGTATTAAGGTCTAGAGTTGCTTTAGATATCTGTCTTAATTAAAATGGCCAATTGACTGCAAAATCAGTCTGGTTAAATTGAGGCTTTGTACTCCCATGATTCTTTAGAACTGCTACTTCAATCAACAACGGAAATGTTTTATTTATTGATTCAAGCAGATTCTAGTTGATGGAAGCAAACAGTCTCATATAAAGTCCCATGTGACACTACCAATTCATACACATACACATGAGCTGGGATACCTCAGCCTGTAGAACATGAGACTCTTAAATCTGAGGGTTGTGGGGCTGAGCCCCACCTTGGACAAAATATTCCTGCATTGCAGGGGGTTTGACTAGAATAGATGACTCTTGTGGTCTCTTCCAACATTATGGTTCTATGATTCTATGAGCAAGGAAGTATGGTGCCATTTTTTCAGCCTGCTATGATTGTATACACCATAATGACCACATATGTGGCCTTCCAGGGAGGCCAATACTTTACACAAGTTATGCTTCCATGTGAGTCTGGTTGTGACTCCCTGCACTCCTGAGTCACTTATCTGGAGCTGTTTGAAAGTGTGAACCAGTCCACCAATCATACGCAAAAGGAGATCCCAACAAGTGTCTGATATGGAATCTCTATTCTGGCCTCAATGTCACTATGGTTAGCTAAGGGAGGTGGATGGAGTCTCTGAACCAGACCTGACCTGATTTGTTTTAGTTTGAAAATAGTTTCCTTGTTCCTTGATGGATGGTTCATTGTGTACACTATCAACTTTATGCATCTGATGAGGTTAGCTCTTCTGAACCACAAAAATGTATGCAACATTATATTTGCTAGTCTTTAAGTTCTGCCAAGACACTGCTGATTTTGCTGCATAGACTAACACTCTTCTGGAATGAAGACAATGAGAAACTGAATGGGGCAGGGAGAAGGTCAATGGTGGATTTGAGATTTGTCACTTCTGAAGAAGATTCTTCCTTTGTTGTTCTTTTGTAATCTTTTATACTTTAACACAAACAGAACAAGAATAATACTGTCCTTTTGCCTTATAGAACTTGAACTGCTCAAAACTCAAATTAGTGATTTACAAGGAGAGCTGAAGGCTTTGCAGCTGACTGCAAGCAAAACCCAGAAAGGTAAGCTAGTTGTTTGTGTCCCTTGATGAAAGATGTACGGGTTGCCATTAATATCATCCTCTGACATTACACAGTCCTTAACGCAACCAAACCACTCATTTGAGCAACTAAATGTACAGCAATTGCTATATGGATCAGGCCCAGGTCCTAAATTTGAGCTATTAATGATGAAAGCACATTTGAAATAATTAATTTTGATTGTATTGTCTGTTAGCCATTCTAGGTTACATTTTCTCAAACAGCACAAGAATAGGAGGAAAACTATTTGTGACTAATGGCGATGACGGTGATTATGAGACTTCAAAAGCGACATGTAACCATTTTGGTGGCCAGGTTGCTTCTCCAAGGAATGAAAATGAAAACAACGCTGCACTGAAACTCTCTGCAAAAATGGGAAGAAAAGTATTTTTTGGAATGAATGACCAGGAGACAGAAGGCATCTTCAAGCATCTTAATGGTGAAACAATGGAATATTCAAACTGGGCACCAAAAGAACCCAATGGGGTGGAAGAGGACTGCATAGAATTGTATCCAGATGGCAAATGGAATGACATCTCATGCAATGTGGCTCGGTTAATAATGTGCGAATTTTGATCTGACTGTCTTTATGGGTGTTTATAAATATATTAAAGCAGAATTCAAAAATCTGTTTATTTTTTTATATTTTTTGCTTTTAATTTTTTATTGAATTTACTTGATAACATAACATTATTATATATGGTCTTTTGAAAAAACAAAGATTACAAAACAATGTCAGTTCAAAATATAATACAATTCACCATACACTCCTACATTTATACACCTAAGATTTCCCACCCCACCCCCAATGCCTTTACCTTTTCTATTTTCCTATTGTACAAAACTTGACATTAAACTAATTATAAAAAGTAAAGGTACCCGTTGCCCGTACGGGCCAGTCTTGACAGACTCTAGGGTTGTGCGCTCATCTCACTCTATAGGCTGGGAGCCAGCGCTGTCCGCAGACACTTCCGGGTCACGTGGCCAGCATGACAAGCTGCATCCGTTTACCTTCCCGCTGGTAAGCGGTCCCTATTTATCTACTTGCACCTGGGGGTGCTTTCAAACTGCTAGGTTGGCAGGCGCTGGGACCGAACAACGGGAGCGCACTCCGCTGCGGGGATTCAAACCGCCGACCATGCGATCGGCAAGTCCTAGGCGCTGAGGTTTTACTCACAGCACCACCCGGGTCCCTAAACTAATTATACTATCTTATAATTTCTTACTAATTTTTAGAACCTTTTCATTCATATATACAGAAATCATTCAAAAATCTGTTTAATTGACCGAATCACCCAGAGAACTTCAGGCACATTGTGTACCAAATTCCAAAGAGTAATAGGACTGCTGATAGTATAGAGGCCAAGAAGCTAATAATACAGTCGTACCTTGGATCCCAAACGCCTTGTGACTCAAACATTTTCGCTCCTGAACGCTGCAAGCCCAGAAGTGAGTGTTCCAGTTTGCGAACGTTCTTTGGAACCCAAACATCTGACGCAGCTTCCGATTGGCTGCAGGAGCTTCCTGCAGCCAATCAGAAGCCACTCCTTGGTTGTCAAACATTTTCGGAAGTCAAACAGACTTCCAGAATGGATTCCGTTTGACAACCAAGGTACGACCGTAGGTTCGCTACATTTGGAATAATACGCTGTTCCATTACTGTTTATATACTTTCCATACTATATTTTATCTTGAAGTTACTGTTTTAGAGTGATAATGATACAACATTTACCTATGTGTTTAGCTAATGACATGCAGGCATATTTGACCATTATTGAAACAGTTCTTACTGCCCCAGTTCATTATCATTACATGCACCTCCACCACCTGACACACATCTTGCTCCTTATCTATTCATAGAATTGCAGAATGGAAGGGGCCACAAGGGTCATCCAGTCCAGCCCCTTGCAATGCAGCCCCCAAAGGGGGGCTCAAACTCAAGACCCTGAGAATAAGAGTCTTGTGTCCTACTGACTGAGCTATCCCAGCTCCATTGCCTTTAAGAACAATCTTGAGCAGCCACTCTCTTGATGTGATTTGGGGACCATCCTTTTTCACTCAAAAGAAGCAAACTGTTCCATTTTGAGCAATTTTGTTGGGTGGTTCTTGCTGCAGGTAGAGGTCTAGGTTTCGGCAAACAGAGCAAGACTTGGGGAGCTGGAGCAAGGTCTAGGCTGAGATGAGGCAAGAGTTGCAAGATTATATGGCACTGCTTCACCCAGGGATCAGGTTGAAGGGTGCACAAAGACAGAGTTTCAAATGTTGTTTCAGCAGCAATAATCCTCTAACTGAGGTTTAAGCAGGACCTACCTTCTGTGAGAGACGTGGGTGGCGCTGTGGGTTAAACCACAGAACCTAGGACTTGCCGATCAGAAGGTCAGCGATTTGAATCCCCGTGGCGGGGTGAGCTCCCGTTGCTCGGTCCCTGCTCCTGCCAACCTAACAGTTCCAAAGTGCAAGTAGATAAATAGGAACGACTCCAGCGGGAAGGTAAACGGCGTTTCTGTGCGCTGCTCTGGTTCACCAGAAGTGGCTTAGTCATGCTGGCCACATGACCCGGAAGCTGTATGTCGGCTCCCTCGGCCAATAAAGCGAGATGAGTGCCGCAACCCCAGAGTCGGCCACAACTGGACCTAATGGTCAGGGGTCCCTTTACCTTTACCTTACCTTCTGTGAGAGGATCCGAAAGAAAGCCACCCATTGAAACCTGCACTTTCGCAATGCCGTTCTCTGGCCATGTAATGTGTGCAAAAATGGATATACTAGGGTAAAGCGACCATAGAAATGCTTGTCAGTGGAAAATAACATACAAATGTGCATTATATTAGGCACCAGCCCAGCCCTTGCCACTGACACTGTCTGCTAGGACATGGAGAGTTCATGGGGCTGCACTGTGCTGCTTGCCTGCCCACAAGGGGGGAGCCCGGCCGGCCAAGACAACCCTTGGTGGATGCATCACCCTAACACTGGCTGGGCAGCCATTCAGCGAGGAGGCCAAGGTCGTGGTGGCAAGGCCAGTCTGGGCTCCAGGGCCCAGAGACCCCTGGTGGCAGGCAAGGCGGAATGGGGATCTCTGCATTGGGCACCTGCTTCACATGCCTCAGAATCATGCGCCCAGGGCTACGCTCCCCCCATGTCCCCCAGGCTACAGCCCTGACTGGGATTCTGGTGTTTGTAAGGAACACATTTAAAACCACAACTCAAGGAAATTAATCTGCAAATATCAACAAAACCATCAGATCATCTACATACACTTAATCGGAGGGGTTGTTACTTTATGACAAACACAATGATCCAACTTAAGCATAATGCATAGCAATATCAGTATTTTCCCTTTTCATGCTCATGTGGCCTGTGAGACACCTGAGCATGATTATGAACCAATGATAGGAATATCATTTACGTTGACATAAACTTCACTAGGAATAAGCAACAAGCAGCTTTTTCTTTCTTGTTTCCCTTTGGAGCAGAAAGTTGCAACCACTGAAGAACACCAGTCTTTTCAGTTAGCAGGTGTAAAAGAAAATTCATGTAACTAACAGGTACCATAGCTGTCAACTTTTCCCTTTTCTTGCGAGGAATCCTACTCAGAATAAGGGGATTTCCCTTTAAAAAAGAAAAAAGTTGACAGCTATGCCAGGAACAGCCAGAGAACCATGAGTAGGGCATGTTCGGCTCTTCTATTTCCTAAAAACAAAATGATAGAAACAGTTTTCCTTTTAAGATATGGGAAAGTGGCATCCACGAGGAACCAATAAGCATAGAAAAATCAGCAGAAATAAGAAAATTACCCCCCCCCCCATAGTTTGGCACACAGAACGGTACAATATCACAGGGTATAAATAATGATAAACAATTCTCCAGCCAGAATGTAGCCATGGATAAGATTATCAATTTACAAAATCAAATAATGGTTAAAGAAAGGAATACTTTACTAAGATCAGGATAAGGTAGGCAGTTGATTCTGGAAGGAAACACACCTGTACAAAGGCACCTTGTTTGTTACTTTTACAAGAGCTATTCATATACAAATCAGGGTGAAGAGGGGAAATAAGGAAAAGAATATCCACTAAAGTCCCATGGAGTTCACTTTCGGGGGGGGGGGTGTTCAATAATAAACTAATACAGTGGTACCTTGGGTTACAGACTCCGCTAACCCAGAAATAGTACATGTTTTCAGCATTTTTCAGAATTCCAGCTGTCATACCTTTTTTTGAATTTTTATCCCTGGAACAGGAATTTTTGGAACTCTGAACCTTGGAACAAATCCCCCCCCCCCGACTTTTTGGAATTCCAACCCTCAGAAAGCATTTTGAAGGATTTTCAGATTTCAAGTCTTGAACATCCTGGGATTGTCCCTCATTTGGAGTTTTGTGTTCCAGGGTAGGTATTGAGAAATATTAGAGAGAGCTACAAGCATGAGGTGTATGAAGAGGATTGTGCATATTCAAATATTTTAGATGATATTAGAAAGGGGAGGGAGAACAATTGTTCACTTTATACATTAAAGCTCTTAGAGATCTTGAATTTTTTGTTTCAAAAAGTGCAAAATGTTAGGAAACAGTAAGCATGCCATAAAATAATCAAAACATTCCAAAGATCACATTGAGAGAGAGGAAATACCTGTGACTGTGCATCCTCATTACAAACTTTTTAAAGAATGTTATCTACAAAAGCCAAGCATATAGTATTGATTATGACAACATACTTATAAAATTAGCACAACCTTCTTTAAACTTTAGAGAGAGTCGGTTACATGATATCTAAACAAAGAAAATCTGGACTATCAAGATGTTCGGTCTAACATACCTGTCCAAAAAGTACGGTAAACAGAAGGTGGTCTAGGTTCTTTGGATGAGGAATTAATGAAAGAAATGGAGACCAGTTATGTTAAAAATCATATTTGGTAATGTCACCTCTGACTACTATTGCACTGTTGTATTAGTTTGTCTACAAGCGCAAATGCTATCCAAATGCTATCATACCAGTTTTACACAGTTAACAATCACTTCTCCATAAGAATGTGATCAGTATCTGGGCTGCTCCCAGGAAATGGATTTTAATTAATCACTTAAATAAAATATATTTATTTGCTCCTCAAAATAATGATAACAAGGTCAAGCCTGGGTCTTTAACCACTGTAAAATTCAGAATTTTAGAAATCATGCAGAATACATCATCTCAATACTTGTTTACTGCCTGACACTCCCACCATAAGTGACTATAAGTCCCATTAGCGGAGAACCCCCAAGACAGAAAACCAAGCCACAAATATTATGTGCTTGCTATCTCCAGCGGATTGATTTAAGCAATTGCTCCTTAACAAGTACTGTGAATTGTTCAGTAATGAGTTAACAATTTGTTTTGAATTGTTTACTTTGAAGTGGCAAGCTCCATTGTTCTCTGCATGTATTTTACCACCACAGGACAATACTTCCTTTGTGTTTCGCTTTCTTGGATTAACAGCGTCTATAGCAGGAACCCGGAAACCATGCTCTTGAGAAGTCCCACTTGAAAGCAACAGACCTGCTTTGATAGTTTGAGGATCGTGAAGCAAAATATTTATGGTTAAAATGCTTTGCATAAGAAACATGAGCTCTTGTTACATAACCCTTGGTCTATAAATGGAATCCTGAATGCCTCTAAATTAGTCTTGCTAAGACTTTTGTGGAACAAAACGGAAATTACAAAGTGACTGGACTTTTGATATGAACTCCAAACATGGACCAAACAAAGAATCCTAACAGGTATAAATGATTGTATATTATTCTTTCAGTGTGCTAAAATCAACAGGGACTTCTTGGATGAAATACTCTAAATGCATTTGATTACTGTATAGATTAGCAAAATGCTTGTGATTATAATGGGAGTGAAGGGAAGGTGGAAAGAGGTACCATATATTTCAGGGCCCCCAGGAGGCTGTGCTATATTTCTTGGTGCTCTTTCTGTACAAGGAGGGTCCTACTGTGCTCAGTCGGACTTAGTCCCATGCAAGCATGCATAGGAGTTGCAGCCAGGCCCCAGATAGGGCAGCATTTCACCATCAACTCAGCAATTCCCTGAGATGCAGAAGTTATGCTTCTTTGCATAGGAAGGAATCACACCCATTCACCTCGATTGGCGAAAGTATACATCTGTATTCTGTAGGGTGGCCAGATGCAACAGATGACAGGGCTTCCACACCTTTGTGTAGCTGATAGGGGCATGCAATTTGCACCTGCTGGAATCCCCACTTTTGCATGGCTATTAAGACTACAGGAGCCCAGCCCTCTTTGCAGCTGACCATGCTAGTACTCAGGGACAAGAACGGGGTAGGAAGTAAACCCTTATTGCTAGTGATAATAGTTTCTTGTAGGACAGCATGATTTGTCCGGGGGGGGGGGGGCATGCTTTGACACAAAGAACTCAAAGGATGCAGTTGGGAGATTTCAAGATCCAAAACTTGGGCATCGCTGACGAAAGCAGTGATGCCTATTACACATACTTAGAATTTTATTTTCTTTATCCAAACCTTACCATGTGGCACAAGTTATAAGATGATTGGCACAACAGGCTGCTGTACTATGGTGCTGAAACTGTACACCTCGCCTGATTCAGCAATGAATTAATTCTTTGCGGTACTGCCTGTTTGTGACACACGTAAGGACCTTTGGGCTCTTGTTCTAATCTTTGGGTCACCAACTTGCTCTTTTGTAAGGTCCCAGTTTCCCCTAGTTCTCCCCTTTCAACAGGGCATCAAGCAATGTTTGCTGAACCTTGTATTTCCAGATCAGAACCTGAAATCACAATCCTGAAAATCCATATCTGTTCCGATTCTCTGTCAAATATTGTCCATCTCCTTCTTAAAATCAGAAGCTGCTAATTAGGATAAAGATCACACCCACACCATAAATTTAAATCACATTTAGAGCACACGTCTCTAAAAAAGAATTGTGGGAACTGTAGTTTCTTAACAGTGTTGGGAACTGTTGTTCTGTGGGTGACAGTCTACTGTTTCCAGGATTCTTTGGGGGAAACCATGTGCTGGAAATGTGCTTTCAGTGTATGGTATGCATGTGACCAGAGTTTAAGTTGTCTTCTTTTCTAATGACGTTGTGCTTGTTTCTGTCCCCACTTTAGACCCTACATCCAGACAATGCAGATACTTCTAATACTTTCTCCATTGGTAAGGGGAGCATCTCTGCAGAGAACCACCAGCTCTGCTCCAAGGCTTTTTCTGCCAGGATGGGTTCCTAATGCTTGTACATTAGTTATATGTGCATCTGCTGAGACCAGACCAAAAGGAGGAGAAGAGGGAGATCAAGGTACCAGAACATTTATGGGGAGGGTGCACTCTCTTTTTGTGCACTTTGGGGTAAATATGGGGTAAATAACTTCTATATAAGCTTGATCCACTCTGTTCTCATATACAAGCTTGGAGCAAGTATGTGTGGGCTCTTTTTTTAGCTAATGACAATAGATCAAAGCCCCTGTGACAGGAAATGGGGGACAGGGCAGCTTCCTGTTCCTTATAGCAGCAATGTCAGGAAGAACTATTTTATGGTAATATAGTATTTCATAAGGCTAGAATATCTAACTACTGTAATTTAGGTAAACCACAGGCTACTTCATCACATGCACTAAAATAAAACAAAGACACATAAAGGTAAAGGTAAAGGGACCCCTGACCATTAGGTCCAGTCGCGGACAACTCTGGGGTTGTGGCGGTCATCTCGCTTTATTAGCCGAGGGAGCCGGCGTACAGCTTCCGGGCCATGTGGCCAGCATGACTAAGCCACTTTTGGCGAACCAGAGCAGTGCACCGAAATGCCATTTACCTTCCCACCGGAGTGGTACCTATTTATCTACTTGCACTTTGATGTGCTTTCGAACTGCTAGGTTGGCAGGAGCAGGGACCGAGCAACGGGAGCTCGCCCTGTCGTAGGGATTCGAACTGATGACCTGCTGATCGGCAAGCCCTAGGCTCTGTGGTGTAGTGCTACTGTAATTTAGGTAAACCACAGGCTACTTCATCACATGCATTAAAATCAGACAAAGACACATATAGCAGATCAAATAAGCAAAAGGCTCCGGCCACAATGCTCAAGCTGATGTTTAACATGCTACAGGAGGATTGAGGGACTTGCAGTCCACTGATTAAATGCAACCCACCAGTCTTCTCAGTCCATCTTGCCAGGCCCTACCCAGGTCCTGTCCCTTGCCCTGTTCTGTGCACTCAAGTGTCCTTTGCTCAGGCTAGCAAAGGGTATCAGGCTTCTGATATTGGACTGGGGAAACAGAGGGATACCTGGATAGCTATCCCAACTGATGGATTGCTCCGTTGGTTAGAGCATGGTGCTGATAATGCCAACTTTGCAGGTTTGATCCCCATATGAGACAGCTGCATATCCTCAGGGTCCCTTCTAACTCTTCTGTGATCTATGAACACTGCACCAATCTGCTTTCTTCGTGGCTGGTACTGAAGCCAATCAGACTGGCAATGCAGGAAGAGGATGGTCTGCTTCACAGCTCCCTACATCTCTGTGGCCCTTCCACAGATACAACTAATAAATGCCTGCATATGGAGGTCTATGGTATCAGCACTTAACTAGCGGACAATAGTATAGGAGCCAAAGAACTCTGAGGCACAATTCTCAAGTAAAATCTCATTGGAGACAAGGTGACTATTCTGACAAAAGAGTTGGGAGTACTGTCTACGTAACCTCAAATGATAGGCACTATAAAACAGAGTTGTTGTTGTTGTTGTTGTTGTTGTTGTTGTTGTTGTTGTTTTTAAGTCGCATATCAGTTAACTGATTTGGGTCTTCTTTATAGGCTTACCAAGACCTCAAGGACTACAGGGTCCAGCAGGACCAACTGGCATTCCTGGTTCAGAAGGAGATAAAGGCTCTATAGATGGGAAAGGATCAAGTGGAAACAGTAATCTTCCAGGTAAAAGCTGTTGCTGTCAGTTATTATTATTATTGTCATCAGCAACAACATAGCTAGGCACTGTACAAAAATAAAAAATAATATGAGCCCTACCAGAGATTTATAATCTAAATGGGGGGGTTAAACTTTTTTTTCTCGATGTACAAAGTACCAGGAGGACAAAGATGATGACAATGATTCATTCTGACTGCTCTTTTTCAATATACAAAGCATTTGACACCATTTTGCTCATGTATTATCAGAATAACACAGTGAGGTAGGCAAGGGTGAGAGCTAGTAGTCCATCCCATATCAGTTGCATTGTCTGACCTCCTTATGTTTTTATTTGGTCAAAGTGAAATGTGTCACTGTATAACACATAACTGGCACATAATCAGCAAGAAAAGTATTAACATAATTACAATTGCTCCGATCAAATAGATTGGAGGAAAGTGTTTTCTTCTACAATGTGCAAGTATAATGAGGATCAAATTTCAAAACTGCCTCATATTGAAATTAGCAAAAAAAGTGATACAAAGACTTAAAGTTTAGGCTGAAAGTCCACAGACACTTCTCAAAGTCAAGAAGTGAGGAAGAAATATATCCCTTTGGTTTCTGGGCCAGTCATGACTCCATGAGGAAAGATGCTCTCTCGTTCTGAATCAACTCTCTTCCTCTAAAAAATAAAATGCCTCTGTATGGTTATAACCAGTGCTATTTTTCTTGAAAAGGTGTCAAAACTCACCATGAACTCATAATGACAATGGTGCCCACCTGAGAGTTCCGGCATGTTCCGGCAAGTTCCGGCTGGGGGGGGGAAGCCCTGGTTACTACTAATCTGGTGTGCACATGTGGACATTTCTCACTTAGGGGGTTCTGGAGGGCAGTTGTCGGCTTTCTTCCCCCGATGTGGTGATGTCAGTGTGTGCAAAAAGAGAAGCCACATCCAAACACTGAGCACTCCTTTGCAAGTGCAATCTTAAGAGCCAACATACAGGGCTACTTCTCCTTAGACAGAAGCACTTTCTGAGCTCTGGGAGAAAAGAAACTCCACAGCAGACACTGTCCCAGCCCTAAGAGGAAAACCTCTTGGCAGTTTTTCTGAGTCCTCTCCCTTCTCCTTTCCCCAGAGGACTTCAGCTGGACCTACTATTGTCCTGTTGCAAGGCAAAAACTTGCACAGCCTCTCCACAAAAACGTCTCTTTCTCTTCCCATAGTTGGCCGCACAAATCTGTCACTTGCAATTATTAACCTGAGATTATTTTAATTCCATCTCCAAACAAGAGGGCATTTAGTTCAACTCGCCATCCAGGAAGTTAACAAAATTTGCACCTGAAGAAAAATTTCCAAGTGAACCAGCCAAGATGAGTGAGCTCAAGAACTATTTGTATTACATTTCCTTCCTACAGAAGGCAGAACAGGAAAGAAATACTGAACGTTGGAAAACAGAATAGCTATTGTTTCTGTTGGCAAACGCCCTTCGACTTCTTTAAAGAGGAAGTTTATTCTGCTTCTTGTGTACAGTAAAAAAATATTTGAATAACCTAAAAGAATGAGCAACTGTGGACCACTTGGCACATTATAGTTTTACAGTAGGTGCACTGTTCTCAAATGAGGGACTCTGCGCCAGTTCTGTAGCTACATGAAAGCTTGGCCATAGATTGTTATCCATACATATTTTGAAAAAGTTCACTTCCGGAATTTGCAGTTGATCAGGAAATCTAATGCAACTATTTTCTTATTCAGAGCTGGAAAGCCTTAAAACACAAATAAGGGGCTTGGAAACAGAGTTGGAGGGTTTGAAAGCTGCCATCACCAAAACCCAAAAAGGTAAGAAAGGGAAATTATTGTTTGCTTTTGTCCAAATAGGTGGATATAGCTTCAAGTTGACTATTTCCCCCCCAAAATATTTTATTAAAGTTTTCACAATACAGTAAATTAATACCTAGAACAAAAATAGGATCAGAAAGACAAAATTAAAAGAGAAAAGAACAAGAAAAGTTAAAGGGGAGAAGAGGAACCAGATAGATAAGGAACATTAATAATATCAATAATAATAATAATAATATAAAAAATAAAATTATACATATCTAGCCCTCTATCATAATTATACCTTAATCTTCACCTTCAAAGAATGAGTCTTCTTAGCTCTTGCTGTCTCAAGTTTACTACTGATGCAATTTGAATTCACAAAAGTGATGGGGAACATGTGACCATCCATCCATACATTGTGCAACCACTACTCCCATCCTCTCCTCTGCTTTAAACCATGCTAAGAACCTATCTCCTTCCACTGAAATATAAAATGCTGCCCGTACCATCAATGCACCTGGCATTTTACAGCATTAGATTTGAAAGCCTTGCAATCCTGTCTCTTTCTAGTTCTCCTTGCCCCCAATGGCGTGATGGTTGGTGAGAAGGTATTCAAAACAGATGGATCCAGAGGTGATTATCATGCTGCACGTGAGACCTGCTTGCGCATGGGTGGCGCACTTGCCTTCCCGAGGAATGCAGCAGAGAACAGCGCCTTGCAAAAAATAGTGACCTGGTATAACAGAAGAGCAGTCCTTGGGATCAACGACATGGCGACAGAAGGCAGGTTTGAGTACCTGAATGGCGACGTCATTGGGTACTCTAACTGGGCCCAAGGAGAACCAAATAATCTTGGCAATGAGGACTGTGTAGAAATGCATCAGGATGGCAAATGGCATGACAGAGGCTGCACACTTGAGTGGTTAGTCATTTGTGAATTCTAAAATCAGGAGGTGCGGGGGTGGTCATGTTTGCGAGGCGAAGGAATAGTTTGTTCTAATTCTTTCAAAATTCAGAACCCCTCTAGCTTGAACAGTAAGTTACACAAGTGATATTCAAGATGCTACTTTCCTTTACCTGACTGTGTGCAGAAAGAATATGGCAAATTTAATGTGAGGCATGTGATTTCTAGTAAAGCATGTCCAAGAATAAAACTACACGCTATGAGTACACTGACATTCAGGCAACATCCATCCCCATGGTAACAACAAGAAAACTACACTGGAATGCCCACGTGCCTTTTCAACCAATCCCAAAAATGCAAAACTGACATTTCCTTCTTTGTAGCCCAATTAAAGGAATTGTTCCTCACCTGCACAAGAATGTATCATAAAGGCATCTCCAGCTCAGACCATGGCATAACCTCATAAGGCGCTCAAGGAATTATACCAATGATTCTAGTATTCAGATTCAGGAACATTGCACTCTGTACCAGCATAGGAGCTTGCTGAAGAAAGAAATAGCAGAGCAACAACACTCACCATCATTTCAGGTGATCAGCGGTAATTGTAGCTACCAACACAAGAGGCCAAAAGACTTCCAATTGATCCTATAAGGCTACTGACTCTGACATATCTCCCAGGTTTGTGCTATTTGTTGCTCGGACATAGGTTGGGTTGTTCCGGAACTAGCTATCTCTTGTTGCATCTCGAGGCCCCAAGACCTACCCCCAAAATAAATACACACGGGCACTTATATTAGTTTAAGTTTTGGAGCAAATTTTGGCCACAACTTTATTGAAATACAATCACGTGAGCGGTATTGGCTTAGGCATTGACTCCCCACTATAACTGACTCCACCTCTCAGGGTGATCGTCCAATGGGGTAAACCAAACGATGGTGCAAGGTCGATGAGGAGCAACCTAAGCTCACCCCAGGGTTCCTGTGGTCCTGGCATGGCCCTAGCCCCTCAAGCAGACTTCGGATAAGATCCAGGACCCCCAGATTCCTTTAAAGGAATACCCAGTTCCTGGAGGGTTAGGTGATGGCCGCACCTCCCCTCCCCACAATCCAACTGAGCCAATGCCTAACTGCCACCTTACAAGTTGTGATGATTTGCTAAGGGGTAGGCGAAAACCAAGTGGCCAAAGCCAATCTGCCAAATGGAAAAATTCCTGTTCCAAAACAGGCGACCCAAACCAAAGCAAGGCCAAGCGACTCTAACTAAACTAGGGAGGGTGGGCGGGTGTTCAACAGTGCGAAGCAAGTGCCCCTCCTTGCATCACACTGCTGTTTTAAAAGCCCCTGGGATCACGCCACCCACTGGCTATTGGCTACAATCGCCTGGTGCGATCCCAGGGGAATGGCCAGGACATCTTGCTCCTCCTCCCCCCATTTTAACCCTGTCAGGTGAGCTCTGGGGTCCTACGCGCAACCAGGACCCTCTGTTATGAGGATCGCATTTGTCTCCTTTCAACCAGGCCAACAACCCTGCTAAACTTCTGACCATCAGAAGCAGGACCCTATCGCTCACCAGTTTGGGGATACAGAGAAACCTGGGGAAAGTGGGCTACTTTTGCATAGCAGAATATCTATCCTTCTTTATATTCCTGTCACAACTTGCATTGAGGAGGAAAAAATCCATGCTTTTAAACTGCCTTCTAGCTGTAATCCCAAATCTTTTGTATTATTACTGGACATTAGGTCAATGGAGATGTTTTTATGAACCACAGACCTTGCAAGGAAAAGGATATTGGATTCCTGAGGGTACTATGATTGTGAAAGAACCTGTTGCCAAGATATGGAGACTCGCAAGTAATCTTGTCAATGGAGGCATAGTTCATAGGGTTACATTGCCAACTCTAAGGTGTGGATATAGATTAGTCATTCCACACCTGTCTAATCTATACAGCCTGGTGCAGCCCATGTCATCCCTCTTCTCTGAACTGTCTTCTCCTACACTTACTCCAGTGATGAGTAAGAGCTAAAGTGCAGCCATAATGAACGAATCAAACATGGTTCTATACAGTGCTATTTTTCTAGAAAAAGATCTCCCAGAACACACCATGAACTCACTTTGTTCTCTTATAATGGCGATGATGCCTACCTGAGAGGTACCGGAACTGAGTTTCAGCAAGTTTTGGCTGAAAAAAAAGCCCTGGTACTTTATGATGCCACCTTCAGAGTCACATTATGAGTCAGTCAGTTGTATCAGTCTTTTGGATCTTCCCTCTGACTGAACAATACTATAAGTTAAAGCCCTAAATACTCACCCTATCTTGCTGAGGAGCATTACACTTTCATCAGCAAATACATGTTCCCTGTAAGGCCAACTTCAGGTAAGGACAACCCTATGTTATCTCAAGGTCATCTTTGTTATCTCTGTCATCTCATGACATCCTCAGAAGAACACTCCATAGAGAGTGCCAGTCTTTTCCTCTCTTTGAGTTGCAAGGTTTAACAAATATACAACAGAAGCAAAACAAAACAAAACAAAACAAAACCACTCCAATGTCCAGCATCTGACAGATAAAAAAAAATACACAAGAAGAGTTGCTGGATCAGGTCAATGGCCCATCTAGGATTAAATTCTACAATTAAACAAATTAATGCCTTAGATTCACCTGAAACGTCAAATCTAAAGTGCATTTTAGAACCCTGATAATTTCTCGATACTACACAATGGAGTGGTAGGTCTCTGAAAGAAAGAACTTGCCCTATGTTCTTGAGCAACATGTTTTGAATTAAGGAACAGTCATTAAAATAAAAGATTTCTGGCAGTTGGAGCAGATGGATTAGTTGATGCATGAATGTGCAAGAATGGTTATCATGCATTTATTTTATTTTATTTTCCCCCTTCTTTCCACGTGATGTGTGTCATGGCAATGACAATGGATTATATTTGTCATTAACAAACCTGGGCCAAGGTCCAAAGAGCTTGAGCAGATTCTCTGCAAACACCACAGGCTACCTTAGAAAGCCTTCTTGGTTTCAAAGGTGGTTTGCTGTTTGCTATGAAGAGCTGCTGTTTGAGAAGCTCAAGGCCCAAACCCCTGTTGAGACTATGGGAGCCCATCATGTAACATGAACATTGAAACGGAAGGAGAAAAGGTTGTTGCTAAACATTCTGAGCTTTGTGGGACAGCGTCCCAAGATGTTCTTGTCTCCATTCCAAGCCTCTGTTGCCTAATGTGCATGTGTGTGAATAATCCTTAGATCTGACTGTATAAACCATTACTTTTCTTCTCTTATGCTGCCTTCGCTTTGACAGGAGTGGTAAATAAAGCTGGAGACAAAATATTTATTACCAGTGGGAAGGAAGCCTTTGTATTATTGCCAGTTAGTGCAGTTATACCTGAAAAGTTGGTAGAGCATGAGACGCTTAATCTCAGGGTCATGGGTTTGAGACTCATGCTGGGCAAAAGATTCCTGCACTGCAGAAGGAGATGACCATCATGGTCCCTTCTAACTCAGCAATTCTATTAATCTGTTACCCTGTGATATACTTTGTTGTCCCCTCCACATTTATGAAAGTCCCTCAGCTGGGGTAGCCATGTACATGTCATCCAAAAGATGACACACATTTGCATAAAACTTGCAATAATTTGGATATAAACAGAGCACACCTCACCATGGTGGGCTTGTGGGGAAGACTGATCAGGTGAGCTGTGTCAGTCTGCTGCTCAGGGTGCTGCTGCCTGTTCATGGGTCCCTGCTCTCCATCCTTATGGTGATTTATACTTGAATCAGGCTACCCTTCCAAAAGAGGACCCTTTCCAATAAAGGGTGGTTCTCTGTAAAGTAGGGCCCACAGCCACCCTACTTCCAGGCAGTGCCTGATCCTATGATGTTCCTGCTCAATGAAGAATAATGGGATTTGTTTTACTTTGCTTGGATCTACAAGGGACATGTTTAACTTTATTAGAATGATATATCTAATATCTAATAATATCTTGTTTAGAATGGTATATTAGATATATCATTCTAAAACGTTACAGGGCAGACTTGTAGATTAAAAGCGTTTCTTACCTTGTTTTGTCCGTCAAAACGTCATTTCCCTATTGCTGGTTCCTGGTTGCTCTGCAGAGCCCTCTGGTGTCTCATTTTAATAACGCATTATGAACATTAAAAGCAGAACACAATGTGTCCATCTACGTTGTGAAACCCATTTCTTAACCCTTCCTTAACATTATAAACCATGAGTGTAGATCCACCCTTCTTCTTTCTCAGGTGTGGCCATCCACTCTACCTGATCTTGCTCTTTTTGTTCTTGTGTTTTCCCCTTAGGTTCCAAAACACTTCTCAGGGTGGAAAGAAAGAAAGAAAAAACTTTCCAGGTTCCAATTTAGATTCTGGTGTAGCAGCTGGGATGGCATCAGCCACATCCAGCCTTTCTGAATAGGGAATATCCTCTGTGACTGGAAACAGGGCCTAGTGTTGAAATGCGGATAAATGTTCACCACCACCCTCTTTTGCCTCAGTTTCGACTGGCTTTAAATCTACTGTTCACTGCTAGCTTAATCTTTTGCAAAGAGCTTTATGGCCTCTCCAGATATTCTGGAACTCTGCTTAACTGCTTGGAGAGGTCATATGTGGATTTAATCATCATTACTTTGGGGAAACTTGGATGGTTTTAACAAAAACATGTTTACTTCCCTTTGGTTTCACCTATCTTACTTATCTGAGAGCTTACAAGGAAGGTTACTCTGAACAAACTCATCAGAAGGTTCAAAATGGTTATAGATTGACAGCCCAAGCTTTCTGATAATGCTGCAAAAAGTATAAAGCATTTTAGATTTCTGTATCTCTATAATGCATAATATAACAGATTTCTGTATCACAGTTCTATAAGATGTCTGTAGATCTATTTGCTGGAAGAAGCACTTCCAGTGATTATACGAAAGGGCAAGTTCTAGAATTTGTCCCTGTTTTCCAGTAAATTGACTGGGGGGGAAAGGTTATGCTGAAACACCTCATGCAGTCGTGCCAGTAGGTGCTGGTGTATAAAGTACAATTTTGCAATCCGCAGAGATAAAATAAAATACTTATCTATGGGATTTTTCTAATGATTTTTTTCCCCACCATTCTAAGCAAAACAGAAATCCTCCCCTTTCTTGGCTAGTCTTCATCTCTCTTCAAATCAGCTGAGCTGCTTCATTTGATCAAGGAAACATATGAGAAACCGGTAAGTAATGCTGCTTCAGATTAATGCTGGATGAAAACTTTGCTTGTTAATCTCCTCCAGTTCTACAAAATAGTTTAATCCATCTGCTGTTTCCCCATTCTCAAAATAAGCCTGAATGTAATCCTAACCCCATTTACCTGGGAGTGAGAAAGTTTGAATTCAATAGAACTTATCTTGGAATAGACAGAGATAGGAGTGTGCTGTTAGTTGATTTACCATTCCATTTTAAATTGCTTTAATTTGTGGGATTGAATTAGAGGCATGCTTTTTGGGATGTTTGCCTGTGACAGGGAATGCAAATAAAATATTAAATGTCTTCCTTACAATATGCAACAGGC
This sequence comes from Podarcis gaigeae, assembly GCF_964106915.1. Classification (NCBI taxonomy): domain Eukaryota; kingdom Metazoa; phylum Chordata; class Lepidosauria; order Squamata; family Lacertidae; genus Podarcis; species Podarcis gaigeae. Next base: position 22,048,890 of record NC_139681.1, read on the forward strand.
TTTATTTTGTTGGTGATGAAAAATTGGTAATATGGGCATTTATTTAAATTTATTTGATTAAGCAATGGATTGGTTCAAAGGCAGAAAATTAATCAGATAAACGTGTCTTATTGACACATCTGTTTTAGTATGACAGCTGAAATACTATTTATAGTAGTGGGGGTAGGAGAGCTGGGTGGGAATCAAATCTGGCAACAAATGTGCCCCTTTGGTTTCAGATAGTACATGGGTAGATGAGTCTGTAAGCCCAGGGCACAATTTTTTATGGTCCTCAAGCAGCCACAGTGGCTCATTTGCCAGAACTGTAGCTCTGTGCAGAAGCTAAAATTCTCCAACCAACAGCATTTGCAGTTGTTTCGCACAGCTATAACACCAAGATCATTTGGGTAAAGTAACAATTGTTCAGAATTCAAATTGACCAATGTCCTTCAATGGCGCAAAACACACTGACAGGTGGGTGATGGCTTTCTGAGAGTCTCATCTTAAGAGGGCAAAACAGATTCCTCTCTCACTGGCAGAGAAAGAACAGCAGAGTGGCCACAGGCAACCTCTAAAAGATCTCAAAATAATTTCCTCTTAACTGGTTATCTGTCTAAGGTATCAGCAATGTATCTTCGAATTTTCATCGCCCTGATGCTGGGAACATCGCCGGCATTGGCCGCTGATTCTGAAACAAACACTTGCACAGTAATGGCATGTGGCAACCCAGGAATCCCTGGTTTACCAGGAAGAGATGGGAGAGATGGCCCCAAAGGAGAGAAGGGAGACCAAGGTATCTCCATATAGTTATATGGTAATCTTTGGCACCTTATGATAGCTCATCTATATTTCAGCTGGGTTTCTCATGTATATGTGTGACGTGGCAGGGTGGTTACACATTGCTATGTATTTAACCCTTCTCCCCCCCCCTTCCTCTATTTGCTTACATTGACGTCATACTGTTTTCCAAGGTCCCAAAAGGCATGGGGACAGGGTGCGGACTGTCTCCATGGTTCTGAAAAGCAAGCCCTGGATGTTTTTGCTTTGAGTGTTGGCTGGGTGCTTCATAGCACTTTTCCAAGCTCTTTCCTTTGAGCATTGGAGGTGGAAGAGAGAAGTGACTGAACAGCTTCCCTTTTCCCTCTTGGTGGCAAGGGAAAACTAGGTCTCAAAAAGGAGAATTCCTGGATGCCAAGATCCCACTTTGGGGCTGATACTCTTTGTTGAGTAAACCCTAGCAGATATTTTAAATCACAACATATGCAGGAAAGTAAAGCATGTAAATATAGGATGTTAGACCTTTGAAATATCCCCTTGTGAGTTCCAAAACTCCCCTCTTCCCTTAACATAGAACAGACCACATGCTTGGTGTGCTAAAAGTGGTTTACTTGCAAACTCTCCAAAGGTTGGGTTCATGTGCTTTCCATACATCAGTCGGAACACACAGGCAATAAAACTTGGATTAGCTACACAAGTGAAAGTTCCTACATTATTATTATAGGAACACAAGAAAGGCTTGTTAGAGCCATGCGGTCTGAGCTTGGAGCAACCAGTTCTAAACCTATTTACACACTGAGCTTCTCAGACAGCTTGAAGGCAGATTTGTAGTGCAGCGATCCTCTTGGGAAGAGAGTTAAGGATCTATGTGATGGGGGGAGTGATGCACTTGGAGAGAGAGCATTGTCTGGGGAAGGGAAAGAGGCAAAAGGTATAATTGTATGTGAAGCTGTGATATGTGAAATGTGTGAGAGAGACAGAGAAGGCAGGAGAGGGAGATACGCCTGGTCTGTATTTATGTGCTGAGTGCATGTATGCACTATGTAGTGGAAGAGAGATTGTGGAGCAAAGCAAATCTAGGCAGAGCTGGTGGGGAGTCAGGGAACAGAGTGAGCAGGGTAAATACACAGGAACCAGGAGGAGAATAAACAATTGTGATGATTTGCAGTGGCATCAGCACAGAATCACAATTATCAGCTGAGTACAAGGTGAGCTCTAGGAACATCTTGTCATGAAGGCTGCCATCAGGTGTGTGAATGTGTATTATTTAAAGTGACCTTTTTTCCTTGTTGGCTGTTTGTTACTTGGGAATAGTATCCAAAAACTCTTTCTTTTTCTCAAACACAAGCAGTCCAAGTGAGGGGCCAACAGGGTTTTCCTGGTAAGGCAGGGCCTCCTGGATTGCCTGGAATTGCAGGGCCCCCAGGTCAGAAAGGACAAAAGGGAGAAATGGCAGGTAAGAAATCAACTTTCTGGTGCTTAATTTTGCTTTCAGGAAGACATGAATGTGCACTTCAAGACCAACATAGCCTCTTCTTTGTGAATGCCAGTGAATGGTTTGCATGATCATTATTCTTCTGTGAAAGCTTTGCTTAGAAAACCATAGGGCCAAAATGCATCCTGTGGTCCCCAAGCCATTGCATCTGAGAATACATCAGTGGGTTCATGTAGAAGCACCATTTATGTCAACCAGTGTCACAATGGGGTTAGGGCATTCAGAGCCGTCCTGTTCCCTATTATTCAAGTGGCACCTTCTAAAGATGCCATCATCATTTAAACAGGAGTGGCTTGTGGATAAACTAATGTGGAGGGGGCAATTCATACAACGATGTCTTCGTATCATCACAGCATGATGCTGCAGCAGACCCACATAGAGCAAGCACATAGAGCCTGCTGGATGTATAAACTGAACCACAGAAATCTGAAAGTACTCCATGGATAATCTACTGTAAATCAGGAATAATAATTATTAATAATAACGTTATTATTTATACCCCAGCCCAGCCAGCATCCAGCACATATGGAAACATAATAAAACATGAAACATTAAAAACTTCCTGATACAGGGCTGCCTTCAGATGTCTTCTAAAAGTTGTATAGTTACTTATCTCCTTGATATCTGTTGGGAGGGCGCTCCACAGGGAAGGCACCACTACCAAGAAGGCCCTCTGCCTGGTTCCCTGTAACTTCACTTCTTGCAGTGAGGGAACCAGCAGAAGACCCTTGGAGGAGGACCTCAGTGTCCAGGCAGTGTCTTTGCAGCTTAATCTGCTGCTGAACTGGTCCTATAATTGGATTAAACATTAGTAAAACAAGAACAAAAAAAATCCTCCTTTCCTGTAGTTCAGCTATCAGCCACAACCAGCACTGATAGTTGTAGTCCAAAACATAATGAGAACACCAGTTTGGCAAGTGCATGCCTGATGCTTCTTGCTTCTGCCCCCAGTGAACAAGCGGTTCCTATCTCCTTTCTTCCTTCACTATATTTTGCATCTCTCTTTTAGGCAGAAGGGCTTCTGTGTTTGTGAATGTGAGCATTTATGCCCCAAGGAATGGGCTGAAGGCACATAATGCAGGAACATTGGCTGAGGCTAAGTAGGACTGGATCTAGTCAGTCCTGACTAAGGCACCTGGGACCCTCAATGCCCTCGGCTATATTATGGAAGAAAGGCAGGATATAATGACCGCTCCCCACTTAAAACGGGGGGCGCCCTTTGCGGGGACACGTGCAGCCCTGGATCTGGAGTGGCCCCATCAGCATAGGCTTTGCCTTCCCTCAGGTGGGATACCTGGAGGTCCCCGCCTACCCCAGTGAGTTGTCCAATCCCACCTGGGGGAAGCGTTGCCAGGGAAACCAGGCCAGGTAGGGGGAGGGATTACCTGCCCACACAATAGAGGGTGGATCTTAATTGGTAATCCTCACTTGGCTCCAGAGCTTCTCCCACCCTACCCACCCTCAGTTAATGTCTTCTTTCGCAGGTTACCCTTTCTTCATAGGTTTTGCAGGTTAACCTGTCTCCACAGGTATGCGGGCGCTGCTACGATAAGGTCGCTGTTAAAGGGCCGGAAAGGAATTTCCCTGCATTGGCAGGTTTCGCCTTTCCCGTAGCAAAACGTCACAACTTTGGCGGTATCAGGCCTTGGGCGGAATCCTTTTGTCCATCTTCCTCTTTGCGGCGGCGATACCAGGGTTCCCCGTTAAAGGGGTTTTTGAAGGGAGGCTTTGGCCGTACGCCGAAAGGTCGTCATTGCTCTCCCCTGCGGCGGCGTAACGGGGGCGGCTATCTCTGCTTGAACATATGTTCTCCAGAGCCGGCCCATCCCCCCCCACACACTGGATAACCCTGATGCTCCCTAGGTCCCCGGCTGGGGACTAGGGAGGGAGAACGCCCAATGCCTGGGCCAAGGTCTACCCACATTTGAAATTTAATAAAGTTGTGGCCAATTTAATCCCATAGCACGTTGTCTAGAGTCGTTATTCCACATGACGGGGGGGACCACTCGGGATCTGGGGACTCCGCCTGTCCACGCAAATGTCATATAAAAATAATTGATACACAGGTGACAAAGGACAGCAGGTAGTACAGAGTCAGGAATTGTTAATGGTCTGGGTGGCAACTTTCCAATATAAATCATTTGTGCTTAACCATATGAACCATATCTTCATTTTCTCACCTTAGCCATTACTGCCACTCAACAACAAGTAACTGCTTTGGAAAAGAAAATCCAGACTCTTGAAGCTGACCTTACCAAGTATAAAAAGAGTAAGATGGAATATGCATTTTCAATGCTTGTTTTTATATTTACTGTATTTTTAAAAGGTAGCTTGTATTGTGTGCGTGTGTGAGAGTGCAAGTGAAAAACAACAAGCTAATAGCAAGGTATGCAGGGACTCTTTGGGAGAAGCCCTAACTGTTTAAATGGTATGATACAACTTTCAATGTATAGTGCAGATGGGCCTAACTAAGATTATAAAGGAGTCAGTCTGTGTTGTCAATAGCTCATATGTTGCAAACTTTCCACTATCGTCTCATCTCTTTATATTACTTAGAGCCAGGTTATACTCTCCGCACAAAAAGTGTGGTGATCATGTCATCCCATGCAGATTTTACAACCAAAAAAATCAATCCTTTATTAATCAACTTGTTCAACATTCTGTATGTGTGAAAAAAACAAAATTTGGGTTGAGTGGTAATCTGTTTTGCTTTTGAGATGGGACAATGGGACTCAAAGCACTGATTATTGTGGGTGGGGTGTGGAAGGAAATGACAGATTTTTCTCAGTGTGTTGGATATTGATGAACCTAAAGAGCAGCCTCCTACAGCCTGGAACCTTCCAGATGTTGTAGGACTACAACTCCCATTATCCTTAGCAACTGTGCTTTTCTCTCTCTGTCTAGTTGTGATGTTGCAGCAGGTGAAAGTCGGAGAGAAATTTTTTGTTTCGGCTGGTCAAGAACTAACTTACTCCAATGGAAAAAGACTGTGTGAAAATGGAGGTGCAGCTCTTGCCACCCCGAAGAACACAGCAGAAAATGCAGCCTTGGCGGAAATAGTAAAGAGGAATTCGAAGATTGTTTTTCTCGGTATCAACGATATCCAAACTGAAGGGAGATTCGTGTATGTGAATGGGGCACCCCTAAGTTACACAAATTGGAAACAAGGAGAGCCCAGTAACTCTGGTAATAAAGAGGACTGTGTTACAATAGTTGAGGATGGACAGTGGAACGATTTGGATTGTGAACGGAAAGCACTGACTGTTTGTGAACTGTAACTTCTCCACCCCTACCCCCAAAAGATGCTTAACCCTGTGGGTGCCTGTGCTCACAGTTATTAACTGTGCAAATTTGCAGTTTTTAAGTCTGAGGCGGAGAGAGAGGTGGTTTTTAAGGTAGCTAAAAGTAGCATGACAGAAGGATTATTTTCTGCTGCTCTACACACACAGCTTTTGTGCCACAGTAATCTTTGGTCGAAAGGCTTTTTCAGCTTCTTGAAATGTTACAAAAAGCTGCAAAACATATTTAGCAGAATGATAGAGAGGGCAACAATGCTTCTATTGCACCACTTTCGACCTGGAGGAGGGGGCTCCTGTCAGTCTGCCAACCTCAATGATGGATGTGCCATTTTAGGCTTAAGAGTGCCATATGCAAAACCACCACCCACAAACCCTATTAGTCTAATTTGCAAAATATTCAACTATGTTATTAATTATGGAAAACCATTTAAGCTCATCAGCATGCCTCATCTATGCCTAGATGTGCACCTGGAAAGGCTGGAGATCTGCCCTTCTGTTTTATTGATGTCGTTTTCACAAATTTAAAGCTGTGTTTTTCATGAATCTCTTTCATGTACTAGATTCTGTTCTGGTGTAATTGCAGCCATGTGATGAATAAGTAAAACAGTCCATATGTTTTAGGAGTAGCAAGAGTATACTTGTATACAACAGTGTCTAGAGTGCTACATGCAGTGAAATGTATATTTATTAATTTCTAAGTACAGGTACATTGAGAGTACATGCTGCAGAGGACTCTGGTTGATTCTGGATTCTTGCAACATGAGTTAGGTATTAAAAGAGATGAGCCAGTGTGGTGCAGTGGTTAGAATGTTGGACTAGGGCCTGGGAGACCAGGGTTCAAATCCCCACTTGGGCATGAAGCTCACAGGGTGACCCTGGGCCAGTTACTGCCTTCTCAGCCCTAGCCTGCCTCACAAGGTTGTTGGGATTAAATGATGGAGGGGAGGTCTGTGTATGCCAGCACAACACTAAAGTCAATAGAACAAAGCAACCCAAAATCAGAACCAAGAGTAAATGAAATTATGTCCACTATCACCTGCTTTAATCATACTGAGAACTAGAACAAATCTAATAGGGCAACACACAACCACCATAAAAGCAGAGACTGACATATTTGTTTTCTTTTCTTTTTTTAAAATAATTTTTATTAAATGATTTTATGTTACAAAAAACAATACAGCCATACTACCACTAAATATAATTAAGAAATAAAAATTCCATACATCGGTATTTAGTTTGTTATTTGTTATTTGCCGTCTTATTTCCTCCCAAACATTGCGTACAACAACACACATATGTGCAGACACCCACACACCCACACCTGCACACAAAATGATAATAATGAAAGTAAATATTTCCCCCCTTTTATCTTTCAAAATCTTTTCTTCAACTTTGACTTCCTGTCAAGTCCCTTTGCATATATTTTATCTTACATTTGAATGTAAAGACTGACGTATTTCAGGTGATAGTTTTTTAAGGCTCAGATCACAAGGAAGTTAGCATACTTAGCAGGCAAGCCTCCCTAGGCAACAACCCTCTCTCTCCCTTTTGGCCATCTCCTGTGGTTCAGACAGAAAGGTCACATATAGAGGTGGGCCTCCATATATGCTCTAGCGGCTTAGGTATATATGAAAGAGGTCTCAAGCTATGTAGGACTTTATCGGTCAATTTGATTTTAGCAAATCCAAGTCTGAAACTAATTTAGTGGGTCCTGGAGTAGAAAATTCCTACAGGCATTCTCTACAGAATTCCTTTCAGATTGGCACATTTTTTCAATTTGGGGGAAGGATTATATCTCTCTAGCATGCATGTTGCTCAGGTTTGGCGCCAAAGTGGTTGGTTTTTCACAGGAATGGGGAACCCTAGACACATGTGGCATTTAGAGGCTGTTAACAAATATACAAGTAGAGCAAAGGCAGAGACAAACATTGTAAAGTAAGTCTTTAGCAAATCCACTGCCTCACATCAAACTGAGGGGGGTGGAATACCTATAAACCAAAGACGTCTTTCAGCTTGCAGCTCCTGGCTCCTCTCTGCATCTCTCACTCTCTGTTTCCAAATCATTCCTATAGTTCTCTTCATAAGCAAATCTAATTTGGTCCCTCCTTCAGCTGGAGGGGCAGATGAGTCATTTCCCCGTCTAAGTTCTGGAACTGTCTGGAATGGAAATTGCCTAGATCAAATGTGAATGAGTTTCACAATTTGGACAATCTTCCAACAATTCGTTCCCATAAAGAGATGTTCACTGCACCTCTAAACAATTTGCCTGACAAAAGGTATGGCCTGCATAACTCTCACCACTTGTCCAGCATTCATAATAATGTGAAGAAGGAACTTGTACAGAACTTAAAAGAACAGATTAGCTCAAGAATTGTTAACAAGGAGAAAATTCAAAGTAGGGAAATTTGTAGCCTGTCACAGTTTGACTTAAATGTGTAAGTGTGTGAATTCAAACCCTATTCATTTTGGTGGATTGTTCTAGAAATATCGGAAGTCCTATCTTCAATTTATTTCAATACCTCTGTCTCATAATCATATCTACCCATAATCCCTGTAGGCCAATCCTCATCAGCCTGTTTTATTACTACATTAGCATGAGAAGATATTTCTGCTCAGATTAAGCCAATTTCTTCTTAACACTCAATGCCCCTTGAACATACTCCCAGCACTGTGTGAAAGTCTTTATATGTGGGCAGCTCCTGCATGCCTGGGAGAATGTTTAAATGGCACAACCAAATGGTCCAGGGTTGATTGATTCTCACAAAATTGTCACTGTGCTGGGAGCAGTGATGTTGACTGTATAGGAAAAGACTCGTGCGTTCAGGCATTGTCCATGCGGCTGGGTTGTTTTCAGCATTCTTCCAGGCAGCCATCTACAAAGCTGTCTAAAGACAAGCTGTGCTAAATAAATACATTTGAACAACATTATGGTGAACTACTATTTCTTTATTTTTAAAGGACACATTGCATGCTTATGCAGAACATCTATGTGTCCATGTCCATGTTCTTTCTGTGGGGACAGTCTGAACATTCTCTGATCCAGTAGACCATGGGTAGGCAAACTAAGGCCTGGGGGCCAGATCCGGCCCAATCGCCTTCTAAATCCAGCCGGGAATCAGCATGTTTTTACATGAGTAGAATGTGTCCTTTTATTTAAAAGGCATCTCTGGGTTATTTGTGCGGCATAGGAATTTGTTCATTTTTCCTCTCCAAAATATAGTCCGGCCCCCCACAAGGTCTAAGGGACAGTGGACCGGCCCTCTGCTGGAAAAGTTTGCTGACCCCTGAGTAGAGTGTTTGCAGGGCAGCCATAGCTATGTAAGCATAGTCCTGAAAAGAAGAAGTTGTTTGATGGGGAAGCTGGGGAGGGGGGTTAATCGTGCACCCTGTGTCACTTCCAGAAGCACTGATTGGCTGGATTTCACCGTTGTTAAAATGGATATACTGTACATGCTGATCCCTGCCCGTTGGGCAGGGAAGGGTGAAGTTCACACAGTCAAATTCACACACTCTTCATTTATATCTGAAATCCTCTATTTAGCAAGGGATAGAAGCCTGATCTCTATATGATCAGATGACCTGGGGAGGTTGTGATCAACCTCACTAGTCTTTCCACACACACCCCTCACCGGTGACCCTGCTTTTGTTGTTCCTTGTTAAATCAGTTTTGTTTTTGTTTGCTTGCTTTTGCTTTCATGGTTTTTGAATGGCAAGCTCCATTTATATAAAGAACATCACAGTCATTTAACTTTATAATGCATTATATCATTTCATAGGTTGCTTCCCCAGTGAAGAGCTCACATGGGGAACATGTGAGCGTAATTTTGTCTTTCCTTGTGAATTTTGCAATCCATCGCATAATTTTTTTAATTAAAGTTTTCACAATACAATAAAATTATATCTAGAACAAAGGAAATAAAAAGGAAAGAACAAAGGAGAAATAACAAAAGAAAAGAGAGGAAGGCAAAGGAATAAAGAAAAGAGAGGAGAAAGACAACAGAAATAATAAAACACACACACACCTCTATTCTAATTATACCATAATCTTCTGTCCACATACAAAGAAGTGAATCTCCCCAGCTCCCATCTGGGAAGTTTCCCTCTTTCCTCTGCCTCCCACCCTGAGAAAAACCCACTCTTGCCTGCCTCCCACACAGCCCCCTCGCTTCTAAACATCACCTTTCTGAATTTTGCAATCCAGAAGGCGAGCAACATAATGAGCATGGACCATGTGCTGCAAAGGCGTCTGGTGGGGGGGGGTGCACATCAAACCTCAGGTGCCTTACAGCAACTTCCTGTAAGTTGTCTGGTTTCTTTATAAAGAGAAATATAATCAAAAGTGGCGAAACTGCTAATTGCTCATTGTTGGCAAGCTGTTCTTTTCAACGGTGCCAAAGCATCTCGGAGAGGGGATAATAGAGGGCACCTGATTCGCTTCATGATGTGCTACTTCTCGGAAAATGCTATCAGCATGACTCAGATGTGTACTGAACACTTTGCTGCCTGAACGAACAGCTCTTGTTCTTTTCTTTTCTTTAAATGCAACATAAATAACACAAAGGCTGGATGTTGCTTACTCTTCCAAGCTGTTAGGCTTTCTGGAAAGTCCCTGCTGGTCATTTAATTTTGCATTTAATTATACATTTGTTGTATTAGCACTAATCTGAGCCTGTTCATATGGTGCTAATGGAACTCTTGCAGGAGTTCTGATTAGTTAGCTTTTCAAAAGGGTTGTGTGTGTGTGTGTGTGTGTGTGTGTGTGTGTGTAAGGTGCTTCAGTGTGTGTCTCAGATAAAGATGAGCAAAGAGCCATAGGCAAGCTTGAAGAGCTGTCATTTCTTGAGTGATTATGAAAATTCAAAAAGCCGTTTTTTCTATATTGCTAGTTACAACCAGGAAATGGGAAATTGCCATAATCCTCACAGTATGGTTTAAGGATTTGCCCAAACAATCCATCAAATCTGCATTGTGCTCTTTGTTAAAGGGATCCAGGTGGGGCTAGAGCCATAGTGCTCCTTGAGTAGGCGATCCTGGAGAGGTGGAGCTTGTTTGATGTTTGTCATAGGCCTCTTATGTGCTGACAGACAGTTGCTTGCCTAAACACTAGTCAGCAAAACCCACTGCTTAAGAGACGAGATCTAATGTTTGATAAGCACCATAGTACCCTCATTCTATATCCATTGGAAAGATTCATTCTTCCAGGCTTACGGCCATCTAAAACTTACGAAGTGCACAGCAAAAACCACCACTGACTTACAGCAAATGTATCAGTCCTGAAAAGCATATGGGACATAGAGACAGGACCAGGGGGGCAGTGGGGGTGGGCCATCCCAGGTGTCACCACTGAGGGGGGGGGTGACAAAATGCCAGGAGGCACTCACTGCAGGGCCTGCAGTGCACCTGAGCCACACATCCCTCCTGGGAGCGATGAGGTGGCTTGGGCACCCGCAGGCTCCATGCTGCCCCAAACGGTCCGCCCACCTCCTCCCCCTCAACTGTAGGGTGGCTGAGTGGGAGGAGGCAGGCAGACTCCTCGGAGGCCCTGTGGAGCATCCTGCCCCAGATGGTTCCACCCCTGGGCGCAGGGCACACGCATTGCCCCAGGTGCCCAATTGGCTTGCTCCGCCACTGGACAGGACAAGCGGGACCTGCAACATAATGTTGCAGGGTGGAGTGCTCCTTTTGCTGTCCGTGTGTTCAAGTCATTCAGCCCACGCCCTCTTTCACAATACAGGCATCTCTCCGCTTACATGCATTTGACTCGCACACGACTGTGTAGACATGGTGCCATGAACTAATTAAACTAATCGATATAAAGTGCAAAAAGGGGCAAAAAGTGGGGGGGGAAATACCCCAAAAGAGCAGGAAAACTGCAAAAATGGCACAGAAACCCTAATGGCTAGCAATCCCAGGAGCCTTTGCAACTGCAATCCCATGAGCCTTTGCATCACCCCCTTGTCGTTTCCACGCTGTCCTCCAGCGATGAGGAAGACTGAGAGCCACCACTGCCACCATTCATGCCAATCTGGTAAGTGCTGCTGGTTGGGGTTTTTTAAGGATTTTTCAAGGGTTTCCAGAGGTTTAGAGGGTGTTTACAGGCTTTTTAGACAGTGTTCTTCACTATACACTATTTCACATATACACATGGTACCTGGGAATGTAACCCCCACATAAGTGAGGAGACACCTGTACAACATCTCTCCTCTCCAGAGTCTTCCATTTCCCCAACAGCAATCAGTTGGCATGCTCAGTTCTCTAACTGGGCTGTTTTGAGAGTTGCCCCCCCCACAGCCCTTTACGGGTTTCCCCCCTAAATATTTTCTGCACTTCAATGACCATTGAGTACTCTCAGTCTGCTCATATCTCACTCAGGCAGCATGTATGGTGCCCTCTGGGTACATCAGGACCATCCTCTGAACTTTGGAAATAGAGGGGATGACTCTATCTAAAATCACCCACCTTATCAAAGTTCTTTCAATATTCTCATCCATAAAAAAACAAGCCTAAAAACAAAGCTGGTTTGCACCAATGGACTAATATCATTCTTCTGTGAAAAACTTTCTTTCAATTAGCAGATTATATTAAAGCCTGGAAGGCAGAATTATGAATTACACAGACTGCAAGAACATATCCGTTATAGGGACCCCTAGGCGTTAGAACAAGGCAACTAATAATAGCCAATTAGTCAAAAAGATGGATTATTATTCAAAAATGATCTGATAATGGAAGAAAAGGCATAGTGAAGAAATTGAGCATCATTGTTAAATTGAAAATGATATCTTATTTAACATACTGGTATTGTATGTATCTTTTAGATTTTTTTGTTACATGAACAGGTAGAGCAGAATGATATTTATTTTAACATGGATATCTCATCTACAGAGTATTCCCTATTCACCTCATGGAGTGGGTCAGCTGTGCTGCAGAAAAGAAAGGGGTTCACAGAGCTTACCCTCACCCCCTGCTGAAGCAAACAACAGTACATCTGAAAAATGTTCAGACTTCACCTTGGGTAGTTATCTAGTTGGAAGGCTATGCTTTCCCTTCTCTCAGAAAGACCGCACCCTAGCCTTCTGCCTGGCTCAAAATGGGCTTTGGGAAGGAAGATTCGGGCTCTGGCAGGGTCCTAGAGCCCCCCTTCCCCAAACCTGGTTTTATGTGGTGGACTTGTGACAAGGTAAAAGCATTTTGGGAATTGATCTACAAGGAACTAAAAAAGATGTTAAAATATACTTTCCCAAAAAACTTGAAGCATTTCTGCTTGGGCTGATGGGAGAAGACATTGCAAAAGTAGACTAAAGATTATTTATGTATGCCACAATGGCAGCAAGAACTTTGTTAGCCCAAAGGTGGAAGACAAAAGAATTACCAACAATTGAGGAATGGCTAATAAAGATGATGGACTATGCAGAGTTAGTCAAACTGCCTATTAGGATCTGGAACCAAGGCAACCAGAAATTCCAAAGAGATTGAAGTAAATTTATTAAGTATTTGAAAGATTATTGCAAAAATGTGAAGACACTAGCAGGACTGAAATAAATCTTGTAACGTAATGTAAAAAATAGTATCTGACCATGAACAAAAAGGGAATTGATATATATTGAAGGACCGAAACTGGCAGTTGAAATGCGCATACAATTTATTAGAAATGGGAAAACCAGTTGAAGGGAAGGAAGGAAGTCACATGCTTGGTGGAGCAAAAGTATTTGATATGTATTTGAAAGGTTATTATATTTCATGTTTTTGAAAAAAGAAAAACAATAAAAATGTGTGTGTGTGTTTTCCTGGTTTTGGGAAGGAGACCAGAGGAGCCTGTCAGAGCCCTCATGTCTCCTTCCCATAGCCAGGCAAGCCAAACATTTACTGGGCTTTGAGAAAATGCCCTCCTCAGCTGCACGCCCAGTGTGGCTGCATCACTCTCACTGCCCTAAATCTGCTTCTGCGACAGCTGGTGAGAATGCCCAGCATGTTATCAGAGGTTCACATTCCAGGGATTCAGAGGCAAAAGGAGATATCATAGCATCACAGGGCCCAGCCAGTTAGCGCTATTCATGAAACAGCATTGCGGGAGAGGAACAGGTAGCTTGAACTGAACAGCAGTGTGGCTGCTTCCAGAGCAGCTCCATCTCTCCAGAAAGGTGGTTCTGCTTTCACTGTGCGTTGAGAGAAATAAGAATGAGATGTAGCTGCATCTCAAGATCTTTCCCATGTTGCATGCAAAGCAGGTTTTTATTTGTTTCTAACTGTTTGGCTCTTCTTGGGCCGCATGAGTACTTCTAACAAGGACACTTGAGTTTCTTCTGCTGCTCTCTTCCCTTTTATAAATCTATTCCCATTTTGCAACTCACAAAGTGATTTCAGAAGAACACAGCCAGGGAGGATTCTGAGACATAAATGCATTTTCTGCGTTCCATTCAACCTTCTCTGCTAGGAGAACGTGAGCTTCGACAGCTTCAATAGCTAAAGGTCAGCCAGCAGTGTCCTCTTTCTGCTTGAATCATCAAGAGCAGTACACAGTGGACACTGTGTCCTTTTTGCTCACAGTCAAGTTGAGAGTATTGTTTCCCAGAAAACTGATGGCACACTTGAACTTTATGTCTTCTCCCTATGTGAGACATTTTTAAATGTTAATTGCCCTTTGTGGCACATGGTTACACTAATTACCACAGGGAAAGATGTGTAGATACAGAAGTCAGTACAAAACTGACCCTTTTGGATTCCCATAACCATCATGTTAATCCACTTGTCCTGAGGACCACAAATGGCCCGATTTATTTCTGACTGGAGCATTATGGGAGCTGCTAAAGTATATCAGAAGATGCCTACCAGATCAGACCAAAGGCCACCTTGAGATTGCTTACACTAAATCTTTCAAATAACTAACTAGTAGGCAAGAGGAAGTCAGAATCAAAGAGTATTGCTTTGGGGCAATTCAGATTTTGCCCAAGATTTATCCAAAGTCACCCAAAATGAATTAGGCTACCACTAAAGTCTAATTCCCGAGGGAGTCAGTAAATGCCAACAGACAGGCAGTCTCCAAATATCTGTTGTTGTTTTTTTTTTTTGCATTTTACAATCAAGCTTTCCATACAAGGTAAATGGCAGGTGGGGAGAGGGGCAAAACTGGGCACCTCATTGCTCACCCCAACTCTAGGTCATTTATGAACAGTCAAAAAACATTAATCCCAGGAAATATCCTTGAAGGAGCTAGCTCACTGTGACATCCATCCATTTATTTTCAACCATTTGTCAGCCATAAGGCGACCCTTTCTTTTAACCCATAGCTATCACATTTACTCAATAGCTTTTGGTGAAGAACCATGTTGAAAACTTTCCGAAAATTGAAATGTATCGTGTCATCTGGATCATTATCTGTACACTTGCTGACAATCTCAACCTTTAGCAAGGCAAGGGGAACCTTTGCAGAAGCCATGCTGGTTTCTTATCAGCGGGACTTATTCTTCTATATGATTGATAATTTTATCTTTAATAATATTTTCCACCAATTTACCTGGAACTGATATTAAGCTAACTGGCCTGAAATTTCCTGGCTCTCCCCTTACTCCCTTTTTAAATCAGTACATTGGCCACTTTCAAGTCCTAGGGTACAAAGGCCAACATGAGGAATATGTTCCATATTTTTGTTAGATGATTGGAAATTTCACATTTGAGTTCCAAAAGATGTTTTCGGTGGACTCCACCTAGACCCAGTGAATTGTTAATTTCTAATCTGTCAATGAAACTTTAACTTTCTTCTCTTGTCTCTTTTAAACCACTTGTATCCTTTGAATAAGGGACACGGGTGGCACTGTGGGTTAAACCACAGAGCCTAGAACTTGCTGATCAGAAAGTCGGTGGTTCGAATCCCCGCAACAGGGTGAGCTCCCGTTGCTCGGTCCCAGCTCCTGCCAACCTAGCAGTTCAAAAGCATGTCAAAGTGCAAGTAGATAAATAGGTACCGCTCTGGCAGGAAGGTAAACAGTGTTTCTGTGCGCTGCTCTGGTTCGCCAGAAGCGGCTTAGTCATGCTGGTCACATGACCCGGAAGCTGTATACTGGCTCCCTCGGCCAATAAAGTGAGATGAGTGCCGCAACCCCAGAGTCAGCCACGACTGGACCTAATGGTCAGGGGTCCCTTTACCTTTATCCTTTGAATAAGGAGCTGGTTCTTTGGAATCTCTTTTGTGGAATCTCTTCTATATGTTTGACAAACCCTTATGTTAAGGTTACCTCCCCTGTAGAACATCAGGACAGGGTCCTTCACTACATGTTCCTGCAGTGTGTTGCAGGAAACTAGTTCCAAAGGATGAAAAGCATGATGTGTTAACTGTAAAGAGACTGAGTTTCATGTAAGTCCTTCAATTTTTTGAATGGTGTTCACCCTCCCTCAATGCGTAAATCTTTATATCTTTTTATTGAGGTTTCGGTTCTTTGGAATCATCCTCATTATTCCTGCAGATTTTCCTCCACGTTTTGCTAAACAAATCTTTAGATGTTTCCCACTCCTGTTTTCAAGGGAAATGTCATCACTGGGTCCTTCATACTATCTGAAGTATTTACCAAGCAAATGGAGTGCATTAATAAAACAAGGACTCCTTCAAACCCACCCTTACCAAACTTCCATCTACGTCCACAAGTGTATATCAAATTTCTACTTGAGTATGAAACCAGCTATGCAGCTGCACTGTATAAATTGCATGGTCTGAAACCTTCTTTCCTATCCAGGTGAAACACAAGGGTAAGTTCAGTTAGCATTTAGTGGTCAAGATTACTGGCTGAAACATCATCATCATCATCATCATATGGAAATATTTCATCGCAACATATTGTATCGTCATTATTTCCTTTTGTAATATTGACCTTCGTCTGTCTTTGTTCAAGATGAGCAGTATGGGGGGGAGACACCTTGAATGAGCGAAACAAAAATTATTTAGCATTTGAAGTTTCACAGTTTAGAACTAACGGCTTTGACTATTTTTTTAATGAATATTATGACTGAGCTCATTCTGAGAGAAATGCTGTGCTATTTTAAATGTATGCTCTCTTTTTTTACAGCTGGTCAGAAATGAAAGTCTTGTCCCACTTCCTTCATGCGGCAGTAGTAGTCGCTGTTTTTACTCTTCCATGTCTTGGACAGGCAGGAGACAAATGTGCAGGAGTTCCAGGCATCCCAGGGACTCCAGGGTCAAGTGGGGTGCCTGGGAGAGATGGGCGTGATGGGATGAAAGGCGACCCAGGACCACCAGGTATCAACTTGTTGCTATTATAATACAAAGCCTAGTATTAAAAATTGCTGGTAATGAACTAGTATTGCATCTTACAGACACCTGATTGTAGACCAATTCATATCAGTGTTCAAATAGCAGAGTGTCAAAAAAGGACCAGCTCCTTTACTTGTTGTGATATCCCCCTTAATTACAGTTTTCAGAGAGCTATGGGGAGGGAACATGGTTTGAGTAAAACTGGAGTGGGGATCAGGGACAATTAAGGATCCCCCTCACACACACACACACACATTCATCAATTTGATCATGAGAGCTCCTTTCCATATAAAGTGGGCCTAAAAAGATTGATGAGGGCATTCTCAGGATACTGCCAAAGAGAACAGCTGGCTGTGAATTACAAGAAAACTAAAGTCATGGTGTTTTCAAGAAACTATGGTCCCACTGGTCTCTAGTAATGTTCAGATTAGGTATGCATAACTTGTGACCCACCAAAAAGAATTGAAAACTGACTCACCACAGGTTTGCAGGACACAACTGAAACATCTCTGACCGATAGCTGTCCAGCACCCTCTGCTCAAATACATTCAGTGAAGGAGACCCACTACCTCCCAAGGCAGATTGTTGCACTGCCGTTTGGAAGTGTCTCCTGGTATTTCATTTCTCCTAATGTTTTAGGACAGAGAATAAGCCTACCCCATCTTCTGTGTGGTGGCGCTTCCGATATTTGAAGACTGTCTTCATGTCTCCCCTTATGCTTGGTCATAAACAAAATTGGATTGGGTAATTCAATGTATCGAGCAAATAAAAAAAATGTGAATTGTGTGAATTATCAGGCAATGCATTCAAGAAAGGAGATTTCTTAGTTTGGTTCGACTTTTGTACTGGAAGGATGATTTCCTGAATCTTTCCCCCCAAAAAATACTTTGGGAAAGAAAGAATAACTAAATTGTTCCTTTTTTATGTGATCAAAATATTCAGTGAGCAGCTAAGAGGTATTCAGTGATTTGTGTGCACACACTAAAAAGGTTAGCTGATGTGTCATCATATTTCATTGCCCATGAAATAAGGTTTTTATATCTTCAGGGACAAGAGATACTATAGTAAGATTTTGGTTTCCGAGTCATCATTCCAAGGAGATTGGACTATGGTATTGAGTTACGCAGACTGTAATGTAATCTGCTTCCTTGAAGGGCACCTGCAGCCTTGAAATTATTCTTTAGTCTCCCCTTCTATAGTGTACCATTGAGGAGTGCCTTGCATATCTTTGTTCTTGTGTTTCCTTCTAGGTCCAATGGGCCCTCCTAATGGTCTGCCAGGTGCTACTGGAAGAGATGGACTTCCTGGTCCACCAGGGCCAAGAGGTGAACAAGGAGAAAAGGGGGAGAGAGGCCCAGAAGGTAAAAAGGAATTGCATAACATTATAATAATATAATATAATATAATATAGCCAGGAAAACTGTTGTGACAAGTTTCCCTGTACACTTAGGCGATACAATTATTAATTACTTTTGGGGATGAGGAAGAAATTTGATCCATTTCACATTACAACATGTGGACTGAAACATAGTCATCTTTTGACATTCACTCTTCCCCGAAATTTGTAATATAAGTCTAGCCAAGTAACGTACTGTGTACAAAATGCATATATTAGGGTAAAGTGTATATAAAGATGCATATATTCGTGAATATGCTTGCAAATATGCATTATATTAGAAATTGCTTCACAAAGATGTGTATATTAGGCAATCCATATACAGACACAATACAATCTTAGGATAAATTTGCACCAAAATCCTGGTGGATTTTTGTGAGGATTTTTTTTTAAAAAAAAGATAAATAAATTATAAACTGATGTAAAAAATGTGTAGAACTGAAACTGAGTTTGGAAAAATCAGAAACTGAGAGGAACCAAAATTGAAACCATCCCTAATTGCCTCAAAGCTAATGTTGAATCGACTCAGATAAATGAATACCCCAAGCATAATAAAACACAATTCATGCTATTATAAAGATAAAGGAATAAGCCTCTTCATCCCTGTATGGCCTTGTACAAAGGCTGGTCTGTGCCTAGGACATCTACAAGATCAAGTAAACACAGTGCAGACAAGGACTTTCAGTCTGTTAGGTAAAATATCTGGCTCACTGCACAGACAGATACAGATTAATTTGTCAATTACACTTTGGTACAATGTCTCTTGGGGTTAAGCATATGCCTTATGTATCATGCTTCAGAGGCTGATTTTCAAAATGATACCAAACTGTTTGATTGATCATATAAGATTTACCCCAAAGTCCTTTTGAAAGGTTCATGCTTTGCTTGGAATTACTTTTGATTGAGTTAGCTCCACCCTCATGTATATATTATCAATAGGCAGCTAATTTAGGACTTAAAAGAAAGAAAGAAATGAGTAGTGCATAGGATGCACCACAATTAGATTAGCCTTGTTTGGAAACAATGACTTTGAAAATGGATTAGAATTCATGTAGAATACCTGCTACAGATATTACACTCCCATTTGTGTTCAATTCATTGACTTACCTATCATTGGACAAAATAAAATGCATTAACCGTTTTATAGGTTTTTATTCTCTAGCTTAAAACTAAATGGTGAAAGGGAGATTTCTGTCTTTGGTATGCTAGGAATAAATCGTATTCCAGAAGGGATTTTTCGGTGGTCATTGATAAATTCAAGATCAACAAATGGGCTGAATTATTCCTTGCTGAAAATGAAACACATGTCCTTCAAAAATGATTTACAGCAAGAACACTGGATTTGCTGTGGCCAATGAAGCAAAGCTCAACTCAGTTTTTTCTTCTTATTTTAATTGGCAGGCCGTCCTGCTTCTCTTGATCCAGAAGTACAGGAAGTCCTCAGAAGTCTGAATCAAAAAATATTGAGGCTTGAAGGAGGTAATCTCTTTGTTTTCACCCTTCCTAATACTGCTGAAAACCAATGTTAAGAATAACATGGGAGATCCTGACTTATTTTCTTTTGTGTAACTTCAAGCGACAGCTTCAAGAGAGTTAAAAGTGGTTTGAGAGAAGCTCACTTCCCTATTGCATTCACACATTTATTTATTTTTCTCTCTCTGCTGTCTCTAAAAGAACAAACAAACAAACAAACCCCACCCTGTTTACCAAATGTGAACATAAGGTGAGCGTCCACACCAGAAGGAGCAATCCCTCTTTCAAACTATCTTGGCAAGGGGGTAGGAAGAGAGAAATTCTATTGCCTATCATCAATCAAAATTTAACATAACACCGGTCTTGAAAGACCTACATTGGCTCCCAGTACGTTTCTGAGCACAATTCAAAGTGTTGGTGCTGACCTTTAAAGCCCTAAATGGCCTCGGCCCAGTATACCTGAAGAGCGTCTCCACCCCGTTCATTCAGCCCAGTCACTGGGATCCAGCGCTGAGGGCCTTCTGGTGGTTCCCTCTCTGCAAGAAGCAAAGTTACAGGGAACTAGGCAGAGGGCCTTCTCAGTAGTGGCACCCACTCTGTGGAACGCCCTCCCATCAAATGTCAAAGAAATAAACAACTATCAGACATTTAGAAGACATCTGAAGGCAGCCCTGTTTAGGGAAGTTTTAGTGACTGATGTTTTAATGTACTTTTAATCTTTTCTTGGAAGTCGCCCAGAGTGGCTGGGGAAACCCAGCCAAACTACTTATTATTATTATTATTATTATTATTATTATTATTATTATTATTAAAGCTGAAGATTGTTATACCCTCCCCTCAAAAAACTCCTGCAATAATATGAGAGCTGGTTTTAGGAAGTGGCCTGAGCCACACTTTTCGGATTTACATGCAGATCAGAACCTAGCTACCCACCTGCTTTTGCACTTCCCTAATATGTCAACACAGTATTTGGCTCAAAAATAATCATACGAAAATCAGTTTGTTCGTTTTAATGTCTATTTTGAGTTAAAATACATCTAGGCTGCAAACTTAAGTCACTGGGGAGGGGCGGAGCACTGAAGGAAGTTGATCTACAACATTCAATGCCAGTTGGGCTCTCACTGAGCCAGGAGTGATCTTGCACTTCTTCTGCCTTCTCCAAGTCCTGCCCCCTGCCCCCCACCCACCCCATCGCTACACCATTGCCTGGGTTGGTGTAGCTTTCTTTCTGGTTTGGCGGCAAGTCAGGCAACTGAGAAAGCATTTGGTTCCTCAGATCCAAGTCTTCTTTTTGGCCCCTTTTGGCTTTATTGATATTGGTGCTCTGATGTTCATAGAGTAAGGGCCATGGGAGTTTCTGCAGTAGCAGAAATGAGGACTCTGACATTGAACCTCACTCTTTGAGGTTGGTGCTCTGTCCATCTTTACAAAGGGAGATCTGGTGCTTTCTATGGGGCTTCAGGACATCCTCCCTCAATTTGCATTTAGAGAAAGAAAGCATTTTTAAATATAGATTTTAAAATGTATTTAAATGCACATTTAAATGCACATTATATATATTAGAAAAAATGGAAATGCACAGCAATGTGTATGATGTGAGATTGGGACAACACACAAAAAAGTAATATGGCCTGGAGAAAGATTGATTCACCCATTCCTAGTTTATACATGCATGTTCTCCATTTGATGCTATAAAATGTAGCAGTGGCTTGCATGCATCAATTTTTGTTGCAATATAATACAAAATGGATAACCATGATTTTTCTTCTCTGCTGCAGTGCTTCTTCTCAAAGGAATGATAAACAAAGCAGGACATAAAATATTTGCCACCAATGCAAAGGTAGTTGATTTCGAAACCATACTTCAAACATGCCAGAATTCTGGGGGTTCTGTTGCAAAACCCATGAATGAAAAGGAGAATGATGCTATTTTGGAGATTGTGAAAGAGAAAAACCAATATGCCTACCTGGGAATTAAGGAGAGCCCTATTCCAAGAGAATTTGAATATTTAGATGGAATGGCTGTCAATTATACAAACTGGCGTCGATATGAACCAAATGGCAAGGGAGCTGAAAACTGTGTTGAGATGCAAACGGATGGATCCTGGAATGACAAAAAATGCAACCAGTATCGTCTCACTGTCTGTGAATTCTAGTCAGATTCCTCCATCTACATTACAATCCTAAACCAACAAAACTGCCTTGGCTTTTGGGAATTGTGGTTCTGCAGATAAAAATCAGATTTATTTTTTTACCCACATCTGCCACATAGAATCAAGAAAATTAGGATTTTCATGCTTAGGAACATTTAAATTATTTTTTTAAAATAGATTTATCTGTTAGATCTAAAGCAAAGCAGAATCATTGATGTTCAAATGCATATTCAAATATATTGAAAATGATTGTGAAGTTATGTGTTTGTTGTCTTTCGTGATTTTTGCATGAATTTTTGGCTTTCAAGGCACAGGTGTAGCTGGCAATACTCCACCATCAGTCACAAAGAAATAGATCTCAGCATAATTTCCTAGTATTTCATAAAACATCTAATTGGTACTTAGGAAAATATAAGACGTGGTATATTTATCCAACTAGACAAATGAATAATGGAACATGAACCACAATTCTCCTCATGTATGATTCTGATGCTTCTCAGTTAGTTAGTATCCTAGTGGTGCAGGGATAAAACTGCTATCACATTTGCAAAGCTAAGCAAGGTCTATGGTTTCAAACTTAATGGGGAACCCCTTGCTGAGCTTCCTGCATTGCAGAGGGTTGGACTAGATGATGTCCTTTCCAACTCTGCAATTTTCTGATTCTACTATGAGAGTGATGACAGTGATTCCCAATTCCAGTCACAATAGCCCTCAGTCAGGAAATGGTACCTTACACCATTGCGAGGAAGGACAAGGGCAGCAGTCATGTGACTCCCCACCCCCAATATTCTGAAATGGTGCAGTCCAGGAAAAGCTTGTTTTCCTGTGATTCTGCTATTTGGATTAAACCAGCCCTGAGCCTATTGGAAACAGAGGTTTAAAAACACTTCTTTAGCACTTGTGCATATGAGTGTCTGGAGCAGCAGCTGATAACAGCAGATGTGTGACCCAATATGGTATTTCATTATGTTTACAATGGCCAGTTAATGGACAGCTTAGCCTGAAGGAAGGGTGTACTTGGAGGACTTGCCTGTCAATCATTAATAAAATGTATTGAAATAGCAAGGATGAGACTACTATACTACACTGCACAACCTTTAAACAGCCTGCAAATGTTGGAGGGCTCGTTCCTTCAGAATGTTGAATGTTGCACCTGATATATCAAATATTGCTGTGCTTTTGATGATGATGATGATTAGTCTCCTTTTTGTTCTATTTACACTATTTCAACTCAAAATAAAAATTAAAAAAACAGACCAAAGCAAGAACACCCCCAAGAGCTGATGTGAATTCTTGCCTGGCAAAATCAAAGCAGCAGCTTATGCTACCAGGATATTTCTTGCATAGCCAGCAATCTGAGTTCAGTATTTCTTCAGGGACACTTGTTTTAGTATCGACCTAAAACAACAGCAATAGCTTTTGATTTCCCGTTACCTTGGGAAGATATGCTGCTTTCTTTTTTACTTTCTTTTTAAGGAGCCTTTTATAGGCCAGAAAGTTTCCATTTCATCTTTAGGAGAAAGAGAGGAAGGATGGAAGACAGACAGACAAAACTGACAGGAAAATTTGGATTAAAAAAAATGAAGTGTTCTAACGGGGAATAGTTTGTCCTTCTATACATCTGTCTCAGCAATTGTAAATAGTCGTGCTGAAGATATGTTATTGCTGTACCTGCAGTGCTATTTTTCTAGAAGAAGAGGTGCCCAAACTCATGATGAACACCACCCTTGTTCTCTTAGAATGGCAGTGGTGCCCACCTGAGAGATACCGGAACTGAGTTCTGGAGTGTTCTGGAAAGTTCCGGCTGAGAAAAAGCCCTGTACACCTACCTGGAGTTCTGTTGCAGCAGCTATGGAGATGTGTTAACCATACCACTCTAGGTGATGTGTAAACAGGGCATTAGTGACCTTTTGGCTCTTCAGGAACAACAGAGACATAGGTGGGCAGCCAGAGGTTTTAAAGGGCATCACAATTCCTGCATGCATGACTCCCATGACCCTACTCAGTGAACACATGAATAGTGAACATATG
Organism: Podarcis gaigeae; assembly: GCF_964106915.1. Taxonomy (NCBI): domain Eukaryota; kingdom Metazoa; phylum Chordata; class Lepidosauria; order Squamata; family Lacertidae; genus Podarcis; species Podarcis gaigeae. The sequence continues at coordinate 22,072,752 of NC_139681.1, forward strand.
AAGGAGGAGAGAGAGCATGCCTGCTGTTTTCACCCACAAATCTGAGCCAACTGACTGGCCCTCCTCCAAAGTCTGCACATTAGAAAAAGCTAATTAAATATTACATGTATAATCGGTAAACAGTATTTGCCGAGAGGAATAATTTCCAGTGGAATGTTTGAGAAACAGGATGTTCGCTGCATTGAAGAGTACTTGGGAACTTGTCCAAGTTCTGTTGCTTTTAATGAGAGGAATTCTATTATGAGACATTATTTGTAAAAGGCTTAATTCCACACTGTAGAGAGAGCAGAGCTTTGTTTACAAGGTGCCTCAATACAGAGAGCTCTGTACTTGGAGAGCTTATATATGAGGGTTTTCTGCCTAGCCACATATGACTCAACTGAGTAACCTAAAATTGTTTCTGAAACCAGATCCCAACAGATACGGGCTGAAAAGTGGAGGCTGCAATCCTATACATGGTTTACCTGGGAGTAGGGATGGGGTTCATTGCTTTTCTCAGTTTGCGTTTGTGGTTTTTGTCATGGTTGCTTGGTCCATGACAACACTGGGCTGCTCATACAGTGCTGGCTTATTCCGCAGCCTGAATTCTGACATTGAACTTGGTTCTGATGTCGATCTTTACCATTTTGGCCGAAAAATTGCTAATACAAATCATCTGCCCCCAGGGCACACAAAGATGGCTCTTGTGCTTTGAGCTACCTCATAGCAGAGTTCCGTCTTTGTCTCACAGTGGGATCCTGTCTTTGGACACAAGTGCCGCTGAACTCAGTGAAACTTACCCCTGAGTAAACATGCAAAGATTGTGCTTTGACTCTTTGATCCTTTGGGGCAGTTGCTGTTTTGCTTTCTCTGGGGGTTCCCAGTGTTTCTTAAAGCAATAGTAAGTTCTTATAACCTGGAGTTTCTCCAAACTTGTGAATCTGCTCCCCCTTTCTAAATCTAAATGTGACTAGCATCATTGTTTACTGGCACTCCTCTGCTCAGTACAACTCTTCTTCAAACATGTACAAAATTAAAATGCTGGGGTCATAAAATACTATATCAGGCAGTATTTCAGAAGAGAGGTGCAGCCCCTTCCCTCTGCCCAAAAATAACAAATATTTTTGCTTGTGTTAGTGTGTGTGTGTGTGTGTGTGTGTGTGTGTGTGAACAACATTTGTATCCCACTGTTCCTTATATGGTGGGAGGCTGTGGTGGCACTATCTATAAGCAGCAGCTCACATCAATATTTGAAATATAGGTACATTGTCTTAACAAAGCAATTTAAAAGATGCTAGAGATTGTCTTAGTCATTTAAAACCACTAAAATCTATAGGATCAACACCTACCATTTCAAAGCAGGTAAACTCAAAGCTTGCTTTAAATGCAAAGATGGCATCCATTGGAAGAAAATCCCATGCAGTGGTACCTCGGGTTAAGAACTTAATTTGTTCCGGAGGTCCGTTCTTAACCTGAAACTGTTCTTAACCTGAGGTACCACTTTAGCTAATGGGGTCTCCCGCTGCCGCCGCACGATTTCTGTTCTCATCCTGAAGCAAAGTTCTTAACCCAAGGTTCTATTTCTGGATTAGCGGAGTCTGTAACCTGAAGTGTCTGTAACCTGAAGCGTCTGTAACCCAAGGTACCACTGTTGTTTCTGCATGCAGCCACAGAGCTGGCTCTTTCTCTCGTGCATCCAGTCTTAGTCAGGAAACAGGGAAGAACCTTCCCTTCAGATAACGGTAACATATGATAAACGGTCTTCATATACAGTGGTACCTCGGGTTACATACGCTTCAGGTTACACACTCCGCTAACCCAGAAATAGTGCTTCAGGTTAAGAACTTTGCTTCAGGATAAGAACAGAAATTGGGTTCCGGCAGCGTGGCGGCAGCAGGAGGCCCCATTAGTTAAAGTGGTGCTTCAGGTTAAAAACAGTTTCAGGTTAAGAATGGACCTCCGGAACGAATTAAGTACTTAACCCGAGGTACCACTGTAAATGTTTCTGTTTCTGTAATCTTACCCCTATACACACACTTTTTTATTTTTGACTGGGAAGAGTG